>NW_008340772.1:77419-85362 GCF_000622305.1 Nannospalax galili
GGATGCCTGTGTCTCCAGTTGAGTTAATTGGCTAAAAGCAGTAAATTCAAACAAGCAGTAAATTCCTCCTTCCCTAACATTCCCCCCCTTTTTCTAGATCAGACTGAGGAATCTTCCTCAGCAGTATCTAAGGCTTGGTATTTCTGGTGAAGGACCAAGAGATGGACAGTATCAATTTTTTCCTGAACAAACCTTAGTAGCCTATTTATTATGCAGGGACCAATTGTGACTAGTAGCAATAGAATAATTAGAGGTCCTGCGAGAGCTGAGAGGAGAGTTGTAAACCATGGGTTATGCATAAACCAAGACTTGAACCAGCTTTCACTACTTTCATACTCCTTGCGCCTCCTCTCCAGGTCCTTTTTTAACTTGGTCAAAGATTCCCTGACTGCCCCTGTCTTGTCTACATAGAAACAGCATTCCTCTTTTAGAGCTGTGCATAGCCCGCCCTCTTTTAAAAATAGGAGATCCAAGCCCCTTCTGTTTTGTAGCACCACCTCTGATAAGGGAGTGTGAGATTGCTCCAGGTCTGACATCGTTTGCTGGAGCTGATCAAGTCCCTGTCGATTGCTAGCTTTAGTGCCGTAAGCCCTTGCTCTCACATTACTAGGGATACGATTCCTGTCCCTGCTCCAGCTATCCCCACGGAGAAGAGAGTTCCGATGGTTGAGGCAGTAATGGGTTCCCTCTTCTTTCGAAGTGGACTCTGTTTTCCCTCCCAATAGGAGAGGAGGGATTCATGAGAGTGGTATGAAAGAAGGGGCAGAATGGCCACAAGTACACAAAATTCATTATTAGCATTAAATACAGAGGTGGATAGGGCTGGGGTGAGGCCCATTTTTGAACAGAGCCACCAGCCCGAGGTGGGTATAATCCACTTTCCCTGCTCCCATGGGGTGTTATTGCATGAGGAGCATAACTGGCTTTGGGATGTTGGAACTATGCCTACACACGTGCCAGAGGCCGAGACCTGAGCAAGAGTAAGTCCCGATGGTCTCCCGTCCCAATAGGTGGGATGAAAGTTGTTGAGAGTATAGGAACTATTTATCCCGATTGCCTAATAAAAGGGTGGGATCCTGGGTAGCACAGCCAACATGGGTCAGTGAGGGAGAGAGTGGTATGATTAAGGGTCTCTACTACAGCTAGCACCATCTCCCACATAGGGTTGCTGGAAGTCTGTGGTTCCGCAGTCGTTCCCGGCCTTTCTGTGGCTGGGGATGCTGATGTCGTTGTGGTGCCTGATGGCTTGAAGGTGGGCTTAGGAGACCCAGGTGGGGGAGGTTGGGGCCTCAGACAAGGGGTTTTTAACACCGGGTTAGGTCCTACTGGTGACCTAACCACTGCCTCGACCTGGAGGTAGATCTGGAACAGGAACCCCCTCCATGGTGTCTGGTAGGGCATCAGGCCCCATGTCAGCCCATCTATCCACCTTTTATCATTTTTTCCCTTTGAGGTGAAAGTGATTTTAACCTGGTTGGCCAGTGGACATACTGTCCATTGGTTGTATGGAGACGTAAACCTCATATCAATCATGTCAAGGGAAACCTCCCACCTCCACTGCCCATCATTAAATTCCACACAATTCCATTCAGCGAAGTAGAGTCTATCAGCACCCCCACAATTGCACCTCCACCAACCTGTCCGGAAACCTGGGCAAGCAAAGAACCCATTTGCCCTCAAAGCTTGGTGGTTGACTGTGGATGATGAGTCAACTAAAGCCCGTTTTTTCATATGATATTGTTCCTGGTGGTTTTTCTGGGGGAGGTAATAAAATTGCCCCACTACAAGTTCTAAGTCAACATGCAGATCTGGCCACCATGTCCACAACGAGGCTGTATGGGAGGTGTGGTTCCATTCCTCATAGGCATTGCTGCTTCGCAGGATCCATGTCTGGAGTACTGGTTGGTGGGGGTTGATGTTCTGAGCTCCTGCTGACACTACTGTTCTCTGGAGGGCCCATAACAGTGAGCTTATCAGCAGGAATCCTTTCGTGACTGGCTCAGCTGTAGCTTCAAGGGATTAGCAGGATTTGGCTGCACCTCCCACTTCTTCACACAGGATTCTGGGTCCTCGAGAGGCAAGGCCCTCTGAACGTGTGTGTGGTGGACCCAGGGAGCAATGCCATCAACCTTTAGGGCCGTGGGGGTGGCAGAAAATACAACATAAGGTCCCTTCCATCTGGGTTCAAGAGTTTTTACTTTGTGTCTTTTTACCCAGACCATATCCCCTGGGACTATGCCATGCTCCACAATCGGGGTTCTTTCCCCTTCATAGTATGATTTGATTAGGGGCCAAATTTCCTGCTGTACTTTGGCAAGGGATTGCAACACATTTAAATAGTAGGGGGCTGACTTCTCTTCCCCTGCGGGCTGCATTTGCTGGGTTATTGGCGGAGGGGCCCAGTACATTATTTCAAAGGGAGTTAGACCATGCACACAGGGGGAGTTTCAAACCCGGAAAATGGCTAAGGGGAGGAGGGACACCCAATCACCGTCAGTCTCAATTACTAATTTAGAAAGGGCCTCCTTTAATGTCCAATTCATTCTTTCTACTTGCCCAGAGCTTTGTGGGTTATAGGCACAATGTAACTTCCAATCCGTCCCCAAAGCTTGCGCTAGTCCCTGCAGGACCTTACTAACAAAAGCAGGGCCATTATCAGAACCTATAGCCTCAGGGATCCCATATCTGGGGACTATCTCCTCTATTAATTTCTTTGCCACCATCTGGCTAGTTTCATGTTTAGTTGGAAAAGCCTCCACCCATCCTGAAAAAGTATCCACCATGACTAGCAAATACTTGTACCCATACTTTCCTGGCTTTACCTCGGTGAAGTCTATCTCCCAACTTCTTCCTGGGGCCCCCCCCTCTCCCGGATACCTGTCGGGTGGAGCCCCTTTGGGGCTGGTCTTAGCTTTGCACAGCTCTCGCATCCCCCCGTGATCTGACTTGCGGCCTCGTTCTGGTGTGGAAATACCAACTGTGCGTCCTGAAAAAAACTGAGCAACTTCTTCCAGTCTAGATGGGTGGATCTGTGTAGGTTGGTGAGCATGTATTTTCCTAGTACATCTGGTAAGATCAGTCTACCTTCCCGGTCCCTACTCCAATCTCCCTCCCCAGGCTTTTCTCCCGGAGCTTGTTTTCTTATCCACTCAAGTTCCCATGGGGAATAGTCAGGTCTTGGGGGTAGGGTGGGTAGTTCAGGTATGGGTACCTCTAGAGCTGCCAGCACAATGGGGTCTAAGAGAGCTACCCTCCTGGCCTCTGCATCAGCATGCTCTCTCCAGTGCCTCTGCGAGAACGATAAGTTCCACTTTCTGGGCTGAGGTGCCAGGGGACAGGGCTGCGCTCCAAATGACTTCCCCTTCGTGCATCACTACCACTGCTCCGGCTCCTCTGGGCCCATCCTGCACAAAGCTGCTTCCATCTGTATACCAGTCCAGTTCACTATTTGGCAGCCGCGTGTCTCTCGTCTGCCTGTACCTGGATGATTTCAGAGAGAACGTCTCTACAGTCATGGATGGGGGTTGACAGGTCTGGGTCTGGCAGGAGAGTGGCAGGATTCAGGGTCACTGGGGCTGAGAAGGTGATTCGAGGAGAGTCCAGCGGGAGCCCTTGGTAGTGAGTGAGCCTGGCATTTGTCATCCATTTTCCTGGAGGGTGCCTGAGAATCCCCTCCACAGTATGCAGGCCTGTCACCAGAGGTCAGCTTGTCAGCTTCATTTACCAGAAGGGCAATGGCTGCCAAGATGCGCAGGCAAGATGGCCATCCCAAGGCCACTGAGTCCAGCCGCTTGGACAAGTAAGCCACAGGTCTCTTCCATGGGCCTAGTTGCTGGGCCAGGACTCCTTTGGCCACTCCCTTCTTTTCATCTATGAACAAAATGAAGGTCTTTTCTGGGTCCGGCAGAGACAAGGCGGGGGGCTGGAGAAGGGCTTCCTTTAACCTGTCAAATGCTTCTTGTTGTTCCTGACTCCACCTCCAATCCAGTCCTTCTTTGGTGGCTTCATACAGTGGATGGGCTATCTCTGCATACCCTGGGATCCAGAGTCTGCAAAACCCAGCTGACCCAAGGAATTCCCTCACTCCCCGCAGAGAGGAGGGCACAGGGATGGTCAGGATAGTCTGTTTTATGGCTTGTGTCAGCCATCTGGTCCCTTCCGCTATCTTGTACCCCAAGTAAACTACTGACCTCTGGCAGATGTGCGCCTTTTTGGCATTGGCCTGATATGCCAGGCTGCCCAGTTCGGCCAACAGGTTCCTAGTAGCTTCCATGCACTCTTCATGAGTTGCTGTAGCCAGCAACAAGTCATTCACATACTGCAGCAGAGTCACATGAGGGTGCCTTTTGTGGAAGGGCTCCAGATCTTGGCTTAGTGCCTCATTGAACAAGGTGGGAGAGTTCTTAAAGCCTTGTGGCAGTCTGGTCCAGGTGAGCTGCCCTGTCTTTCCCCCTCCTGGTTCTTGCCACTCAAAGGCAAACAAGGGCTGACTGACTTCAGCAAGAGGGACACTGAAGAAAGCATCCTTCAAGTCTAGGGTGGTATACCACGCATGAGATGGTGGCAGGTGGCTAAGTAGGGTGTATGGATTGGGCACCATGGCATGAACATCCTCTACTCTTTCATTTACCCTTCGCAAATCCTGCACCGGTCTGTAATCTCCACTGCCAGGCTTTCTCACAGGAAGCAGGGGTGTATTCCATGCTGACTGGCAAGGTTTAAGGATTTTTACTTCTAGCAGTCTATGGATGTGAGGTGCTATTCCCTTCCTAGCCTCTTCTGGCATCGGGTACTGCCAGACCTGAATGGCAGAGCTGTGGCTTTCAGTTGGACCACAACCGGGGGCAGGTGCTTAGCAAGGCCGACTCCTCCGGTTTCGGCCCAGGCGGAAGGGAACTCTTGCAACCAGGAGCTCATGTCTCCCTGGTTCCCCTTTTCTAGGGCTGCTGGGAATAGGCGATATTCATCAGCCAGAGATAGAGACAACACATGTACTTGCTGCAGGGGCTGTCCTTCTGAGTCCATGACTTTTATCCCTTTAGGCTCAAATTGGATACGTGCCCCGATCTTTGTGAGTAAGTCTCTATCCAGCAAAGGTGCGGGACTCTCGGGCACAACCAGGAAGGAGTGGGAAACCTGATGCCTTCCCAAGTCCACTTTCCTGTTGGTGGTCCAGGCGCCCGTCTAAGTTCCTGTAGCTCCTTGGACTATGCTTGTGCATAGTGGCTTTAGAGGACCGCGAGCTTGATTGAGAACTAAATACTGTGCCCCAGTATCTACCATGAAGCCGGTGGGAGTCCCCTCCATGCACAGAGTTACCCAAGACTTGGGGAGGGGTGCTGAGTCCTGTCCCCGTCAGTTTCCATCTCCCAGGTGGAGGGTTCTGATAGGGCTCCCTCCTCCTTGTCTTCCTCTTCTTTGTGGGCACTCTCTCTTCCAATGCCCGTATCTTTTGCACAGGGCACACTGTTCCCACCCTAGTTTAGATGGGTGGGGTCTGGCTCTCTGAAGTGGCTCAGGGCTCCCTTTCACTCCGGCGAGGAATATTCTGGCCATCTCCTCCCTCTGCTTCTTGTTCTCTTTTCTTTGAAATTCTCTGTCCTCTTTCCTAATTTTATCCTGCATCTCCCGTTCCTCCTTCCTTAGCCTCTCCTCCCTGTCCTCCGGAGACTCCCTAGCATTAAAGACCTTCTCTGCTTGTTGCAGCATCTCTCTAATAGAAATCTCTCCCAGATCATCCCGCTTATGGAGTTTTCTCCTGATATCGGAGGCTGCCTGGTTAATAAAAGAGAGGACTACAGCTGACCAGTGTTCCTCTCCTCTGGGTTTATAGGGGTGTATTGCCTATAGGCATCAAATAGCCTTTCCAGATATCAGCTGGGCTTTCGGTTTCTCCCTGAAAAATTGTTTTCACCTTAGCCAGGTTAGTGGGCCATCTTGCAGCCCCCTGGAGACCAATCATAAGTGTTTGACGGTAGACTCAGAGCCGCTCCCTACCTTCTGCCGTCCAAAAATCCCAGTTTTGGTGGGTGAGGGGGAACGCTTCATCGATGGCAGGCTGAAGGGTAGTGGGCCTCCCATTTTCTCCCAGGACATTCTTCCTGGCTTCATTCAGGATGCGTTCTCACTCTTCTGTTGTGAAGAGGGTGCGAAGTAGCGGTCGTCCCATGTGGGACAATGGGTGTACATAATGGATTCTACCAAACCTATTAGACACTTAGGGTCTTCAGAAAAGGGAGGATTTTGGGTCGTCCAATTGTAGAGATCACTAGAGGAAAATGGGCAGTATTGATACTGCTGAATTCCATCTGGGCTGCCGACCATTTGGACCGGCAAAACTGGCATGGCTCCTCCTGTGGTGGAGGATGGAGCTCCCCCCACTCGGTCCCTGTTTCCTCGAGACCTTAACTGCATCCCTCCTGCCTCCCCAGGTCGTCTATCCTCTCCTGTAGAGGAGTCTGGGGAGGGGGCAACCACTGGATTCCCATGGGGACCCCCGGCTCCATCCCCCTATCCATAGGTCACCTCGGCTTCTCCTGCTCGTGGAGCTGCATAAGGTGGTGGCTGTTCAACAGGCAAAGGGGCGTAGAGGGAGGAGCTCTCGGGGAGAACTGGCAGAGCACTAGGATCCCCACATCTGTGACTAGAGGACTTCAAACCTTCCTGGGTGACCATGATGGAGACTTTTGGTGGGCAAGCATGAGGCTTTCTCACCAAGAGGGGCCTTACCCAGGATGGGGGATCCTCTGCCAGATTCTCCCACAAAAGGATATAGGGGAGTTGATCCAGGTGGCCCTCTGGGTCAGGCCAGGTAATGACAGCCTTGACCTTGCTGATGGTGTCCAGGGAAAGGGACCCCTGGGTTGGCCAACCTACTCCAAAGGTGGGCCATTCAGTCAACCAGAAAGTGCCAAACTTACCCTTTGTGATGCTAGGGACCAATTTCAAAGCCCCCTCCTTCACCTCCGAGAAGTGAGAGAGGATTAAACTTTTAGGAGTAGCCTGAGTCTGGACCATGGTGGAGGTCACAGAAGAGAGAGATGAAAAGGGAGAAGTGAAGATGCCACTCTAAACAATGATGGCCAGTGGGTGTGCTTGTGGACGGGTGCCTGTCGTTGCCCAGTTTTTCTTCTGAGGGGGATGTGATTTTATCTGGGATTCATGCCTGGGACCCCCTCATCCTTTCACGGGACTCTTTCAGCAGCGAGCGCCCTATGGCTCTTACTGGCTCGACCCATGCCCGTGGGGCTTTCTCAGTGGCCGGAGAGAGGGATGGAGAGGGGTGGGAGATACAGACAATAAATGGAAGGAAAAGGAGGAAAGGAAGGTTTAAAATAGAGAGCACAGAGAAAAATACAAAACCAGACCCCCCCCCCAGAAAGACAATTAGCACAACCATCAAGCACGTGCACCACATTGAATCACATTCGTGCAGATCGGTCCTTCTTTCACTCAGATTCGCGCTGCACTCACCACTCTCACTTTCAGGATCCCCGAGACTTCTCGTGATTCTCCCAAGAAACACTCAGACCCTAGGGCCAGGGCTGGTTACCTGGACTTTTACCTAGGTGCCGGGACTCGAACCCGGACTTCCTCACTTGGGATTACTAATCTGAGACCAGACACGAGATGGCAACTGTCACATTATTCTGGATTTTACAGACACGAGGGGGTGACCCTCGAATTACACTGCCCTGTCCAGAGAAAAGAAACTCTGCCTCCGTTTGTCCTTTGTTCCCCCAGAAGCCCCCCCTGAATCTGGGATGAGCCCCCAAAATGTTAGGGTCCATGACTTGGTGGGTCTCTTCAAGAGAACAAATGCACGAGTATGGAGATGCAAAAATCAAGCAGAGTTTTATTAAACCAGCTAGCTGGGGCCGACCGTCCTTCCAAGACACGCAGGTCTGGTTAGAGCGATCGACCCTGAGGCAATTTCAGGTAAA
>NW_008340772.1:85508-96272 GCF_000622305.1 Nannospalax galili
AGGTAAGTACTTTAAGTCTGCAGAAACCCTTTGAAGAAAAGTAGCCATATTTTGCTCTAATCCCTGCTGCTGCCTTGGATATGATGTGGCCAAGACTATGGGAGTTGAATTTAGGAAACATCTAGCTCCAGAATGATTCCTTGTATACAAAAGAACCTACAAAATTTGTTTCAGTCATTTCTCAAGATAAATTACAAAAAAGTTTTAGAGCCCCATTCAAGTGATGCATAGCTTTTCTTCTCTATTGCTTAGGGGTTAACCAGTGGGACACACCACAGTCTCCAGTGGAATGGTCATGCCTCTTGTCCACAAGGATTTTACCTGTAGAGAATTGAAGTCAAGCATGAAGAGTCTCTTGCAGAGACCCAAGTCTGCTTTCCTTAGCAGGGCAGCCTTGCCTCTGTGATGGCGATATTGATCAGTGCAGAGTTCCAAATCTGGGGCTAGTGTTTCTTTACAGCAAACTGATTATTAAAAAATTCAGGAGGTTTTTATACATTACAAGGAACTGCTACTCACATGGGGTTTGGCAGTTACATACAAAGATTTAGGGTACAATTAAACAAGAAACAGGACACAAAGCTTTAGTTGGCACCAGCTAGGGGCTGTTTGTAGAGCAGGATGCTTGAACTTTTATTCAAGGTTACTGGTGCCTATCTGGTAATTTATGGAACACAATGTTTTATTTCTTATGGCGAAAAGAACAGTAAACTTAGTTTTTCCTGGGAGTAAACCTTTAACCTTTCCTAATCCTTTTGCTAATGGTTACTGAGACTTATTTTTTCAGGGCAAGAAGGTGGGCTAAGTGCTATTTAGCAAGATGCTTTCCCTCAGAGCAAGGAGCTTAAACTTTTGACCTTGCCACTTTTCTCCTGCTACTACTGCCGTGTTCTGAAAAGCAAGGATTTGAGGGCTGCTGTTTTCAGTGCCCCTCCCTTCAGCAGAGAACATAGCCTGGACTTTAAAAGTTTTAGACTCATCTCACCCTAGGGCATGCCATCCTGATTTCCTACAGTCTCTGTTAAGTAAATATGCCTTATTGTCTGTATGTCAGATACCATTGTCAAAGTGGGAATTGAGGACAGATATGATGAAGGACCAGCCTCTGTGGCCAAGAAACTCAATCATGATACCATTAACTAATCCATCATCAAGTTCCATCATCAAGTTCTTAGATTTAAAAAGGAGGTGAAGAAGAGAGAGCAGTTAGAGTGACTCTGAGTGTTTTTTAAATTTGCTGAGGGGGTCACAATGAGAGCTAATGTTGTAAAGAACTTTATCCCCCACCAAACTTTCTGCTGATTACAAAGAAACAAATGCATTTTTGAGAATTCACTCTTTGTTCAATTGAAATTCATTGAATATGCCTAACCCCTATTTCTACTAAACATTTTGAAAATAAAAGGTGGTCTCTGAAGATAGCAGCCCTGAGTCACAAGGTACCTCAAGTTCCAATTTCAGACAGAATTCAATGCCTATTATCAAGTTACAATGCTTTGAACATATATTTTGTTTCCTTTTTATCAAAGACACCAAATGTAATGTTAAAATTTGTGGATATTGTAATAACTCTTCAAGGTTAATATAAGAAGTTCATACTCAGTAAATGTATTTTTTTAAAAAGATAAATCCTTTCAAAGGCGACAAACGTAGCTATTCTTTGGACTGATATCTCTCCTATCATTCCCCTGGGCTGTTCGTAACATCTTTATAAGGTCCTCTCAGCAGCTCTCTTAGTTCTGGTCCTCAGACAAGGCTTCAATTCGTCATTTCAGTGTTAAGGTATATGGAAAAGGAATCACATCACTATATCAACTTCATTTTTACTAAGTTTAGTTAAGTTAAAATTGTTCCCATCACTTCTTTCTGTATTTGTAACTCTCATATACTACAAAATGCCCCACGCATGTTGATCACACTTAAGGTATCTGTGCTGGATAGCTTTAGTGTCAACTTGACACACCTTGGATGAGAGAGCTTCAACTGGGAAATTGCCTTGATTGGGCTGGCCTGTGGCCATATCTGTGAGGCATCTTCTTGATCATTGTATGATGTGGAAGGGCCCAGCACATTGTGGGTGGTGCCACCCCTGGGCAGGTGGGCCTGTGTTGAATAAGAAATCAGGGGGAGCGGGGGCCAGGGGAGCAAGCCAGTAAGCAGCATTCCTCCATGGCCTGTGCTCCAGGTTCCTGCCCTGAGTTCCTACCTTGGGCTCCCAGATGAAATGGGAGCTGGGATATGTAAGCTAAATAAACCCTTTCCTCCCCAGGTTGGTAGTGGTCAGAATGTTTTGTCACAGGAATGAAGAAACAAACTAACACATTATCTATCATATGTTCTTTTCCTAAACACAGCAGCCATGGTGAACATGACCTCCAAGACTGGATTCTTCTCATGGTTTTCTCTGGCAGCCATAAGCTTCAGATTTTATATGTGGTGCTCTTTTTGGTGACATACCTGCTGGCTCTCACAAGCAACCTGCTCCTCATCACGGTCATCATCCTGGACCATCATCTACACTCCCCTATGTATTACTTCCTGAAGCACCTCTCTCTTCTGGACCTCTGTTCATCTCTGTCACTCTTCCACAGTCCATTTCAAACTCCCTACTGGACAATGGCTATACCTTTCTTTGTCAGTCTGTGCTGCAGGTTTCCTTCTTCATAGCTCTGGCCTCATCAGAAGTGGCCATCCTCACAGTGGTGTTTTAAGACAGGTATGTTGCCATCTGTTGGTTGCTGCAGTACAATTATGGATTCAGGTTCCTGCAGGTGTGCAGTGATGGTGGTATGTGTGTCAGGAGGCCTCTCTGGGCTCATGCAAACAGCCCTTAACTTCCGGAATCTTCATTGTGAGGAAGGAATTATTCACCAGTTCTTCTTTGACATTCCCCAAATGCTGAAACTAGCCTGTTCTTATACATTCATTAATGAGATTGTAGGGGCTACATTCACAAGCTCTACAGTCTTTGTCTGTCTGATCTGCATCATGTTCTTCTATATTCAGATCATCTCATTAGTGCTGAGAATGCCCTCAGCTGATGATCAGACCAAGGTCTTTTCCATTTCCCTATGTCACTTGTTCCTAATCTCCCTCTTTCCTCCCTGCCGCAGACTTTGAGTGTCTAAGATCCCTTTCAGATTCCCCATCAGCTGTGAACCTCACATTTTCCATTTTCTACACTGTGATGCCTCCAGCACTCAATCTGGTCATCTACAGCTTGAGAAACAAAGCCATGAAGGTATCTCTGAAGAAAGTGTTGTCAAGAGAAGTGTTTTCTCTGAGAATGATGTATTTAAAAGTCATGTTCATATTGTAAAGGGACAAATTAAATCATAAAGATTATGTCCTAGATTGGAAGAGGGATGGCATTAACTTTTTCCCAGGGTTCCATTCCAAAATTTTTATTTTTTATGTCCTCTTTGGAGTTTAGTTTATCAAATGTATCACATCCATCAACGAATATGTTCTAAGAATATGGCTTTTCTTCCTCCAATTCAAGCATTATTTCAAATCGTCCTTTAGGGATGCCTATGAGATAAAAAAGATAGTTAGCTAATGATGTGGCCAACAAAATTTAATGTTGACCTTAACAAATATATCTCAGATAAACTGAGTTTGTCTATATGATAGTAGATCTCTTGTAATAATGTAATTTCTTTTGAGTTGCCATGTTTCCGATAGTTCTTAAGTAGCTATAATATTTGCTTGTTATTAAGGAATATAATAGTATTTACCTGATTTTTCAGTCCAGAATAAGTTCATGTATTTTCTGTATATTACCTCATTACCCCCTTTCTACTCATGATGATCCCCAATTTAATGTAAAATAATTTTCTTCACATTTTCTAAGTAAAATATAATAAAGTTGTGATTCACGTGTATACGTTTTCTGATTCATGGTTGTTTACATGCATCACAGGAGCTGGAGAGATGGTTTGGCCATTACAGGCTCAGGCCTGTAACGCAACCTAAAACACATCAAAATATTATGGCTCCCAATTGTAGTTTGGGTGTATGGATAGAATTATGAAAATCAGGACATATGATCACAGCTCACCAATGCACTAGGCACCAAGCATCTTCTTTCCCTGACTGAAAAGGCCTGAATTTGATCTTACCAATGTGTGAAACAAAAATAGACCTTGGCAAAACATTTACATGGGAAGGCATCCTGGACCTGCGAAATGCATCCACAAAGAGCAGTATGTGCAGAATGCAGGCTGTAATGCAGGCTGTGAGTTTGTCAGCTTGAGCAGTGAGGAGCTAACGTTCTGACACGCTGAGTAAAGTTTTAACATTCTTTTAAAAAGACTCATTATGTACATCTTGGAAATACCATTTCCCTAATGTCATCAGTGTTGAAGCACATCAAACAACACATTCTAATGATAGAAATGAACAATTAGAGACCATAGAGATGGCCCAGTAGTTAAAAGCACTTGTACCACCATCAGGCAGCTCACAACTACTTGTATCTCCAGCTCCAGAGAATCTGACACACTCTTCTGGCTTTCATCGACATCAGGTCCCTTCATAGTATACTTACATATGTGCACACACATAAAATAAACCTTTTAAAAAAGAAATGAGCAATCACAATGAAATGGAAGGGAGTATATTTTACTCCTAACTTTTTGGTCCTGATTTTTTTGAGTCAATTATTTAACCAATATCTATCTGTGAACAACACAAATGAGGATTTCTTTCTACTTATAAATGTGCTTTATCTTCTCTATGAATTTGGAACTGTTGAGAGAACATTTGTGCTACATTTTATAATGTTCCAAAGTTGATCCATCTGGGTGTGTTCCTTTAAGATTTTTGAGTTGTATTTCACCACATAGATTTGGAGCATTCATTTTACAAAGCTGTATGATTTATTTTACTTACTTATTTCTTTATTTGTGAGATACTTCATTCATTCACTTGTTCACTGACAGTGATGATTCCAGTGGGAGTTACTTTAAATAAATCTTTCATAAATATTTAGATAACTTGTTGAGACCTTGTTTTTATTGAGTAAACCTGTGCTTTGACAATTTCATACACCTATCTAGAACATTCTGTTAACCCTCATTCACACACTCTCCTTTATCCCTCCTACCCTTTCTGCTCTCCTT
This sequence comes from Nannospalax galili, assembly GCF_000622305.1. Classification (NCBI taxonomy): domain Eukaryota; kingdom Metazoa; phylum Chordata; class Mammalia; order Rodentia; family Spalacidae; genus Nannospalax; species Nannospalax galili. The sequence goes on from NW_008340772.1 coordinate 90,632, forward strand.
CCTTCCTACAGTTCCATTTTCCACATTCATAACTTTTTGTTACGTTTTTTTCAGTGTCCCTCTAATTTTAACCAGGAATGTCTATGTTGTCCCAAGTTTGTAAATATCAACTGCAGCCCGGTGGGCTCAGAAGTTCGTATATAACTGACAGCAACGGCTGTCTCCCCTCCAGAATCCATCAGCTGTCAGCATAACAGCAGAGAGGAATAAGGGCCAAGGGGCCACTCCCCAGCCTGTAATTTGCTGTTGGCAGGACCAGGTTTGTGTAGGCCCAGTTCAGGGAACCACAGTTTCTGTAAGATCAGTTATGCAATGTCTGTTTCATGCCTGAAGGCAGCATTTTGCATCTCTTCTCCCCATCACCTCCTTCACTCTCTCTTCCACACTATTCCCTGATCCTTAGAGGAACTCATGCCCTGTTTTGATCTGAGCACTGAACTTTCATGCGTCCTGAGCATCTTGAACCACCCTGCCTCTATGCATTCATTGTTAATCACTGCAAAGTGAAGATTCTGTAATTAAAGAAGAGAGCCATTTGTCTATGGCTGTAAACATCATACGTACACTGCAGTTTGGTCCCATTTCTATAAGCTAAATCACAGATGTAAGCTGCTCTAGATCCTATGATCTGCCCAACCATGAGTCATTGGCCAGGTTGACAGTGTCAACTGGCTCCACCAGTCTCAAATCCAAACAAAGAACCATTGGTTACACTTGTGTCACTGTTATGTCAGAGCACACATCTTATGTGACAGGCTGTGTTGTTGTTCATCAAGTTCACCACTGGGAACAGCATCTTTCAGCAATATGGATGGAACCCACGGAGGAGAGAGCTTCCAGTGCCACAAGGGGGCTCCTTTTCTTGAGCTGCTGGATGCTGGCTATTGCCATTCCCTTTGGATGCCCTCCAGAATGAGAGGATAAGGCCCTGTTTCTGGGGACACTGCACAGCAGATTTTTCTTTCTTTTGGATAAATATTTAGGAATAGATGAGCTTCATTCATATAATGAGTATGACATTTTTTAAAAGGAGGAAAGGTTTGGGTACAGTGTTTCATGCTTACAGTAAAGAAGAAGTTATTGCTCTGGGGGCATCAAGACTTGCTTCCTGAACAACATCTACATTATTTCCATTTGAGATTGTCAGAATAAAGCAGCACTGAAGAGTCATGCATGGAAATTTTCACTCTCCTGGGCCAAATGTACTAGTTCTAGTAAGCTTCCCTACTGCTATGTTAAGAACACTGACCAAAAATAGCTTGGGGAGGAAAGGGTGTTTTGGCAATCAAGCACAGCCCATCAAGGGAAGCCAGGGCAGGAACCTGGATCACAGACCATGGAGGAACTGAGTTTACTGCCTTACTCCTCTGGCCAAGGTTCAGCATGCTTTCTTACACAACATAAGACCACCTTCCCAGGGACAGAACCACCCACAGTGGGATTCCCCACCCCATAAGACTCAACAATCAACAGAATGCCAAACAGACATGGCTACAGGGCAATCCAATGAGACAACTCTCTAATTGAGCCTCCCTCTAACCAGGTGTGTCAAGTTGACAACTAAAGTTGTCCAGCAAAATAGTGATGCAATTTTTGGATCAAACCATACTTGTGTGTTGAAATTCTAAACCCATTTTCATAAGACCTTCATGAGTCAGGTCTGGAAACAGGTACCTCTCTTTCTACTTACATTCCCCTGGCTAGAAATTGGGAGAAAGGAAAATCCTCATTGAAAGGTGTTCTGGGACATGAACTCACGGGAAGTGTTGGTGCCTGCATAGAAATATCTGCTTCCTTTCTGTAAGCCTCTCTCTCAGTTTCATTAAACCTGTGTTTGATTGATTCTAATTGACCAAAATCAATTTTATATTGGTAGCCTGGATGAAAACTTCAGTAGAAGATTTCAAACAAAAGGAAATAACCTATTTGGGGTAATTTTTCCATCCCGATGTTATTTTCTGTGTCTATAGTGTTGATCAGGGTTACAAATATGGACATGAGAAATTGAAATATTGTTCCATCTTGGTAAAGACTGTAGTATTAATATTAAAATATTTTAAAAGCCAAATTGTTGCACTAAAATGTCACTTACTGTATTCATTAGGTAATGTGTGTGCAAAAACTTCATGGTGTGCCCAAGATAAGATGATGCTTAAAAATTATAAAGCAAAATAATGAACTTCTGTATGAAAGACACAACTTTAAACTTAAAGGTGAATATGGTGTGTGAGGTCTAGTTTCCCCAAAAGCCTGATGTTAGAGACTCCTTTGTTTAAGAAAGATGAAGTTTAAATTTTCCAGTTAGACTTTCAGAAGCTTTTGATTTACCTAGAAGCAGATCACTAAGGGTGAACTTAGTGAGATCGCAGTGCACCCTGGAGACTGTTAGGAAAGCAGCTTCCTCGGTGTCACCTGAGGCCTGGGTCAAGATTGCCCAGTGTGGGACCTAGGTAGCTAGATTGCAATCAGCTCCAAGAGTTTTTGAGGTTTGCCAAGTCTTAGAACCATTAAGCCAAGGACATTACAACCCCAAGTTAACCATGTCCCTTGCTTGCTGTGTGGAAATTTCTGTGGCTTTGAATCCCAAGTGGCAAAGAAGCCAGGAGAACAAACCATGTCTGTCATTCAGTTGAGGCTTCACAGTGAAAGCTCCACATCCCAATCCATTCAAAATCAAACTGTCTTCAGCAGCATGATTTAAATTTCTGTGACTGTGTAAGAGAAACATCAGAGGTTTTTGATGACATTGGATAGAATTCCTCACACCAAGACATCCTAGGGTCAATTTTTAAATTGTGGATTATGTAAGCAGGATTTTTGGATAATCCTGACTGTACCTTAAATTGTTTTAAGTTCAGTTTGAAACAAGAGTAAAATTCTATCACAGAAAGAAGCTCACTTTGCTGAAAATCAGCGGATTACGGAAGGAGATATAGGTAATTCAAATAAACTCTGTAAAACAATAAGGTTAGTGATTCATGAGAACCTATACATAGATAGATCAATCATACTTTACCTGTTCATGTAGTCCACTAATCTGCAAAACACATTTTCAAATACTTTAAGAAAGAGAAGGTCTTCACTGGTGTATGTTCAATAAAGCTAAATTTTCTCCTAAGTCTTTCATGTCTTATAAATTTTAATACTTATAATTTTTACAGGTTCGGAAATGAAAATCCAATGATTACAATTCACACCTCAATTCTTTTATGAAAGAATTCAAGACTTATTTTTTTCTTATAAAATATTTATTAAAATATTTAATCCCATAATAATGAAATTACATGTTTGGATTAAAGGAAACTGTATTTGTGACAAGGCTTCACTGTGTTGCTTTGACTGTCATTATGCTCCTTATACTAAAGCTTCCTCCCACAAACTGCTGTCTCTGACTCCTAGTGTCTACTGGGGGTAAGTCACTATCAGTTATCTGATGGCTTCACCTGAGGAGACCTGACACAAAGAATTCATAAAAAACACATATTCAAAGCCACTTGATGAATGACAAAAGCATACCACACATTAAATTACACCCCAATATTTAAAATAGAATTTATTTTCTTTAACAAAGATATGTTAAAAGATTAAAATCAAATGTCCTTTTAAAAACAGTAAGTAGGATAGAATGCCACCAGAACAACCTCAATGCCTGTGGCTTAATCAACAGCATTAAAATAACAAATATTATTAATAATAATGATAATAAATAAATAAATAAATAATAATAAGAAAATAGTAGGATGACCCACTTGGTGTCTGTCATAATGGCCATATCATTTACCAGGAAGGAAAAGGGAATGACCTTCCCATAGTTACTCCATCTGCTTAAACAAGAAGAAGAAAATAGTAAGATGACCCACTTGGTGTCTGTCATAATGGCCATATCATTCATCAGGAAGGAAAAGGGAATGACCTTCCCACAGTTACTCCATCTGCTACAAAACAGCAGTGCAAGGCACAAATGTAACCCAGCAAATATCCAGATAGTTTGTGTCAAACTTCCATGATTGCTTTCATATTGTGACTTTAAAGCAATGGTTTCATAGTTGTAAATGGAAAGTTTGAAATTCTGTTTTGCATAGAGCAAAAGAGTTTTCACTGACAGTATGGTAACTAGGCTGCACTTTAAATGAGCTGCAACTACTGTTTAACTTCCAAAAGTTGTAAGCTTACTGTTTGGAAAAATTGCATGATCTATCCTTCAGATGCCCACCATTTAAAGCATATTTATCAGGCTTTAAAATGGGAGAAAACATAAGTTCATTAATAATAGATATAGAAATATGAAAAACTGGATAAATGAATGATTTCTACACTATTTTCTTCTACATCGCATTTCTGTTTTTATATTTCAGCTTCATGCACAGTTTCCATTCTCAAAATAATGATGGCGAACTTATCAACAGTGAATGGCTTCCTCCTCCTGGGGTTCTCTGACAACCAGGAGCTGCAGATCCTACATGTTTTGCTCTTCTTGGTGATGTACTTGTTGGGCTTAGCAGGTAACATTATCATCATCATCATCACAATGCTGGACTCACAGCTCCAATCTCCAATGTATTTTTTCCTGAATCACCTTTCCATTCTCTACTTTTCCTCCCTGTCTGTCACTGTCCCCGAGTCTATTCACAGTTCCGTGACTGGCAGTGGGTACATTTCCAATGCACAGTGTGTGCTTCAGGTTTTCTTCTTCATATGCTTCGCCTGGGGTGAGGTGGCCATCCTCACAGTGATGTCCTATGACCTCTATGTGGCCATCTGCCCCCCATTGCACTATGAGGTCATCATGGCTCCCAGAAAGTGCAGATGGACTGTGACCGCTGTGTGGCTAAGTGAAGGCATCCCAGGAACCTTGTACATAGCTACCACATTCTCTATCAGATTCTGCAGGGCAAAAATAATCCACCAGTTCTTCTGTGATGTCCTAAGTGAAGGCGTCCCAGGAGCCTTGTACATAGCTACCACATTCTCTATCTGATTCTGCAGGGCAAAAATAATCCACCAGTTCTTCTGTTATGTCCCTCAGTTGCTCAAGCTCTCCTGCTCTAGTGATTACCTTAGAGTGACTGAAGTGTTTGTTATCATTTCTTTGGTCATATTTGTCTGCTTCTTTGCCATCACCCTCTCCTCTGTAAAGATAGTCTCTACAGTCTTCTGAATGCTCTGCTGAAGGTCAGTCTAAGGTCTTCTCCCCCTGTCTGCCCCACCTCTGTGTGGTCTCATTTTTTTGTTCACAGCAGCCATTGCATATCTAAAGCCAACCTCAGGCTCAACAACTGCTCTAGATCTCATGGTCTCCATGTTTTACACAGTATTTCCCCTAACACTCAACCCTGTTATCTAAAGTGTGACGAATGAGACCATTAAGCAGGCACTAAGGAAATTATTTCTAGGTGGAGAATTCATTTGAAAATGATCATTTAAAATCTGTTCTTAGTGTCTGATAACAGTAAACACAAGGAACATTTTAGTGGTTTGAATGCCTTTAATATGTAATGTTAATAATAATAGTAGTATATCTTCTAGATGAAGTATATAATAATTCCTTTTTGCAATAAAACTTGTGACTTTTTCCTATGATATTGAATTTTTTTAGTACTTCCAAGTTCATAGAAGATAAATAATTATAATCTAATAATAC
>NW_008340772.1:97298-98565 GCF_000622305.1 Nannospalax galili
AAAAATTTAACATTACTTTTAAAAGGTTCACAAGTCAAAAAATATGTCATAAGACATGCTCAACTTTGAAGTACAACAAAGTGCATGTTCTTCTGTTCATGGGATGAAAAATTGTGGAGTATTTCAGAAGGAGCATGTTTTCACTTTGTGAGTTTAAAATACCTTCTCACATGCACACACTAGATAAAGGTATTTGTGTCTTGTTTACAAATTTGGGATTTTCCTTCTTTTCTAATTTAGAATTGGAATTGGTGATGGCTCCTTTTTTGGTATTTTTGAGACAGGACCTCTCTGTAGCCCCAGCTGACCTGGCACTTGCTATGTAGACCAGGCTGGCCTCAAACTCATAGAGATCTGCCTGCCTCTGCCTCCCAAGTGCTGGGATTAAAGGCGTGTGCCACCACGCCCAGCCCCTGTGCTGCAATTTTATGCTTCTTTAATATTTCTCTATATGCATATGTGGTGGTTTGAATGAGAATGTCCCCCACAGTTTTCAAATATTTAACAACTTGGTCCCCAGTTTGTGGCACTGTTTGGGGAGTGTCATAGAACATTTAGGTGGTGTGGCCATACTTGAGGAAACACATCTCTGGGGACAGGTTTTCAGAGGACATAGCCATGCCCAGTTGTAGTCTAGCTCTCTGTGCTCCTATGCCTGCTGGAAGGTGTGCTCTCTCAGTTTTCTTCTCAAGGCTCACTCTGCTGCCATGCTTCCCCTGCCTTTGTGTACTATCCACTGGAACCTTAAATCACATAAGCTATTCCTTCTATAAGTGGCCTTAGTCATGGCATTTTATCAGAGCAGCAGAAAAGTAACTGATTGGTATATATTGTTTAAGGAGCTTAAATATTATTTATGAAAAAATTTTCAAACTGGAGAAGTGTTTAAAGATAAAACAAACTGAGCATGGTGGTACACACCTTTAATTCCAACACTCTGGAGTCGGAGACAGGCAGGTTCCTATGTGTTCACAGCCAGCCTGGTCTGCAGAGTAAGCTCTGTAGAGGAAGTGTGGCCAGAACAACCTGCACATATGTGCTGCAAATGCACTGAGAACATCCGGCTGAGTCTAAACTGTATTCTGCCAAAGGACATGGAGATGGTTGACGCAAGATGGCTTGATGGAGAGGGCCCACCAGGATCAGACACGATCTGAGAAAGCCTACTGGGGCCAATAGGACACCAGGATGGGGGATATAAGGGAGCCGCATATCCACAATAAACGAGTCTGCAGCTGCTTGCACTGCCTGCTTCTCACCTGACTCC
>NW_008340772.1:99281-109634 GCF_000622305.1 Nannospalax galili
CACTTTGGGAGTTAGTGTTGGCACATTGGAGCATTGTGGTGTCATATTAAAGCATTGTGAAGTCAAATTTGAACATTGTGAAGTAATATTACAACACTCTGAATGACATTTTGGAATATTTTGATGTAACATTGGTGCATTGTGATGTCAAATTGGAGCATTGTGATGTCACACTGGATAATTGTGATGTCACAATGGAACATTGTGATGGCGCATTGGAGCAGTATGATGGCACATGGGGTGATAGTGTTGGCACATTGGAGAACACTGTGATGGCACATTGGATGTCATATTCAAGTATTGTTACATCACAATGGATTATTTTGAAGTCATATTGTAAAATTGTGATGGCACTATGAAGCATTCTGATGTCAAATTGGAGCATGTGGAAGTCACAGTTGTGACATCACATTGGATCATTGTGACTTAACAATGGAGCATCGTGAAGTCATATTGTAACAGTGCGATGGTTCATTGGAGCAATAGAACGGCACATGGGGAAATAGTGTTCACACATTTCAGTATTATGATGTCATATTATGAAGCCCTATTTTTACATTGTGATGGCACATTGGAGCAATATAATGGAACATGGAGAGAGAGTTTGGCACATTGGAGCATTGTATTGTCTCAATGGAACATTGTGAAGCCGTATTTTAACATTTTGATGGCACAATGGAGCAATATTATAACACATGGAACAATAGTGCTGAAATATTGGAGCATTGTGATGTCAAAATGTAACATTGTGAAGTTATATTGAAACTTTCTGATGCCAAATTTGGGCAATATAATGGCATGTGGGTTGATAGTGTAGGCATATCAGAGCATTTGGTCCCACATTCGAGCATTGTGATGTCAAAAGGTAACATTCAGAAGTCATATTGTAGCATTGTTGGCATATTGGCATAATATTCTACCACATGGGCCTATGAGGTAGGCAGATTAAAGCATTGTGATGTAACATTGGAGTATTGTAATTGCACATTGGTACATTTTGCAGTCATATTGTAACACGGTGATGGCACCAAGGAGCATTGTGATGTAACAATGAAACACTGTGAAGTTAACTTGTAACATTTTGCTGGCATCCTGGAGCAATATAACAACACATGGAGCAATACTGTTGGAATATTGGAGCATTGTGATGTCAAAATGGAACATTGTGAAGTCACCTTGCAGCATTGTGAAGTCACAATGGAATATTGTGTAGTCATATTGTAACATTGTCATGGAATATTGGAGCAATATAAAAGTACATGAGGCGATGCTGTTGTTATATTGGAGCATTGTGATATCACATTGGAACATTAGCATTCCTACTTTTTCATTGTGATGGCATATTGGAGCCATATAAGGGTACACAGGGTGATAGATTTGGCACTTTGAAGAATTGATATCTCACATTGGAGCACTGTGATATCATAATGGAACACTGTAAACTCATATTTTAACATATTGGTGGCATCATAGAGCATTGTGATTTCACATGGGGCAACAGTGTTGGCAATTTGGAACATTGTCAGGTCACATTGGAGCATTGTGAAGTCATACTGTAATATTGTGATGTCACATTGGAGCAATATAATGGCACATGAGGTGATAGTGTTGGCACATTGGAGCATCATGACTTCACAATGCCCCATTGTGAAGTCATATTGTAACAGTGTGATGGTACCATGGAGAATTGTGATGTCACCCTGAGGATTGTGATGTGACAAAGGATCATTGTGAAGTGATATTGTAGCATTTTGATGATATATTGGAGAAATATAATGGCACTAGTGGAGTTAGTGTTGGCACATTGGAGCATTGTGGTGTCATATCAAAGCATTGTGAAGTCAAAATTGAACATTGTGAAGTCATATTGTAACACTCTGAATGGCAATTTGGAATATTTTGATGTCACATAGGTGCATTGTGATGTCACATTAGAACATTGTGATGGTCACAATGGAACATTGTGATGACACATTGGAGCAGTATAATGGCACATGGGGTGATAGTTTTGTCACTTTGGAGAACTGCGATCTCATATTCAAGCACTGTTACATCACAGTGGATTATTGTGAAGTCATATTGTAACATTCTAATGACACATTGGAGCATTCTGATGTCAAATTGGAGCATTCTGAAGTCACAATGGAATATTATGCAGTCATATTGTAACATCTTGATGGCACATTGGAGGAATATAATGTCAAAAGGTCATGTTGGCATATTGGAGCAATATAATGGCACATGGGGCGATAGTTTTGGCACATTGGAGCATTGGAATGTTACACGGAAGCATTGTGATGTCACATTGGAACATTGTGAAGTCAAATTGTAACATTGTCATGACACATTGGAGCAATATAATGTCACACATGGCGTTAGTGTTCAAACTTTGAAGCATTGTGATGGCACATTGGAGCATTGTGATTTCACACTGGAACACTGTGATGACACCCTGGAACATTGAGACTTTATATTGTACAATCGTGATGTCACATTGGAGCAATACAATGCACATGAGATCATAGTGTTGGCACATTGGGACAATTTCATATCACATTGGAGGACTTTGAAGGCACAATGGAAAATTGTGATGTCACAATGGAACATTATGAAGACATATTGTAACATTGTGAAGGCATGTAGAGCAATATAATGTCACATGTGGAGAGAGTGTTGGTACATTAGACCATTGGATCATTGTGACTTCACCATGGAGCATTGTGAAGTCATATTGTAACAGTGATATTTTGCATTGGAGCAATAAAATGGCACATGGGGAAGCAGTATTCGCACATTGCAGTATTGTGATGTCACATTTCAAATCATAGTTTTACCTATGATGGAACCTTGGAGCAATATAATGGCACATAGGGAGATAGTGTTGGCACATTGGAGCATAGTGATTTCACATTGGAGCATAGTGGTTTCATAATGGGGCATTGCGAAGTTATTTTTTAACAGTGTGATGGCTCATAGGAGCAATAGAATGGCATTTGGGGCAACAGTGTTGTGATGTCATATTTTGAAGTCATATTGTTACATTGTGATGGCACATTGTAGCAATATAATGGCATATAGGGAGATTGTAGCATATTAGAGCATTGTATTGTCACATTGTAACATTGTGAAGTCGTATTTTACCATTTTGATGGCAAATGGAGCAATATATTAACACATGGAACAATACTGTTGAAATATTGGAGCACTGTGATGTCAAAATGTAACATTGTGAAGTAATATTGTAACATTGTGATGCCAAATTGGGGCAATATAATGGAACATGGGTCTAGAGCGTTGGCATATTGGAGCATTGTGATGTCAGAAGGGAACATTCAGAAGTCATATTGTAAAATTGTTGGCATATTAGAGCAATATACTAGCACAGGGACCTAAGGTGTTGGCAGATTAAAGCATTGTGAAGTCACTTTAGAGCATTGTAATTGCACATTGGTACATTTTGCTGGCATATGGTAACACAGCGATTGCTCCAAGGAGCATTGTGATGTTACAATGAAACATTGTGAAGTCATATTGTAACATTGTGAGGGAACATTTGGACCATAGTGTTAGCACATTGGAGCATTGTGATGTGATAACGGAACACTGAAAAGTCATACTGTAGCATTTTAATGGCATATTGGAGCAATATATTAGCACATGAGGTGATAGTATTGTCTCATTGTAGTATTGTGATGTCACAAAGGAACACTGAGAAGTCATCAGTTAGCATTGTGATGGTACATTGAATCTAAAAAATGGAACATGGGGCGATAGTGTTACACTGGAGAATTGTGATGTCACAAAGGAACACTGTGAATTCATACTGCAATATTTTGATTATGCTATGGAGCAATATATAAGCACATGGAGCAATAGTATTGGCATACTGGAGCACTGTGACATCAAAATGAAGCATTGTGAAATGACAAAGGAACATTGTGTAGTAATCTTGTAACATTTTGCTGGCACTCTGGAGTAATAGAATAACACATTGGAGCAATAATGTTGGAATATTGGAGCACTGTGATGTCACAGTGGAACATTGTGAAGTCATATTGTAACATTGTCATGGAACATTGGAACAATATAAAGGCACATGAAGCGATGTTATTGTTTCATTGGAGCATTGTGATGTCACATTGGAACATTAGAATTCCTACTGTGACATTGTGATGGCATATTGGAGCCATGTAAGTGTACACAGGGCGATAATTTTGGCACTTTGGGGAGATGATATCTCACTTCGGAGCACTGTGGTATCATAATGGAACACTGTAAAGTTATATTTTAACATTGTGATGGCACCATAGAGCATTGTGATTTCACATGGAGCAACAGTATTGGCACATTGGAGCACTGTCAGGTCACATTGTGTGCATTGTGAAGTCATACTGTAATATGGTGATGTCACATTGGAGCAATATAATGGCAGATGAGGTGACAGTGTTGGCACGTTGGAGCATTGTGACTTCACAATGGGGCATTGTGAAGTCATATTGTAACAGTGTGATGGCACCATGGAAAATTGTGATGTCACATTTGAGGATTGTGATGTGACAAGTGAACAATTTGAAGGCATATTGTAACATTGTGATGATATATTGCAGAATATAATGGCACTTGGGGAGTTAGGGTTGGGACATTGGAGCATTTTGTTGACATATTAAAGCATTGCAAAGTCAAATGTGAACATTGTGATGTCATATAGCAACACTCTGAATGACATTTTGGAATATTTTGATGTCACATTGGTGCATAGTGATGTCACATTGGAGCATTGGCATTTCACACTGGAACATTGTGATGGCACATTGGAGCTGTATAATGGCACAGGGGGCGATAGTGTTGGCATATTGGAGTATTGTGACGTCACATTGGAACATAGTGACTTCACAGTGGAGCTGAAGTCATATTGTAACATTGTGATGGTACATCGGAGCTTGCTGTTGTCAAATTGGAGCATTTTGAAGTCACAATGGAATATTGTGAAGTCATATTTTAAGTTCGTGATGGCACATTGGAGGAATATAAGGCATATGGGGCAATAGCATTGGCACATTGGAGCATTGTGATTTCACACTGAAGCATTGTGATGTCACATTGGAACACTGCAAAGTCAAATTGTGACATTGTCATGACACATTGGAGCAATATAATGTCACATGTGGCCATAGTGTTGGAACTTTGGAGCATTGTTATTTCACACTGGAGCATTGTGATGACACCCTGGAGCATTGTGAAGTCATATTGTAACATTGTGATGGCACATTGGAACAATATAATGGCACATGAGGTGATAGTATTGGGACATTGGAACATTTTCATGTCACATTCGAGGACTTTGAAGGCACAATGGAATATTGTGATATCAAAATGCAACATTATGAGGACATATTGTAAAATTGTGATGGCATAGAGAGCAATATAATGGCACATGTGGTGAGAGTGTTGGCACACTGGAGCATTGTGATGTCACAATGGATCATTGTGATGTCAAAATGGACCATTGGGAAGTCAAATTGTAACAGTTCGATAGCGTGTTGGAGCAATAGAAGGGCACACGGGTCTATAGTGTTGGCATATCAGAGCACTGTGATGTCACAAGTGTACTTGCAAAAGTCATATTGTAATATTTTTGGCATATTGGAGCAATATACTAGCACAAGGACCTTTCGTGTTGGCAGATTAAAGCATTGTGAAGTCACATTAGAGCATTGTAATTGCACATTGGTACATTTTGCTGGCATATTGTAACACATTGATGGCACCAAGGAGCATTGTGATATAACAATTAAACATTGTGAAGTCATATTGTAACATTGTGAGGGAACATTTGGGACCATAATGTTAGCACATTAGAGGATTGTTATGTTATAACAGAACACTGAAAAGTCATACTGTAGCATTTTGATGGCATATTGGAGCAATATATTGGCACATGGGGCGATAGTATTGGCTCATTGTAGTATTGTGATGTCACAAAGGAACACTGAGAAGTCATTGTTTGGCATGGTGATGGTACATTGAAACAAGAAAATGGCACATGGGGCGATAGTGTTACACTGGAACATTGTGATTTCACAAAAGGACACTGTGAAATCATATTGTAACATTTTGATTGCGTTATGGAGCAATAGATAAGCATATGGAGCAATAGTATTGGTATACTGGAGCACTGTGACATCAAAATTAAGCATTGTGAAATGACAAAGGAACATTGTGTAGTAATCTTGTAACATTTTGCTGGCAGTTTGGAGCAATATAGTAACACATGGAGCAATAGTGTTGGAATATTGGAGCACTGTGATGTCACAATGGAACACTGTGAAGTAATACTGTAACGTTTTCATGGAACATTGGAGCAATATAAAGGCATATGAGGTGATGGTCCATGAAAATGTTACAGTATTACTTCACAGTGTTCCATTGTGACATCACAGTGCTCCAATATTCCATCAGAGTGTTCCAATGTGCCAACACTAACCCCACATATGCCGTTATATTGCTCAAACGTGCCATCACAATTTTATAATATGACTTCTCAAAGTTCCATTGTGCCATCACAACATGCCTATATGCCATCACAATGCTCATTGTGCCAACGTGATGCGCAATTGTGTCATTACCATGATCCGTTGTGTCGTCATCATGCTCGATATGCAAACATGGTGCTCAATGTCCCCTCACAATCTGAAAATTTTACCATACAATTCTCCATAGTATTGATAGTCAGATGATAGGAGCCCACTGCCACATGTAAATAAAGTATACTATGTGCACCTATCAGCTGAGGCTTTGGCTACTGCCTCCACACTATAATTTCTCTAGTTCTCCCACTAATAAACGGAGCTGTTTCACTGAATCTGGAAGTGTATCACTGCTGTTTCACTGCACCATGGGAGCAGCCTCCCCAGAAGGGCTTTCTTCCGTCAGTGCTCACTGGACATACTGACTCCGTTCGCCACTTCTGCTCCCCCTGACCTCGAGGACCAGAGGCCAACAACATGCAAACAAAGGGAGAGAGCCCCATAGCTGGCACCTGAACTTGAGGCTCCTGGAACGCACAGAGTTTGTGAGTATCCCACCCATCAGGAGGGTAATGGGCAGCTTTGCCTTTAAGCCATCCCACCTTTGAGGATCAGCAATCTCTTTTTCCTATCACCTCCCATCAGGAGGATAAAGGCAGCTTTGCCTCTAATCTGCCCCACCCTTGGGGATTGGCAGTCTCTCCTCTTTTTCCTCCTTTTATTTTCGGTCTGAGTCTTTGCGTGGAACCGTTAAAGACGAAGGAGCAACTGACGCTTTCTGATCAAGGCTACTCCCCGATGTTAGCCAAAGGCTCTTAGCTCTCTTAATGGACCATGACTGCCCGCACGGGTGTAGACAAGACCTCCTATCTATACATTATTCTAATGCAAAAACCCGGTAACGCAATGACCAGTTAATTGCTCTTAGAGCAGTCGCCGGATCTCTTAAATTTGCAGGCAGGCTTGCGCTGTGGACTATGTGGAATAACCTGGGTTTTTGATCCCAGGCAGGTTCCCTTAGAAATCAGCATTTCACCCCACTTTCCTTTTCTATCTTAAACAACACCCCTAGAAACAAAAATCCCCAAAGTTCTAAGGGATCTTTATAAAATCCTTAAAGTCAACTTCTAAAATAAACTTTCCTAATCTGTTTTGTTATCTTGCCCCTGGGGTGCTCAAGCCCAAGCTAAATCAGTTAGGCGAGAATTTAAATTAACTAGCCCCTGTGGAGCACTTAAAAATTCAAGGTGGCTTGTGCCATACAAACAAACAACAACAACAACAAAAATTTTTAAAAAGCCATTTTTTCTGTAAACCTTCTCTTGGGGAAGGGGCTCATCAGAGGACCACCCCATCTCTTTCTCTTTGCTTTATCTTGGTTATTGCCTTGATGAGGGTCTGGATAAGGTTTCTGGGCAACTAAAGCCTCTTGGTCAGGGTGACTCCCTGATATTGGGTGAAGGTCCCCTGCCCTCTTCCTGGACCCCGACAGCCTGACTGGGTGTAGGCAGTAACCTTTACAACTATCATAAAAATCTGGTAATGCAGCAACCAGTTAAAAGTCACAAGGATGGTTGCCAGTCCCTTAAATCTGCAGCTAGGCTTGTGTTCATCAGAATGTATCAATCCCCTGGTGGTAGACTGCCCCAGGAACATTGAACGCCACTGACCACACTTCTTTTCTATAATGGGTAATTCAGCATCACGCCAAGAAACCCTCCCAATTCACTCCCTTAGAATCCTACTTAAATCAAGAGGACTTAAGATTTCCCAAAAGGAAAGCTCAAAATTTTGGAATGAAGTATTTCAATTTGCACCCTGGATCCTGTCAGCAGACATTTCTGATCCAGAGGTCTGGACCAACATTGCCTATCTGGCTCATAAAAAGGAAATCCAGGAAAGACACAATTTGCCCCTTTCCTTTCTCCCCATAATAGCAGCCATCCGTGCCTATCTGGCTCGTAAAAAGGAAATCCAGGAAAGACACCATTTGCCCCTTTCCTTTCTCCCCATAATAGCAGCCATTCGATAATGCTTAGGAAATCCACCTAAGACTGAGGAAAACTTACTAACACCAGGGCATAATAAAGGGTAGGGTTCAAACAATAAAAAAGACCCTAAAGATTTCCCAACAGCAGATTCAACAACCCTAAAAAATAATGAAAACGACCCTGAAGATTTCCCAACAGCAGATTCGAGAGCCCTAAAAAATAAAGAAAAAAATTCTAAAGATTTCCCAGTAACAGATTCAACAGCTCCAAAAATAAAAATTGACCAAGTCAGACAAAACCCACCCATCAACAAAAATAACCTTTACCCCCCTCTTCCCCCCTGTGAATCCTCATGGACTGATTTAACAAACCCAGATGTTAAAACCCAGACTTCAAAAACTCCCCAAAATCCCCAGATAAATCCCCCTCCCCCTTCACCTCCGCCAGCACCACCTGTGGCGCCACACCCCACAGCCATTGAACAGCTCTGTAATCTCAGAGATAATGCATGCCTCAAGGAAGTTGATACCTATGGGGGCTGCCACTATTTCAATCCCTGTAGGTTGGAACTAGGATTCACTGAGGGATATCAGGGCACAACAGGACAGAAAAGATCCATCTACCTAAAGGATAATAAGTATCTTTATGGGAACCATGACCATTCCTTAATATATGTTGCAGATCCATGGGACGATTGCTCGCATATCAGATTAATAGGAGAGTTCTACTCAGGTGTATTCTCTAGCTACCCTAAGGCTGACTTTCATATCTATCAACAGCTTGTACCTGCAGCTAAGTCTGTGCTAACTCATCATAATATTATTCTACAGGAAAAACAGAGGACCAGATAAGATCAACTATGTCCTGGAGCCAATACATTCAATATGTTGCTAACTTTCTTCCCTTTATCACCCACCCCAATGCCTCTAACTGTGTGCATCCAGCAATAGACCTTTACTGACAGCAGTACCAGTTAATACCACCCTTCTTTACCCAGAAACAAAAAAAGATTTCACTGACTCTCATCTGATGGGATATTCCCTTATTCGAACAACTGGCTAACTATCCAATTTGCATTTCCAGCAAGAGTAAGCCTACTCATTACAAATGCCTCACTAACATTACTCTCTCCAGGATAGCATGCATCGCCCCTCCTCTTTTCCTATGGTGCAAAGGAAAAGCCCAACACTGTGTTAACTCCTCTTTGTCCACCTTTTGTATACCAGTAATGATTACACCCCAAGTGTACCTACTCAAGAAAGAGGAAGCTGACCTCCTCCTTCACAGTTGCCAGTGGAGAGAAATCTTCATCCCTTTGCTAGTAGGGCTCGGACTTGCCCTCTCCCTGGGTACTGGAGGTGCTGCGACTGCTGCTATTGTACAAACCCATCACCTGGCAGGAGACTTTCGAGACAAACTTGACCAGGCAATGGCATCCATGACTGACAGCTTTGAGTCTCTCCAATGACAAATGAACTCTCTTGCTGGGGTTGTGCTCCAAAAGAGAAGAGCCCTGGACTTAATAACTCGGGGACATGTGTAGTATTGGGAGATGAATGCTGTTTATTTGTAAATGAATCAAATGTTGTTGGAACCAATGTTAATGCTCTCAAAAAACTTCTTAATGATCTATTTTCAAGATTTCAACCCACCGAACAATTAGGTTGGTTTAGTAATCCCTTGTTTTCATGGCTCTTACCCCTTGTTAGCCCCCTGATCATGCTGTGTGTCATTTTGATGCTTGCTTCCTATTTCATACAATTTCTTTGCCGACAAATTACTACCATGGTCAATTATCAAACTTTGGATTCTCCCGAGATAGATGAGTTGGCTCT
>NW_008340773.1:0-1202 GCF_000622305.1 Nannospalax galili
CTCCAAAATACTTTTGGCATTTTTGGCCTTTGGAACAGAATATGTTGCTAAAAGGCCCAAAGACATTTTGACTATAAGCCAAGAAACTGGCTACTTTTCTTGGGGTCTTTTTACCCTAAGTGCCTAGCCAATTTCTACCTCCTATTCTTATCACACCAGCCTCTGAAGAGGTTACCCAAATTGCCAGTAGGGAACTGGGACACAGATTGCTCAGGCTTCTTCCATGCTGAACAGGGATGCAGGAACATTCAATAATTTAAAAATAAGCTTTGGAGATCTAAAATTATTTAATTTGAACATATCCCTTTTATAACTCTATATATGAAAATAAGTGAGTTTGATTATAAGTATTATTAGTCATGGCTTTATTTAAAAAATTCAGCCAGAAAATGTCAACCTATAAAATGAGCCTATTGAATTTACAGAACTGAACCAGGAAGTGGGTGATTCAGCCACTATTTCCCTGGGCTGCTGAATACAGTTTTGAAGTGACAACACACCTTATGTGCAGTGGATGTGGCTGACATAGTACAAAAATGCCATGAAGGTAATCTGACTCTGTGAAAATGCATCTTACAGTAAAATTCAAAGTAATTAATACTTCTGTTTAGCCAAACATTATGATGAATAGATAAAACCAGTAGACATTCAGACAGTTAAAAGAACATATTCTAAACATGTTATAACAGGGAGGTAAATATTAGAATAAATATAGATTTAGAAATAGAAGTGCTTCACTCTACTATAGCAATAATTTAAAATACAAATTGAAGATCTTTACTCACACCATTATTTTTAATATTATTCTTAGAAGTCAAGGTTTTGAAACTTTAAAATCATAATATTGTCATGTAAATATAAAAGATACAATATAAAGACAACCATTGTTCCTGATTAGGATACATACAATGCGGAGCATCTTCCTAGAACTCTTCAAAAGCAATGTTGGATGATAGGTAACTTGTTTTCTGTGTAACTGTTGCAGGTTTCCTCACAGGTCCAGCCCATGAGGGACTGCAGGGAATGAGGGTTCTGGCCAAGGTGGGGGTGAGCAGCACGGAGTCAACACACAGACACTGGGAGTCAGGTGGAAGCAGGCACTAGGCAAGGTGCTGCAGACTCGTTTATTGCTGGAAAGGGCAGGCCTTATATATCTCTCCCCCTGCCCCCAGTGTCCCATAAGCTGGTGTGTCACTCCCTGG
>NW_008340773.1:3593-9432 GCF_000622305.1 Nannospalax galili
GCTGGCCCATTATCAGTCTTAAGTGCCCAGGGTACGCCCATGATTAATGTGATGGGCTTTATGGCTTTAATGGCATGTATAGTCTGTTCCCCTGAGATAGCTAAAGTATAAGTAAGGGAAGAGCATGTGTCAACTATAATATGAATAAATCTCAATTTCCCAAAAGAGGGGTAGTGAGTCATGTCCATCTGCCAAATGGCATTGGGTATCAAACCACGGGAGTTCACTCCTCCCTTGTTAAGGGGACCGAGAGGCATGAGCAGGGCACAGGTAGCACATGAGCAGACAAGGTGCTTGCATTGGGATACGGGGATTTCTGGGAGGATTTTATGAATACTCTGAGGGGACAGGTGGAATTGTCAATGTAAAGCTCTTGCTTGTTCTAACAGGTTAGACTGGACTGTCATAATCAGGGCATCTGTGGCAGCATTCCCCTGAGCTAGGATTCCGGGAAGGGCAGTATGTGAGCAGACATGAGATGTACCTTGAGTGACTTCTATTTTCTAGTCATTCCTATAGCTTGACCATAGTGAGGAGGAGTGGGATGGAGGAGGTTTTAACATGAGAAAAGGTGATGACCTTAGTGACCTGAACATCATAGGCACTCTCAGAAAAGAGATTTAGGGGTTCATTTTGGCACTCTACTAAAGCTTTAAGTATAGCAAGAAGTTCTCCCAACTGGACAGAGTCAGGATTAGGGATGATGTGGGTGATGTCCTTTTTTCCAGGATGATGTATCAGGACCCCAAAGTTCTTCTTATTAACATCCAAAAAGGCAATGGTCACTTGGGGAATTGGGGAGGAAGAATGAGTGCTGTGGGCTTAACTTCAAGTGGCAGTGTGAGAAGGTCCTGAATTCTTCTGTCTTGGGGCAGGTGATTGTCAATGGTGCCAGGGAAGCCTGATATCATAGTCTGAAAACTGATGGAATCAGCCCAGAGGGCCTGTAGGTTACGGAGGGGAAAGGGGAGCACAATAGCGTCGGGTTCTCTATTGAAGGTTTTTCGAGCTTGAGTGCGCAGTTTGACTGCCAAGTTAAAGGCCAGATCAAACTTGGAGGAAACCTACTGGAGCTCCAAGTATGAGAGATGGACCCAGATAGTGGCCCAGTCTGCCAAAGGGCACCAAGGAAGCCAGAAGAAGCCAGTAGCACTAAAGCCTGTAGGGATTGTAAGGGCTCATATCTGTCGAGGATTGTTGATGAGAGTAACCCAATGATCTTTTGTAATAAGGCAATGGCTGGGGGAGTTAAGTTAATCTTTGCTGAAAGGCAGGTGGGGCCCTCCAAGAGAGAAAACAGTGCCCTCAGTTCCTCCAAGGGAATGGGCAAGAATGGTTTAAGCCAATTTATGGCACCACAGAGTTGTTGAAAATTGGCTAGTGTATAGACCAGCTTTGAATTAAAGGAAGGTGCCATAGGGCATATGCCGGGCGAAATAGTATGCCCCAAAAAGGCATAAGGAGGCACCTCCTGTAGCTTATCTAAGGTGATAGACAAGCCAAGGGACAACAGGTGGGAGAGTAAGTCTCTGGTTACCTTGTGGAAAATTGTGGGTTAGAGTGGGACAACAGACTGTTATCCGTATAATGAATAAATTGTACACTATGAGGGAGGGTTGAAGTGGCTTGTGAGACAAAAGCTGACAAACAGTAGGACTGTTTTTCATTTCCTGGGGAAGGACTTTCCATTGATATCTGAGGGCCGGCTTGTGGAAGTTTGGTTCCCAAACCATAAAGGCAAAGTGATCATGATCTTGGGGGGTCAGCGGGATTGAGAAGAAGCAATCTTTAATAGCAAGTATTATGATATAATAAGAAGGAGGAATAGCACCAGGGCGGAGCAAGCTGAACTGTGTCACACCCATTTTTTCCATTTGGTCATTAATGGCGTATAAGTCCTGAAGCAATCTAAAACGGCCATTTTTCTTTTTTATAATGAATATTGGAGTATTATATTTACTAGTGGATGATTCCAAATGTCTGAGGTCCAGCTGTTCCTGGACCAAATTTTTGAGGATAAACAATTTAGGTTCTATAATAGGCCACTGCTCCACCCAGATCACATCTGTCGAGAGCCAGGTAAGTGCAATTGGTGTGGGAAACTCCTTAGGGGATGTCCCAGGGAGGGCAGTGGCCCTTAGAATTGGGGGTGCCGGTCAGGGCTCCGATTTGTCCCAGAGAGGCCAAGTTTATCACGGGCTATGACATCATCATAAATGTATAGGTATGGCAGTTCTTTGGGGGAGTGGGCAGCCCTGGAGCAGCATCAGGTTGCAGGCACTCAGGTTGCTGCCTCATTGCCCACACACCCCCAGCATTCCAGAGGGACTCAGGGGAGCCTGAGGCAGCTGTGGCATCCCTGGCTCTCAGGACCTGTGCTCTCTCTGAGAATTCAGGTCTTTATTAG
The DNA here is from genome assembly GCF_000622305.1 of Nannospalax galili. Taxonomy (NCBI): domain Eukaryota; kingdom Metazoa; phylum Chordata; class Mammalia; order Rodentia; family Spalacidae; genus Nannospalax; species Nannospalax galili. The sequence goes on from NW_008340773.1 coordinate 6,001, forward strand.
CCCTGCTATGTGCTGCCTATGCCTGGGTTCTCCCTAGCCACCGCTGGTCTGGAAGGAGTGATCCGGGTCTAGGATGCTCTGGTGATGATCCATAGCAGCTGCAGGCAATGTTCCAAAATCACAAACCTTGGAGCTCTCAGGTGCCATGAGTGTGGACACCCCAGAATCCCCTCGACACCTGTGCATGGGATGGGAAGGGGGCCTTTGACATTTCCAAAAAGTGGGCTGCAGTTTCTGTGATGCTTTTTAGATGCCAACCCCGGTGCTTTAGGGATTTTAGGAGACCAAGAGTGAAGGTCAGCGGCAGCTCAGGATCCCGTAGAGAGCTAGACCACATTTAACTTAACTCTGTGGTTCACAAGTGCACAAATTAGGTGGCAGTCATGTGAGGTTACTTACTGTTCAAAGGGATTATGCAGTGGGGATGGGCAGTGGCCTGTATCCCAGAGCTGCTCTGGTCCTGGGTATAAGTTCCTGGAACCAGGAACACTGACTAGAGAATGGCCCCATATGCCTTCTAGTTTTGCTGGCTTCAAGATCAGAAAATGGCATATTTGATCTGATATGTTTGAGAAGATGAACAAAAAAATAAAGGAACTTTGGGCAAAATTTGCCTTTCTTCGTCCTTAAAAATAAAAAAAAAAGGATCGTCTGTGGTAAGGACCACACCCATGTCTTCAGGGAGGTCTCAACCCCACAAGTTGAGGGGGACGTCGGCCACTATGGGAGTGAATGTGCCCTTATTCCAGTCTAAGTCCTTCCAGTGTGCTGGGCTGACAACCAGCTTTGTGTCCTGGCTGCCCCCGACTCCCTCAATGGGCAGGCCAGGCCGATATCTCCAATGGGGGAACCAAAGAGACTTGCTCATAGTGATAATGGTAACATTGGCTCCTGTGTCCACTAGGCCCTTCACAGTGATCCCATCCAGAAATAAGGTCATTAGGGGGAGTGATTAAGAATTGAAAGGCTCCATAAAATCCGTCTCATTCCCCCCCTTACTTGCAGGGCTGAAGGGTGCCCCAGGTGCAGTTTAAAGGAGCAAGTCTGATTGGGGCTGTGACCTACAATCTTTTGCCCAATGAAATCGCTTTTTGCATTTGGGGCAGTAGGTCTTGAGACGAACTCCCTTGTTCGGTGTCCATACGGAGATGTCCCATCCTTCCTCAGTTCCAGCAGCCATCTTTTGAATTGGAAGGGGTGGGCCTCCCTTGTAATATGAGCACCTCTAAGAAGGCAGTCAGGGCCTTGATGGGCCCCGGCCTTGGGTCTAGGTCTCTAATGGTGAGTACCCATTTATGAATATCATCACTTTGGACAGGTGCAACAGCATTGTAGGTAGGGGTATTTAGGCCCTCCCATGTCAGTTGTTTGATAAGCATATCATGGGTGGGTCCAGACTCCACCCTCCATTCCACTGGACCAATTACATTGGTGAGGAAGTCAGTGAAGGACTCCCCTGGCTGCTGAATCAAATTGCAGAACAATGCCTGTGGGTCATGGGGGAGCAACACTGAAGGGCCTTAAAGTCCAGGTCACTAACTTGTTGGTAGTAAGCATGAAGGCCAATAGTGGACTGGAAAATGGGGTCAACATATTGTCCATGTCCTGTGAGCATATCCAGAGTAATATTAAGGCCATATTGAAGGTTGAGTCATGCCTGATTTTCAGCCTGATTGTCATAAGCCAAACACCAGCTCAGGAAGACTAAGGGCTCCAAAACCTCCTTTAATAAGTTGTATCAATGGTAATGGGTCTGTAACTGCATGGCCCACTGGTGGAGAACTTGCTCAAAATGTGGGGAATCGGGTCTGATTCGTTGGCGGCTTTGTGGATGAGTGGAAGCTCTGTGAGAGTGTTGGGCACCCATGGCTGTTGTGCAGCGTTTGGGCTGACATTAACTGGAAAGACAGACAATGGCCAGCAAAGGGCAGCAAGGGGTAGGTGGGCCATGAGGGGTTATAATGAGCTGGAGGTGTGTGGAGCAGGCAGAACATAGTTCCTTCCAAGGGTACTGGGGTGGTGGTGTCTCTGATTGTTGTGGCTTTGAAAGTGGGGTCTGAGGTAGAGGCAAGGGGGCCCCTTTCTCATCTGGATCAACCTCAAGGCTGTTTCCCATATCAAGGTCAGCGGGGGTTGAAGTAATGGCGAGGTCTACATTGGCCTGATCCTGACAATGCTTATTGTGGGCTGAAATAACTTCTTCAGGGGAGGAAGATTTAAGGCTGGCAACGATGGCTTAAAGGATCAGAACAAGTGAGGCAGGGGGAATGACTCCGAACATATTTTCCTTTTTCGGGCCAAGAAAAGGAACTACATCCAGACGTCAGGATTCCACATATTCTCGGGAGAGACCCAAGGGGCCAAGTTACTGGCCTCATCCCAGATATTCTCAATATCTTTTGGTTTTACTTTCAGTCCCCGAGTTCTAAGGAGTGATTCGTGCATAAATGGGCAGGGGGAATGACTCCCAATCCTACTTCCCTTTTTCTGGCCAAGAAAAGCACCTGCATCCAGAGGTCAGGATCCCACATATTCTCAGGAGAGACCCAAGGGGACAAGCTAGTGGCTTAATCCCAGAAATTATCAATATCTTTTGGGTTAACTTTCAGTCCCTGAGTTCTAAGGAGCAATTTGAGCACTGCCTTGTGTGGCTCCTTGCACTGCGGTGGTAAGTTGCCCATCTTGGGAAGGTCCCGTGAAGGGAAACTCACCACAAAAGCAGAAGGCAAGGGTGACTACCAAGAGGGCACAAATGAAGCAAACAAGGACCGTGAGCCACTCGGACATAAACTGCCCGACATGAAGAGGTGTATGGGATCCAAATGTCTTATGCTTAGTGAGGGACTTCCAAAGGGTGTGACACCTTCGGCCATATGCTTACCTGGTGTCTCTGGGACAGGCAACAGGATGACCCAAAGCCTGGGCTCTGAGTTCAGGGTGGATCAGCCCTTATGTGAACTCACTGGGAGGAGCCAAGGAGTAAAAGGTGTCAACGTGGGCTTCAGGACCACGCGGCAGAGTGTGCCTTCTGATTTAAAAACAAATATGATAAACAGGGTAGAGGAGACCCTCGAGTAGCCAAAGGGACAGACAAAACCAGGGGCCTACTCACCGAATGAACAGAAGTTAGGGGAGTCATCAACACCAGGAGGCTGGGAACCTTGTTCAGGTGCCAGCTGTTGCAGGTTTCCTCACAGGTCCAGCCCACGAGGGACTGTAGGGAAAGAGGGTTCTGGCCGAGGTGGGGATGAGTGGCACACAGTCAACACATAGACACTGGAGGTTGGGTGGAAGCAGGCACTAGGTGACTCATTTATTGCTGGAAAGGGCAGGCCTTAAATATCTCTCCCCCTGCCCCCAGTGTCCCATAAGCTGATAGATCCCCTCATCCAGGCTGCTTGTGTCATCAGTCTCTAGGTCCAGGGGCAGATT
>NW_008340773.1:10321-20383 GCF_000622305.1 Nannospalax galili
AACATAAAAATGGTAAATCTCCCACTAAATTATAACTCTTTATTTCCTGTTTTAAAAAGCAATAATGGACTGGGCTGATCAGTCAGTCAGTAAATAATTGCCTTGGAAACATAAAGCCCTAGGCAGTTTTGATATCATCACCTAGAGGTCTTACATACAATCACTAGATGGGCTGACTAGACTCCAGTGAAGGACATTTGGATACAAAAACCTGAATGAATAGGATTTCACATGGATGGCGAACTGCATGGTGTTAAGTGGGAGGTTGGGGTAGCACCTTCAAACATATACACGCACACACACACACACACATAAGTATGTAGACCTTCCTATGCAAAAGAAAATCTTTGTTATAAATAGAGGAAGCAAAGATTTTGTCATTATATGTGATACTGATTTTCAAGCCAGGACTAATAACATCATCATATGATTTAAAAAAAAAATCAACTAAAGGCAAAATCCACACTCAAGAAGGTGTTCATAACAATTTAATTTCAATTTGTAATGGAGTATCAGTAAGCCAATGTCATGGTTTTGAGAGGGATAAACAAATCCATACTGAATTATCCATTAGAGTAGTTCTTTAGTTCAGTTTCATACACAATTCTGTTTCAATCTAAGACTAAACAACTACCACAAGAACCATTCTTAAATGAACACTCTTACAGTACCCATAAGTGTCTTACAGTATCTTTGGTTTTTTTAAGTAAAGTTTTAAATAACAAAGTTACTATTTATACACCCTTGAAATAGGAAATAAATCAGTATAACCACTCTCAAAAGAAAAATGGAAGGAAGGAAGGAAGGAAGGAAGGAAGGAAGGAAGGAAGGAGGGGGGAGGGAGGGAAGAAAGAGTTATATACTTCTAAAATAATCCATGATTTTACTGGTTGTCTTGGATAGAGAGCAGCCATACCCCAAAATACAGGAGATAATGCTACTATTAGGAAAGGAAAATGTCTAATATCAGGGTCTCCATCTGTCTCCCATAGGAATAAAGATCATATTAGGTCCAACTTGGGACTGAGACTGGCATTCAAATACAAGAATATAGCAGTGTAATTACACTACATGGGAAGAACAGAAAAGATATTTCAGTATAACCCATTCCCAGAATGTAGAAAGAAAAGAGAAAGAAGGAAGCATAATAGAAGGAACAAGGAAGAAAATAAAGTGGAGAAATAGAACAAAGCAATGGATCAGGACCCATGATACCTACACTCATTCACTCAGTTTGTAAACTGTTCAGTGTTCTCTTCAGAGCAAGTTTAACATCCTTGATCCTGAGGCTATAAATGAGAGTATGTGGTATGGGCACCACAAATGTGTAAAACACTGAGAAAAAATTTCCCCTGGCCTGTAGATTCATTTGGTGATGATTTGATATGAGTAAACAGCCCAGATCCATAGAATAAACCAACAGTTATGATGTGAGATGCACAGGTGAGTGAAAAGCCCAGATCCATAGAATAAACCAACCATGGCACCATTAAAACCCATCAATTGTGAGATCCACAGGTGCGCATGGCTTTTGACCAACCCTTAGCTCATGACAAGTGAACAATATTAAAAATTATCAAAGCATACGATGCTAAGATAATTAAGCTAGACAGAATGACCACTATACTGACAAGAGCAGAACTTATAAACTCATTGATATAGGTGCTACTGCCGGAGAGCTGTAGGAGTGGAAAATGTCACTCATGAAACAATTATGTTGGAATCATGAAAGCTGAGCCTGCTTACACACCCTGTGTGAACCATGGCACCAGCAAAACCCATCAATTGTGAGCCAAACATCAACAAAAGACAGGTCTTCGGGGACATAAAGATTGTGTACAACAGAGGCTTACAGATGGCCACGTAGCAATCATAGGCCCTTCTGTCTTGTGATACCCAGGATTCTGATAAGAAGAAGGTAATATCCATCAGTGCAAATCTGGCTCTGACTTTCTAAAAGCTGTACACTGGCGACTGTGACATGATTTCTGCCTGAGAATTTCTCCAGAAGCTTTATTCACTTGCACGAAAGAAAATAGTAATTTTGTATGAGCCTCCAAACAGCACTTCTCTCAAGTGGGAATCTATTTTATGCTATTGATTACTGGGAAAAGTTTTCAGAAGACCAATTTCTTTAGGATTTTCTTACAGGCCTCTTAGGTCCCTTGAGGGTGGAAATTAGAGTCTATGTTTACATCATGTACCATATACCTTATTTTATATCTTTTTAGGCTCAATGATCTGCTCAGGTTTTAATTTCCCCTCAGGACTATGTAGTAACCAGAGCACAGTATCCTATGGTCCCTTTGGAATTCTTCTCATTATACCCTATGCTGGTCTACAAGAGGAAAGTCCAGGGAGATACTCAGTGGCCATTTTTAGTAATTTCTACAAGGCCTTTGGATTGCATTAACAAATTTAAGGTCATAGATTTAAGACTGTGCAAAAGAGTTGTTCTGCCAAAGTAGAAGAGAGGCTAGAGATATGTATACAAGTCAGTCTTGACTTAAATCTGCAATCTTTAACTCCTACCTGTGAGACTAGAAACAAGTGATGTAACTTCTCTGCCTGCCTCTTACATTTCTATCTGCATATTCCTTTGTATATCTGCAAAACGGGGATCACCAAATAAGGCTGAGGTGTGGGAGGTGGTAGTGCTCCTGCCTAACATGCACAACACCCAGATTTTCCATTCCAGCACCACAGAGAAAGAAGACAAGTAATGAAATAAAGTGAGAGCTCATTGTATTGTTGGAATTAAATAACTTGGCTGACTGAATGTATTGGAAGGGAGCTTCACAGATAAAGAGGGTGGTAGGTGTTAGTATCCTGCTCCCTCCTCCATATTCTTTGTCATGTAAGTCAGCATTTGGGAAAGCTAAGTTTTGTGGTGGTGAAGTCCTGAGTTGTATGTGGTTCATGGTACCCATGCTTTGTCTATTGCATGCCAGTACTGCCTTCTTTTCTAACACCCACACACCCACTCTCTCTCCTCCCCCATCTTCCCACACACGCACCCTCCCCCGCAACATTCTCCCCACACACACACTCTCCTCCCACACATACACTCCCCCCACACACACCCTCCTGCCCTACACACACACTCCCTTCACCCACACACATTCCTTATACACACACACTCCCCCCACACATATAACAGTGTGACCTAAAGAACTTTCTCTAATTATTGTCAAATGTCATTTAGGTGGTATTGGGTCTCAGAAAGACATACATCAAGTATAGTTTTATTGGTATGGTGAATACTTGGAGCTGGAAAACATTAGAAAGACTCAGAAAGCAATATGTTTAGGACAAGAGTATTGTAATTAAAACAAAGTAAAAAATTTTTTTGAAAAATTTTATTTATTATTTGTATTTTATGTATATGAATGTATTGTCTGCATATGTGTAAGTATACCTGTGTCTTCCAATGCAAAGGTCAGAAGTGGGTTTTGGATCCCTTGGAACTGACGCTACAGACAGGTGTTAGCTGCCATTTTAGTGTTCATACAGAACATCCCAAGCAGTCTTATTCATCTCTATAACAACATCCCAAAGGGCACCCTCCCATAGCCTCGCCCTATCCCCATTCGAGCCCATATACTCTGTCATCCCTGTTACTGTCCATTGTGTTGTCATGTTTTTTTAAAAAATAATATTATTTAAAATATAGAGAATAGGCAGGTAAATAGAAGCAGGATTTCTAAACTTAACTGAAGTTATTAAAATATAAACTAAAAGACTATGTAAGTTACTGTGTATAGTATAAACCTTAAACTAACCACTAAAAGTATACTAAGAAACATTTCAAATCACTATAGAGGAATCAAAAGTGGGTTCTGAGCAACATAATATAATCCACATGAAAGTTAAAAAATGCTGGGTGTGGTGGCACACACCTTTAATTCCAGAACTCAGGAGACAAAGGCAGGGGGATCTCTGTGCCTTCAAGACTAGCCTGGTCTACATAGTGAGTTCCAGACCAGCTGGGGCTACAGGGAGACCCTGTCTCAAAAGGACCAAAAAAAATTTTTTTTAATGTGGAAATGGGACAAAGTTACAGAACAAACAGAAAACTATCAATGTAATCTAAAAGCAACCTTAAAAATCAACAAATGCTGTAATAATACCAATTAAAAGAAAGTGATTATCAAAGTATATTTTAAAATGACTCAAATGTATGTTATCTGTAAGACTCCTTTCCTTAGCAATGTAAGAGATCAAAAGCATGGACTTGGGCATATTAAATATGTTCCATGCCACTGAGCTAGACCTATAAATACTGTAATACAGGTATAGGAGTTGCAGTTTTTTTATGATCCTCAGCATCTGTTTACATATAATTTTCTTAGTATATATTCATATGTGCAGTATGAATTTCATAGACATTGTCATACAACTGTGCCATGTAGTTTTACCATATTCAGCCCCATTTTTCTTTTCTTCCCTGTTCCCTGCCTACTAGCCCTCTTCATTACCCTAGACAGCCTCATGTCTGAGCTCATACAGTGTGATTTCATTATGTACTTAATTATGGATATGATTTTAAATACTTAAATAAAATATAAAATATATAAATGAGGGAAAACCTTTATTATGCCTATTTATTTTAAAATATAATAATTCAGGTACAAGAAGGAATTTCAACTCTTCAATATTAAGATTTTGTCCTTTGTGCCCTGCGAAATAGTAAGAGGAATTTGAGTTTCTATTAGCAATCATTATGGCCAAGTTTGAACCTCTATTCCTCTTCTAATATATTCAGTTTATTAATGAATAATTTTAGTTTAAAGCATGACAAAATTTCTGTTGGAATCACAAGAAACAGAATTCAGTGTAGTTCAAATAAGCATGCAAAGAAGTTAGAAAATGCAATCCAGAATGAGGAGGAAATGAATATACAGAAGCATGCTTAAAGCAACAAGTGATAAGAATATATGAGGTATTATCAATATGCTTTAAGTTTTAGGGAAAAAACAGTTCATATTAGGAACAGACATTAAAGCCTGGTGTGGTGGCTTGGGCCTGTAATGACAGCACTAGAGAGGATTACAAACAGGACTACTTGGACTTCAAGTCTGGTCTGAGCTACATAGTAAGTTCAAAGCCAGCCTGGACTAAAAAGCAAAAACACTTATGCCCCCACTTGTATTATGAAGCTTTCTCAAAGTCAAGATCATATAAAATGTACAAAGTAGAGGTTTCAAGTCAAGTGGACCCGAAGGAGACATCACCAGTATGTGCAAGGTGGTAACATGGAGAGAAGACTGAAAAACAAGGATAGTGAAAGCTAGAGAAATCTGAATAATGTGTGGACATTAACAATAGACTGGTATTACCTAATAAATTCTGTCAACTGCTTCCACAAATATAAGGAGGTAAATACTATATTTATCACTCTATACTATAATCAATATTTCTAAAAATCTAAAACATATTAGATTCAAAGTTAATGTTTCCAAAACAATACACAGAATGATATTTATATTTCAAACAGTTGAGTATATTGCTACAGAACCTCTACATTTGGACTTATTGTGAAACAACTCTCTGGAGATTCTCTGTCTTCACAGTTTTCCTTCCTTCCATTTCTTCATCAGATGCATAATGCATAAGAAACTAGTCTCTGCCTCACTACCTGTGTGACCTAAGAAAGTCAAACTAATATATTTCATCTAGGCTACAGATACACATATCAATGTAGCTACAGACACCAACAAGGGTATAGATGCTCTTTTGGGTCCTGGTAATCAAAATCAGAAACAAAAACCTGCGTGCACTACATCACTACGCCCTAAGATCAATTGTAGTCTGTTTTTTTTTGGAAGAATCATTCACATTGCTTTTACAAAATTATCCATTTTATTCAATGGGGGAAATTAAAGAATTGAATCATTATACTGACTCTGTGTTCTGTAGCCAGCAACATGAGTAAATCCATTTTAAAAACTATCACAGACACATTCCATATATCTTGGAGAAGACAGTAACAATTTCAGATTTCTTCTGAAAAAATAAGTTTATCAATGTATTGTCACAATTCTAGAACTAGATTTGGTTGGTATGGATAATGCAGCCTCAAGTAGCCATAAAAATAAATTATGTTTGTTGTACTTTGATGAATATTTTCTTGAGTTTTCTGCATTTCCTATTAAAAAATCTTAATTATATTCAGACACCTCCCCAGCCACACCCCCACTGGATTTCCTGCATTCTGTTATATATGTTAAGGATTATCTGGTCAAGCTTTTGTATCCAGATATTCCTTGGTGCAAGTTCATCCACTGGAGTCTAGTCAGTCTCTCTATAGTTACTTTCTTAAAGAAAACCAACTTGCCCTCACCCAGAAGTAATCAGTTGCAAAATAAAATCTTATTTAACTAAAGAGTTTCATTACAGATGATGTGTCTAAAAATGTAGAATAAGGGAAAAAATTTTAAAACCTTAAATAATCTTGAAATGTTGACAGCTAGGCATTATCAATATTTCTGTCATGTCTTATCTCTTCTAATGTATTTCGGTTTAAAAAAATAAAGAGAAAATACATTCAAAAACTGTCACAGAAAAGCAAAAGAAATTCAATCTATGTAAAACAAAACTGCATAGATTTACATGCACAAGAAGATATACAAGAGAAAGCAAGATAGGTCTAAGCACTGCAATAAATATTACAGGGTGTTGATCTAATATATTCAATGAAAACTGTGCTGCAGCTGCACTGAAACTGAAGATACCTCAAGTAAGAGAAAATGCCATACACAGGGTTACACTGCATTGAAGGAAGAAAATATAGATTAAGACATCTTGTCAAGATGATAGAAAGATGAGAGGACAAAAGAACAGAAAGAAGGTGATGACAAGGCAAAGAAGGAGGAGGACACAACAAAGCAATAGAGACGGCCGGGGAGCACTACTGGTTAAATCAGTTTGTGATTCTCTTCATGGTTTGCCTCACAGCAAGTTTGACATCCTTGTTCCTGAGGCTGTAGATGAGAGGATTCAGCATGGGCACTATCAGAGTGTAAAACACTGAGAAAAATTTCCCCTGGTCCACAGTCTTAGCAGATGATGGCTTGATGTAAGCTAGCAGTCCAGATCCATAGAACAGACCAACCGTTATGATATGAGACCCACAAGTGCCCATAGCTTTGGACCAGCCCTTAGCTGATGACTTCTGAATGACATTAGAAAGGATCATGGCATATGAGATTAGGATAATGAGACTAGATAAAATGATAATTGTACCAACCACAGCAGAACTCACAAGCTCATTGACATAGGTGCTGCTGCAGGAGAGCTGGAGGAGGGGGAAGATGTCACACATGTAGTGGTTGATGAGGTTGGAATCACAAAAGTTGAGCCTAGTCATAAACCCTGTATGGATCATGGCACCAGCAAACCCCATCAAGTATGAACCAAACATCAGCAGACAACAGGTTCCAGGAGACATGATAGAAGCGTACTGGAGGGGCTGACAAATGGCTACATAGCGATCATAGGCCATGGTTGTCAGCACATAACACTCAGAGTTGACAAAGAAACAAAAGAAAAACAGCTGAGTTATGCATCCTGTGAAGGAGATGGTGTTCTTCTCTGAAACAAAACTCATCAGCATTTTGGGAGTAAAGACAAATGAATAACAAAAATCAATGCAGGACAAATTGAATATAAAAAAGTACATAGGGGTGTGCAGATTTGAATTCAGGCAAATGAGATTCATTATGGTCAAGTTTCCAATCACAGTGGCTGTGTAGTTCAGCAAGAAGAGAGCAAACAGCGGCAGCTGGAGCTCAGGTAATTTTGTCAATCCTGTAAGAATGAACTCAGACACAGAAGAACCGTTTTCCATAACCATTGGCTTTATGGATGCCATCTGTTGAAATAAGGGGACAATGTGATATTGACATTTTTGAATCCACAGAGAAAGTCAGAGAGACTAGTTTCTAACTTTGAGATACAGTGACCACTTAACGAGGGATCCAAAGAGCACTACTGTCCATGTGGGTTCTTGAGGAATCCCCATTAGCCCTTTCTCCTCATCCATGAGAGTTGGGTCTATCCAGACAATATCATGATTGAACTACAAATATGTGTACATTAAGTCATGTCTTTTTCTAGGCTTTACTAAAAGTTGAAAAGAGTAATACATATTTGGCTTTCTCTAGGACTCCTGACTCATATAGCTGTGGGTTTTAAAGGAAATTGTCAAGGCAAAGACTAACCAGTACTCACCTTTTTTGCCCTCAGCATTCCCTGATACTGAAGCTCATGTCTTCCTGTTCACTGTTCTGAGAGAGTCAAAGTTAATACTTGCTGGTGTTAACTGCCACCAGCAGAATATGTGTGTCTTTCTTGCAGAGGTACAAGTGAAAATGGACATGATCTCTATTAAAGAATTTCTCCATAAATCTATTTTTGCATACAGGAAAGAAAATAATAATCTTGCATGAATGTCTATAACTTTGCCTCACTCAAATGAGAGAAAGTATCTCAAGGACAAGAGTTATGAGAAGATGCATTAGAAGCACTGAAAATTATCCTCTTCTTTATGACTTACTCTCATATTGCTTGAACCCCTGGAGGGTAGAAATCACTGAGCTTTTGTTTACATTCAGTGCCATAGAACTAACATCGGATCTTTTAAGATTCAAAGTTCTACTTAATTTCCCAGCGGGAGTACACAGTTCTCAGAACAAAGTTTTGTGTGCTCCCCTTTGTCATTTTCCTCATTTTGCTTTCTGCAACTCTACTGGAGGAATGTCCAGGGACATGTTCTCTTGACATTTGTCCCTTATTATTGAAGTAAGAAACATCATTACCAAGGGTTAACACTGTCCATAAAATGTCTTTCCTTCTACCCACCATTTACTTCCTCAAAGCAGCTGCCAAGATTACCAGCTTGCCTGCCCTGAGCATTTTTCTTTAAGATCCTGTTAAAATTGTAAAAGGTTCAAAAAAATGTGATAGAAAGAAATTGAAAGAATAGTAATAGGCATTCAAGACCATGTGATTTTAAAACCAGGCTTTCCTACCACCTAAGTATGAAGCTCTAAACATCCCTAAGCCTTGTTTATATAGAATTGCATCGGACTCTTCTCTTGTACATTTATAAAATAACCTTATAAAATAGGTTGTAGATCAGTCTTAGAATACTTGGCTAGCATATGTAATTCTGTGCATTCAATTTTATCACTGTTGAAGATGTTAAATAAAAGAGTTATCTTATACTGCATTATATTATTAAATGAGATGATTTACATTGTGTGCTAGACATACAAAAAGAAGCTCCTAAGTGTTACATCCTCTTCCTCTCTTCCAAACCTTATTGAGATCAATCAGTTTTCTCATTGATACCATTGGCTTTTGAACTGGATATATCTCCTGGTGTTGTCCTATGTGGTAAAAAATAAATAGCATACTTGGTCCCTGCCCAGTCCATGCCAATAATTTTCACCCCAACACCACACACTGGTTGTGACCAAAAGTATTTCCTGGATATTGTCAGATATTTCATGTATAATGGTGAGGCTCAGGAAATTAGTTTCTAAACTATATAGTTTGTTAGATATATTGAAATGAAGAACAATTTTAGCCAACACTAAATTAATTCATATACATCACTGACCTAAATATATTATATTAGGTATGTATATATGTATTACTATTTATGAACATTTTAAATTTGTTAAGAGGAGATCAGCATTATTCAAAAGGCAATGGTATATTTGAAATCTGTATGTCCATTGGACCTCTGGAATTCTTCTGTATGTTTATAAGATGTACATCACAGTAATGGTTTGCAGATTGGGCTGGTCTTTTGGTGATCTTTCCCACATTGCTTTACATTTAGTTGAATGGTTTTATTTTTTCATTTCCAAAATTCCCATTTGGTTGTTTCTTGCAGTCTCAATTTCCCTGTTGGATATCTTCATACTCGTTTGTGAGAGAATGATGAGCTTAAGACACAGGTTGAAAAGTATTTGCCAGACTGGAATTAATATGCACATTTCAATAAAGAATAAATCCTGCGAAAGAGACAGAAACTTAGCAGGCAAATTCTCA
>NW_008340773.1:26484-27794 GCF_000622305.1 Nannospalax galili
CACCGTAGAGCTCTTTGGTGTCTTTGGTCAGATTTATTCCAAGATATTTAATTTTTTGTAGCAGTTGTGAATGGGAGCCTTTCCCTGTACTCTTTCTCCAATTGCTTGTTATTGGCATATAGAAAGACTACTGATTTTTGTACATTGATTTTATAATCTGCCACTATACTGAAAGTATTGATGAGTTCTAGGAGTTTTGTGGTGGAATTCTTGGCATCTCTTATATATAATATCACATCATCTGCAAAAATGGATAATTTGAGCTCTTCTTTTTCAATTATTACTCCTTTAATTTCCTTCTCTTGTCTTATTGCTCTTGTAAGATTTTCAAGCACTATGTTAAAGAGAAGTGGAGATAATACACATCCTTGTCTGGTTCCTGATTGCAATGGGAATGCTTCCAGTTTCTCTCCACTTAGAATGATTTTGGCTTTGGGTTTGTTATATGTGTCTTTAATTATGTTGAGGTATTTTCCCTCCAGCCCAATTTCCTCAAGAATTTTGAAGCTACATGCATTCTGAACCTTTCCAAAGGCCTTCTCTACATCTATTGAGATGACTATGTGGTTCTTGTCTATGAGTCCATTTATATGATTTATGACATTTATGGAACCATCTCTAATCTCTGGAATAAAGCCTGCTTGATTGTGGTGAATGATCTTTTTGGTGTGTGTCTGTATGCGGTTTGCAAGTATTTTGTTGAGAATCTTTGCATCAATATTCATTAAGGATATGGATCTATAGTTTCCTTTTTTGGTTGCATCTTTACCTGGATTTGGTAATAGAGTGATGCTGGCTTCATAGAAGTAATTTAGAAGTTCTCCCTTCATTTATATCTTTTTGAATAAATTAAGTAGTATTGGCTGTAGACCTTCTTTAAATATGTGGCAGAATTCTGCTATAAATCCATCTGGTCCTGAGCTTTTTTTAGCTGGGAGGTTATATAATACCTTTTCAATTTCCTTATGTGTTCTGGGTCTGTTTAACCTGTTTATCTCTTCTTGGTTTAATTTTGCTGGTTCCCATACTTTTAGATATTTGTCCATTTGTTTTAGGATTTCAAATTAGTAGCACATAGGTTTCTAAAGTATTCCCTTATAATTTTCTGGATCTCCTTAGTGTCTCTTGTGATGTTTCCCCTTTCATCTTATTTTATTTTATTGATTTGGATGTGCTCTTTCCTTCTTTTGGTTAACTGGGCTAGCAGTCTATCAATCTTGTTTATCTTTTCAAAGAACTAGCTCTTGGATTCGTTCATTCTTTGTATTGTTTTGTTTCTATTTCATTAATTTCTGCTCTGATTTTTGTTA
>NW_008340773.1:28009-30810 GCF_000622305.1 Nannospalax galili
AATTCTTTTATTTCTCTATTAATTTCTCCCTTGACCCATTCATCATTCAGAAATGTGTTGTTTAATCTCCATGTGTTCACATGGTTACTAGGTTCTTCCGGCATTGATTTTAAGCTTTATTATATTGTGGAATGATAGAATCCATGGAATTATATCAATCTTTTTGTATTTGTTGAGGTTTGTTGTGTGCCCCAGTATATGGTTGATTTTGGAGAAGGTTCCATGGGGCAATGAATAGAAAGCTGAAGAGTTCCGTAGTTCTTGGCCAGAGTGCTGTCTGACAAAGTTCCAGCCGAAAGCCAATGGCCGCTGCTCTTTTGCTGGAAATCCCTTCCCCAATTACTCCTGGTTTTGTAATTTGTATAAACTTATCTTCTTTAAGTATTCTCATAACCAACTCTGATGATGGAATGGGAAACAAAACCAGGGAAATCTCTGCCTTTAGCAGAATTATTATGTTACTGAAAGAAAAGAAACTAAAAATTTTAAAGTAAATTCTAAATTCATACTGGGAAAGCCTAATGACACATATGATGACGACATCATAAGGGAAAAATAGGCTGAAGTAATGGGAGATCCAGGAAAAGCAACTACAGACTATAAACCTGCGTACAGGATGGCAGCACAGTTTAAATTTGTGATTAACAAAAAGACTTGGTTTCCCCCGAAAGGAAAAGATATCATGCAATTTCTAGTTGCCCTGCTGCCTTTTACAGGGGTTTATGATTTTAACCATGAATGCGAAACTATTGAGACTAAAGTTTGGTATAAGGAAAAACTACTGGGCTTAGGGAAAGTCCCTCTTGAATAAAAAGATTAGCTAGATCAGGAAAAAGCTGGTGGTCCATGACCTCTGAAGAAAAATTGCCTATTCTTTTGCAGAGACTAAAAAAAAAGCCCTTAAAGATAAATGGCAACAAAATAATAAATACTGAAAAAGGAAAAATAATATAACTCAAAGAATACAAAACGTTCAGAAAGAGGTAGCAAAAGGGAGAGGGAAAAAGATAAATTGGGAAATTGGTTAGACAATAAATAAAAAGAGTTAGTTGTTACCATTCCCATGAGAAAAATAATTTTTTCAAATGTACACACCAACCTGTAAATATTAAATTGAAAGAATTTAAGGGTAAATGAAGACAGGCTGTCTCACATTTCTATGGTAAAACAGGTATTGAGAAGCCACAAGGCTATAAAGTAAACAATAAAGATACTGCTTGGCTATGTTAAAAAAAGTTAATCATTGAAATTTGTACTTTTTATTTTCCTTTAACTGTGATTACTGAAAAACATTGTGCACTGAGAAATATTGTGCAAACTTATGTTTTGATTTATGGTCTGAGAGAAGGGGAAAGATGTCACACATGTAGTGGTTGATGATGTCAGAGTCACAAAAGTGGAGCCTGATCATGCATCCAGTGTGGGCCATAGCACCAGCAAAGCCCATGAAGTATGAACCAAACATCAGCAGGGAACAGAGCCTAGGGGACATGACTATCGTGTAAGTGAGAGGCTGACAGATGGCTGCATAGTGATCGTAGGCCATAGCTGTCAGCACGTAACACTCAGCACCACCGAAAAAGTAGAAGAAAAAGAGCTGAGTCATGCATCCTGTGAAGGATATGGTGTTCTCTGAAATGAAACTCATCAGCATTTTGGGGGTAAAGACAGAGGTATAATATAAATCAATATAAGACAAATTGAAAAGAAAAAAGTACATGGGAGTGTGCAGGTGAGAATTCAGGAAAATAAGATTCATTAAGGTCAAGTTTCCCATCAGTGTGATCATATAGTTCACCAAGAAGAGCTATTGATTTCTTTGCTCATCTTTTTCTCCGTTTTCCTTGATCTTTACTAAAAATTCGGTCAGAACAAAGCAAGCGGACTTCTCTAGATCCCTCAAATTACATAGGTTTGAGTTTGAAAGAACATTGTTGAGACAAAAGGATTCAGTGCTCACTTTGTTCTCTAAAACCTTCCTTGTTATGGCATTCAGGTTGTCTGAAGATGCACAGCATGGTCTACAAGTAGCACAGCTGTGCATGTTGATCCATGAAGAATCCCCATTCCCTCTTTTCCCACTATGGTGTACAACTCTGAGCACAGAGAATGCTGACAGAGCTATTGATTTCTTTGCTCATCATTTTCTCCATTTTCCTTGATCTTTACTAAGAATTCGGTCAGAACAAAGCAAGCGGACTTCTCTAGATCCCTCAATTTACATAGGTTTGAGTTTGAAAGAACATTGTTGAGACAAAAGGATTCAGTGCTCACCTTGTTCTCTAAAACCTTCCTTGTTATGGCACCTCATGTTCCTTTCACCTGAGTCCTGAGTGAATCATATTAATAACAATGAAGGAGGATCTATTTAAAGTCAAATGTCCTGAGTAAATTCATTAGCATCATGAATATTCATTCTGCATTTCATAATTTTCTATGTTCCACATGCCCCTTGAGGATAGAAATTATTCTGTTTGTGCTTACATTCGGTGCCATAAAATTAATGCCAAGCCTTTTGAGAATTAAAAATCTATTCAACTTATAATTTCCCACAAGGTGTCGAGAGTTCCCAGGACATAGTTCTGGATATTTTCTTTTACCAAACACTCTATGCGATATGCTCTATAGAGCTCTTCAAGAGGAAGGGCCAGGACATAGTATACTTTTCTAGTTCTCTCCTCTAACTCCTTTGGAACTGCTTTAAATGTTAAATGCAAATATTTTAACAAAGTGCTGAAAAATAGGGATATGCATTCAAATCAGGGTTTAAAATGAGACTTTTCAACTTTCTAACTATGAAA
>NW_008340773.1:31015-33495 GCF_000622305.1 Nannospalax galili
AAATAGGGATATGCATTCAAATCAGAGTTTAAAATGAGACTTTTCAACTTTCTAACTATGAAATACCACCTAATCTTGTTTACATTTATATCTCCATACTGCTGTGTATACCCACAAAGTAAGGCTCATACATGATGTTTTGAGTAAGAACTCAGTGTTAGAACTTTTACCTTGCATATATAGGCCATAGGTTCAAGCCCAGTACTGCAAAAATTCTTAATAATACTAATCAAATAGTGAAATGAAGCAAAACCGCTCTCTTATTGTCTAATTACATAATTAAATGAGATGATTCATATAATTTATTAGAAATATAATTTCTATATGAAAAGATAATGAGAGATTTAGATTCCTCTCTTCTGTTGTACATTCTTCTTTTTAAACTTTATTATTTTCATTTTATGTGTATGCATGTATTACCTACATGTAGGTAAGCCTGTGGAGGTCAGAAGAGGCTGTCGGATCCCCTGGTACTGGAGTTACAGACAGTTGTTAGCTGCCATGTGGGTCCTGGGATTTGAACTGGGTCTTCTGCAAGAACAACCAGTGTTCTTAACTGCTGAGCCATCTCTCCAGCCCTGTTGTACATTCTTATTCTGACCAGTCTAATTTCTCATTTTTTCCTTATTGATATTTGAATGATATATATCTTGTTGTAGTTTTATTCTATATTTTAAGAGAAACAGTATCTTGGTCCTTGCTCATTCTATGGCAATACTGTCCTTGCTACACACACAAACACACAAACACACACACACACACACATACATACACACATACACACATACACTTACATACACAAACACACATGGTTTGTATCCAAATGAATTTCTCAACATTTTTCACATATCTTATTCCAGAAACTTAGTTTTAATTTTAAAAAAAAGGAAAGTAAAATAAGTTGGGATGAGCAAAAGGTTCATGAATAGGTCTTCTATTGACTATGAGAAATATTGCATATTCTTACTAGATTCAGGGTGTCAGAGGTCCTTGGTCAAACTGGAAAAAGAATTGTAGGAGAGGGACGGATAAATGAAAACAGGTGGATGTTCTGGTGTTTTCTCTTTCTCTTTGTCTGAAGAGCAGTCTAGTTTGAAAATGTGTGACTATCCCAGGTGTCCACTATTGACATTTGAATTAGGTATATTTTGTTGTGGTACTGCCATGTTCAATGGAATATAAACAGCTCCCTTGTTTCCTATGCACTCCATCTCAATACTCTCCTTTCCATCATAAAAAGCACCATTTATGTCCAAAAGTGTTTCTCTAGATATTGCCAAATGGTCTATGGCTACCAGGAAATTAGGGAATCATAAGTACTTTGTGTTCATTTGAATTACTTTTATATTTTTCTACATGAAACAACAATGCTCTTGTTTTTTCTACTTCCCTCTTAAAAGTTCTTTTCTCTGCTCTCATGATCTTCTTCTACTTTCATGATGTATACCCACGCCCAAAAATACACATATGCACATAAATTAGAAACTAGGATCCACAGTCCCCAGAAAACAGAAAACATATGGTATTCTGAGTATGAGTTAATTGGCTTAATATAATAATTTCTACTTACATCTGGTTTTCTACAATTTGTATGATTTCACTTTTCTGGACAGCTGAATAATATTCTGCATATATGCATCACATTGTACTTATCTATTCATCTCTTGATGGACATCTATGTTGGTTCTATGCCCTAGTGATTGTCAATAACACAGCAATATGTGCATATAGATATGAGCAAGTATCTCTGAGGCAGGACTTATATTTCTTTGGATTTAATCCCAAGAAGAGTAGAGTTGAGTCAAGTGGTAGTCCAATATTCAGTTTTCTGAGAAATTTCCATACCCATTTTCATAATGGCTGCATTAGTTTACACTCCCACTAACAATGGGGGAAGATTCCTCTTTCCTTGCATTAGTTATCATTAATTTTGTTGATCCCAGTCTATTTGACAGGGGTGAAACAGCACATGAGGGTAACTTTAATTTGTATTTCTTTGATAACTAAGAATGTTGAACACTTTATATATTGGCCACTTATTTTCTTGTTGTTTGTTATGAGACAGGATCTCACTAAGTAGTGTGGACTATGCTAGAAGTTGCAATGTAGACCAGTATGGTATTAAAATCAAGAGATCCACCTGTCTGCATCCAGAGTATATAATTAAAAGCCTTCATCATCACACCATCACACATTTTATCTTGCTGTTGTTTATTTGTTGATCTGTTTGTTTTGAGACTGTTCAGTTCATCAGTTTATTTGGGAGTAGGAAGAGGTCTTTTCCTGCAGGTGAATGACAGCATACACAATTCCTATACAAAGCTGAAGCCAAACAAAACTCCAGCATAGACATGGGGAAGTTCATAAGAAATCCCAAACTAAATTAAGAACTTTAGACAACTGATGGCTTCTGGGAGGGGAAAGATTCCTGGTGGACCCAGTGAATAGATGCACACTAAAGGACATTGGTGATATATATA
>NW_008340773.1:34555-42947 GCF_000622305.1 Nannospalax galili
AATCCAATACAGTAAATTCAGCTTCCCACTTGTAGGTGTGCCAAGTTGACAACTGAAGCTAAGTATGACAGTGACTTAAAAAGGAAACAACACAGATTCTAACCCACACAAAGAGCCAGCAATGAAGGAAGATACTGTCACTGCTGTGCACCTTGAATTTACTTCTAATTTTAACTTTCTATAGATTTAATTTTTTTTTGGTCTTTTTTGAGACAGGGTCTCCTTGTAGCCCCAGCTGTCCTGGAACTCAGTATGTAGACTAGGATGGTATTGAACTCACAGAGATCCACCTGCCTCTGTCTCCAGAGTGCTGGGATTAAAGGCATGTGCCACCACACCCAGCTAGATTTAATCTTTTAAGGCTGTTCTAACAATATTCTAATTCTCACCTTCTGATGTTTCTAAACCACATAAAAGTTTACACTTAAATAAAGAATTGGCCTGACTTAGTGTTAAGATCAAGGGTGAACCCAAACTCTGAGAATTAACTGTTCCCTCTGATCGCTCAAGTAGCTGTGCCCCTGAGCCAAGCCTCACTCATAATTTTATTCATATACTCTCTCAAGCAATAATTTGGGAAGTGGAAGCTAGGATCGACTCTTGTCTTATGAAAGAATCTTGCCGTTTGATCCCTAGGCCTAAAATCTCTCATACACCCACTGCCAAGTAAGCTTCTCAATTCTCACTGCTTTTAACGAGATTACAAATATGAAAATGCTGCTCTCAGTGCTTGGTTATGATAATTCGAGCACACTCACATTCATTCACTATCTTGGGTGGAGGGCAGAGTGGAGTATGGTGGGATCAAAAGCTGGTGCCCATATAACAAGAGTGTATGGCTCAGTGAGCTTATTTGCTTTATAAACAATAGCTTTTCGGTGCAAGGTAAAGTAAAATGAATTAGTCCATATTCTGTTCATATTGTAAGTCATTATTACATCATCGTCTATTGATCTTTCCTTCTTCTGTGTTACTCTCTTGTTCTTACACTAATTCCTTGCCTTACATAGCCTACTTTTCATTGCTATCCCTATTGATAGTCTAATATACACCTGCTACTCTCCTTTCTTTATTCCATGAAAATAAAATAATTGAATGGATATTTATTTTTAATTGACTATTACTGCACTTTCATTGTGGACTTATCCATCAGTTGTTGCTGCTTCTGAGGTTAATATTCCACTCTCAGAGAAATGCTGGAAATCATGCCCTGTATCCCACATGTGTAGGTGATGGGTTTAGCAGCTAAGCTATATTCTAAGTACCCTGGGAAGATTGAAACCGAGCTTTAATACAGCCTAGTCTCAATTGAACATTGCAAACACTTCATTAAATGATACACATTATTAAAGAAACACAACAAATGATATAACCCCAGATGCACTAAAAGAAGAAAAAATTCCAAGGCATCCAAGGCAAAATGAATCCAGTTGTAGTTAATATATAAAATACCCTATAGTCAGACACATGGGTTTGAACATTTGGTCCTCTGCTGAAGTGGTTGTTTTAGAAGGCTGTGGAAATTAAGAGGTGTGGATTTGATGAAGGAACTGAGTCTCTGATGACAGGCCTTAAATTATGATAGCTGTCCCTGCTTCCTGATTTCAGATGAGTTGCGCACTATGACAAACCTCACACTCCGGTCATTATTCCTTCTCTACCATAATAGACTATATTCTCTTGAACTATAAGATTAAATAAGCTCTTCTTCTTTGAGCCTGCTTCTTTTTAATATTTGATCACTGAATTAGTGAGCATTAGGCTCCATGAGAGATCCCGGAGTGTAATTACACAAGACGGAGTGTAATTGAAGAAGCTACTCAAGTTTAACATTGGTCTCCACACACATGTACATACATGTTTTTGTGGGCACCAGAATAAATATACATATATATGTATATATATGTATGTATATATATGCACATACACAAACATATACATAGTACACTTAGAAAACCAAATGAATATATACAAATAAAAAAGAAAAAGAAAAATTGGAATTTTTAGTTAAATGAATGGACCTAGAAAAACTACACTGAGTGAGGTGAACCAGGTTCAGAAAGATACATGCTACATCTTCTCTGTTATATCTGGATCCTTGTTTTGAATCTTTGGACTTGTGTCTTTAACTTGGAGATGTGGAAGCCAGCCACCTAGAAAGGGGCCATTTGGGAGGTAATGACAGACAAAAGATATTAAGAGGGATAACCACAGTGCAGTGTGTATGAAAGAGGATATGGATTAGTCAATTGGAAAAGAAGTTAAAAGAGAATTCAAAGATAGACATCCAGCATGGCTGGATAATGCTACTTCTAGAAATCATGAGTTATGAAACAAAACTCCATTGTCAAATGTGAGATATCTCCTTATGATGTGCTGGTCAGGAAAGCCCCAAAGTTCCCCCGACCCTGACAACACAGTATCTTGCCATTGATTTGGTTACCCACTCTGACTAGAGGATAAGACCCTATTGCTGAATACACTACACACATTAGTTATGAGACAGAGAGAAATCAAACTGCAACTGAATTAAAAGCCTCCTCCCTGCTGACTGGCTTCCACAGTGATACAATTTGCTAGCAGCCTACTGGGAGAGAGAAAGCATCAACAGCCTTACCCAGCTATGAATCATATGAGCTACAATATCAACGTGTCAGAAAGGTTCTGTACAATAATGGCATGATTGTTATAGAAATAGCAAACTGGTTTTGCTTCAAGGCCACTCCACAAAAGGAAATTTATGCCTTACAGTGTATAACTAAACAAGCAGGCCTATAGTTACACAGCCTATTGGCCACAGAAGGGATCTTACTATTGTTGTTCACTTAAATTGACATAGTGTTTAAAAATTTATGCTTATCCACATAGACAAATGTTACTGTCAGCATTAATCTGAGAAGCTTCTCTCTGCGATGAATGGCAGTGAATGCAGAGACTCTTGGCTGCTTGAAGTGATGAAAATTAGTGACTGTGGAGCTCTCAGTTCTAAAGAAGACATCTATACCACCACCTCTGAGGCTCAGAGGACATCCTAAAGGGGAACAGAAATATTGGAAGAGCCAAAATGTAGGGGGAATGGCTACAGAATGTTATCTTATGAAAATGATGAAACCATTGTAACCATTAACTCAAAACAGCTGTGTTTGCCTCTGCTAAGCCTGTACAAGATTGGGCCTGTTGACACACAGATATTGATGGAAGGCCTGGGGTTGAAAGGGCAACATTCCTCCTTGTTCAACTATTGGTCACTAATGAATTGTGGAGCAGAGGCATTGTCTTCAGCTGTTCACCCCCCAGGCTCCGTTATATAGATCCACATACAGGAACACATAAGCAACCTTGGTCAAACTCATTCACACAATGAAACAAAAAGACATGAACATAAAAAAGGGATTTCTAGGGAGGAGGGAGTGCTGGAAGGTGTGGGAGAAAATAAAAGCATGTGGGAGGTGAGGTAATCAGAATGTATTAAATACAAGCATGAAATTTTAGAAGAACAAATTTAATTAATAAAAAAATGTATAAAGTGGGCTTGAGAGATGGCTCAGCAGTTAAGAACACTTACTGCTCTTGCAGAGGACTGGGGATCGATTCCCAGCACCCACATGGTGGTTACAAACTGTCCTTAACTCCAGTTCCAGGAGCCCTCTTCTGACTTCTGCAGCATTGCACGACACTGGTGCACTCACATACATCCTGGAAACACACTCACACAGAAAATAAAAATAATAATAATAAAATGTATAAACTGTAAATGCGGTAAACTATAAGGAGCAAAGATAGTGATGGACATTAGACAATGACTTCTGTTCAAGACATGCAAAACAATTGTTGAACAAAATTTTCTATTATTTTTATCACTAACTTCTCTTTCTAAACAAAGACACAATATCCCAAGGTTCTTAAAGTGTTTATTAACTCAAAATATAGTAGCATGCCTTACCAGAATCTTGAGCAAAGTTCCTCAACCTCATCATCCCAGAAAACGATCACTGAACCAAAAAAGACAAAGCTGAATTGCAGCTCACCTGTTTGCCTCAGTTTACAATCACACGCACTCAGGGTCATGTGTGTGTTTTTACCTGATGTCAAAGCCTTGTAGGTAAGCTCTGTTCTTCAGACATCTTTGTAGGTACCACCATTCCCAGGAACATTTGGACTTAATCTGAGTCAGCTTACAAGAATTAATTTCTGTTCCTTCAAAGTTCTTTTTCTGTGTTTGCATTCCTTCATGAGATGCACAGTGGGTTTTAAAAAAGGATCAGCCTACCTTCTGCCCTACCTGAGGAGCTATTGGAAATTAATAGTTGCTGGGAGAGGGAAAGTCAGTTTTCTGTAAGGGTGTCAGAGGGCTTCACCCTCCCAGGTGTGTGAGCGGCAGCCCAGGGGGCAAGCGCAGTCTCCTCGCTGTGAGCTCTGCCGGCACCTGCTGAGTGCTGCTCCCACCAGCTGGAGCCGGCTTTGTGAACACAGTGGGTACCTCCAGGCTTTTCACTCAGCAGAAGGAGCTGGGCACTGCCAGACACACCAGGACATGCATCCAGCTTCTAGTCTGGAAGGCCAAGAGCCTTCAAACAGATGTCCTCATCCAGCATGGCCCAGGTGGGGACAGTGAGTCTCCTGAATTCAGTGCTCAGGCTGGAAAGGGAGGGTGCTGGTGCCAGAGCTTGACCTTGAGGGTCAGGCCCTGGAGGAAGTGAGAGCCCGTGTATAGGCCCGTCAGCAGCCCCCAGCTGCATTTCCTTCAGCAGTGACCGGGCATGGCAGAGGGAGTCTCTGCTCTCAGGGAGGGGATGCCCAGGCCACACCTCAAGCCACGCTGCCATCCGGACTCGAAGGTGGCGTTTTTTTACACAATGGCACTCAGAAGCTGAGGCAGGAGAATGGAGACTTTGAGGCTAGTCTGGGCGACATAGTAAGGTCCAGACCAGGCTGGCTATGAGACCTTGTTCGAAAACAAAACAGCCCCAACCCCCTTTGTCTCTGCCACCTACTGTTACATGGAAATCCTTTTAAGCCTCAGTTTCCTGAGTCAAGTGTACTTCCTCAGGGTAGTTGAATGATACAACCCAGTGGAGTGCTGGTACTCTTTTGACTCAGCAGAAAGTCCTGATTGCTGAGGATGATTGGGAGGGTCATGGAGGGTCTGTGTGGGAGTGTTGAGGAGCATTCAGAAGTGCAGGGCCATGGGCGAGGGCAGGGCCCTGTTCCCCATAACCTTTTCCAGCCTGTGATGTGTGTTTCGGACAGGATGCTAGGAATTATTGGATTAGAGAATTCACCTGTGTGAGTCACAGAGCGGCTCATGGGCAACTTCTGTAGATGCCAGCAGCTTTGGAAGTCTATTTTATTGTGGAGGATTCTGTTTTTTTCTTAACATTTGAGCAGCTCTTTAAATACAGTGGTCACTTGGCCTTCTCCTGTATCTATGTACAGACTTTCTCTATCTCTCCTCTCTCTCTCCTCTCCCCTCCCTCTTTTTTTCTCTCCTCTCTGCCCCACCCCCACCTTAAGATAGAGTCTTACAGGGATGGAGAGATGGCTCAATGGGTTAAGAGCACTTGCTGTTCTTGCAGAGGACCCAGGATTATTTCCCAGCACCCACATGGTGTCTAAAAACCACCCCTAACTAAAATTTCAGGGGAATACAACACCACTTCTGACCTCCACAGGTATTGCCGGACGCAGGTGCACTTAGAAACACGTAGGCAATATACTCATACAACTAAAATAAAAATACTAATTAAAAAATAATATGAAAACATAATGAAGAATAGAATTACAAAGACAAAAGGACATTCAAAGCCTCTGGGACTAAGGGAAGCAAGAGTTAATTCAGTTAGTTTGCAATTCTCTTTATGGTTTTCTTCATAGCAAGTTTGACATCCTTGTTCCTGAGGCTATAGATAAGAGGATTCAACATGGGCACAACAAGAGTGTAAAACACTGAGAAAAATTTCCCCTGGTCCACAGTCTCAGCAGATGTCGGCTTAATATAAGTGAGCAAACCAGAACCATGAAGTAGACTAACAGCAATTATGTGCGACCCACAAGTGCTCATGGCTTTTGACCAACCCTTAGCTGATGGCATACGAAAAATACTAAGAAGAATCAAAGCATATGAGGTTAGGATAACAACGCTAGATACTAAAACTACAGTGCCAACTACAATAGAACTCACAAGCTCATTGACATAGGTGCTACTGCAGGAAAGTGGGAGAAGGGGAATGATGTCACACATGTAGTGGTTGATGATGTCAGAGTCACAAAAGTGGAGCCTGATCATGCATCCAGTGTGGGCCATAGCACCAGCAAAGGCCATCAAGTATGAACCAAACATCAGCAGGGAACAGAGCCTAGGGGACATGACTATCGTGTACATGAGAGGCTGACAGATGGCTGCATAGCGATCATAGGCCATGGCTGTCAGCACATAACACTCAACACTACCGAAAAAGCAGAAAAAAAACAGCTGAGTCATGCATCCTGTGAAGGAGATGGTGTTCTTCTCAGAAACAAAACTCATCAGCATTTTGGGGGTAAAGACACAGGAATAACAGAAATCAATGAAAGACAGATTGAAGATAAAAAAATACATTGGAGTATGAAGATGTGAATTCAGACAAATGAGGCTCATTAAACTTAAGTTTCCCAACATAGTGGCTGAGTAGTTCAGTAAGAACAGGACAAAAAAAGGCAGCTGGAACTCGGGTTGGTCTGTTAATCCAATGAGAATGAACTCGGTCACTGAAGAGTGATTCTCCACAGCCATTTGCTTCACTTGTGGCATCTGTTGGAACATCACTGCCAGGTGACATAAGCAAGGAATCCTTTCTTCAGAAAGAGCTAGAAATAATGGTTGTCTGAAGAAATACAAGGAAGTCAAAGAGCGGGACTACAATTTCCCTCTCCCCCACCCATGATATGTGTGTGTGTGTGTGTGTGTGTGTATGTGTGTGTGTGTCTGTCTGTCTGTCTGTCTGTGTGTCTGTCCTGAGATAATGCTAATAGAAATCCAAACATCACTGAACATTTCCTCCATTCTTTAGCCTTCACTAAGGATTTGGGCTAAAAAGAGATATAAACAAGTGGTCTGCTCTTGAATCCGTGATTTATATAGCTTTACAATTCAAGGAACATTCTCAAGACAAAATGAATCCTTGCTCACCTTTGTTCTGGATTTCCACTGCTGTTGAAGCACAAGTGTCCTTCCTTCCGAACGTCCAAAGGAGTCTGAGTTTCTGATGATAAAGGAAGTTACAGCATCAGAATAGATCTATTTCTTATATACCAAAAGAAGTACTCTAGAGAATACAGCTTAATTTATGATTGAGAATTTCTCTAGGACTTTTCATCTCCATGAAGGAAAAAACACCTATTAAAAAAAAAACCTCTAAAACACCACCTTAGTCAAATCAAAATCTGTTTAATGAACCAGCATAGAATATTATTCGCTCCTTTGATTTGGTCACAGGTTGCTTGAATCCCGGGACGATAGAAATTTCTGATTCTGTTTACAATAGGTACTATCAAACTAATATTGGATCTTTGGGGATTCAAATTTCTACTCAATTTATAGCTTCCCTCCAGGAGTACCTAGCACCCAAGATAGAGACAGGGAGGGTCCTTCAGGAATTTATCTCATTATGTGTTAAACTACTCTAAAAGTGGAAAGTACACAGATACAATTATTTTACATTTCTAGGAATTTTCTACAATGTTCTGGGTTTGAATTAATAAATAATATACAATAATTTTAAATAATCAAAAGAAATTTTGTGTTAAAGAAATTAAAAAGCACCCATAAAGTGTTCAAGTCATTCTGAGTTTAAATTCAGACTTTTGAGTTTAATTGCTGTGTAACTGTGCGAAATGACATAATTTTTCTACTCACTATTTACTATAATTCCCTAATCCTCTGTATGGATAGTAAATGAGGCTCATGAAAGATAACTTGCAGTGTACCTCAGTGGTGGAGCTCGCCTAATTCTTAACTGCCCAAAGCTCACACTTATAGCTATGATGTTGGGGAAAGGAACCCTCCTACAGAATTGGTGAAAATGTAAACTATTTCAGCTGCTATGGTAATTACTGTGGTGGTCCCTCAATAATTAAAATAGAATTACCAGAAGATAAATTTCTATTGACCTGGGTACGCACTCAAGGAAAGTTAGTCAACAACCATTTGATATACCTGCACATCCATGTTACCGATAAAGGATACTTTGTAGCTGAGTTATGGAATCAGTGTAGGTTCCCCACAATGAATGAATGGATAAAGGCATATGTTGTAGATCAATGATGGAGTGCTATTCACACCTACGTTCTGAAAATTGAAGGAGGCTGGTTGGAACTGGGCAGCAAGTGAAGTGAAATGTTAGGATCAGAACGA
>NW_008340773.1:43587-48581 GCF_000622305.1 Nannospalax galili
TTGGGAATAAACACCTGAATAAATAGGACTCAGCATGTATGGCAGAGTGCATACGGTTTGGTGGGGGATAGGGGGAGGCATTGATGGGGGAAGGGGTCTGGATTTGAGAAGGAAATGTATGAAACTTTAAAAGCTCAATTAAAAATTTTTTTAAAAGAAAGACAGACATCACATCATCATTCCAGAAACTACATTCCTGCTCCTCTGCCCTTCGTCTTCCAGTCAGGCAGCACCTCTACCATTACCAGGTAAGTTCTCTTCTGATTTATATTATCCTATTCTTAGATGTTCTTTAAAAGTTATTTATAAAATTGTACTGCTTATGCAAACATATCATATGAAGTTTTGTTTGAGTATTAAATAAATATTTGATTAAAATTGTCAGAAAAAAGAGTAAATATTTTCTGTGTGATGATAGAAGGTTATGAATGTTGTGTTGTTATATGGGAAAAATAGACAGGAAGTAGGTACTATGCAAAATGATTATGCATGAATATAAATACTATATATGTGTATATAATATAAATCAGTGAATAAATATGTATAATTAGTATAAATACATAGAATTATATTAACTGCATCTGGAAGATTCCATGTGTGATTAGTAAGTCATTGCCCATTTGGAAGAAATTGATACATCTGAGACATGGATAAGGGAGCAGATACTTTATTTCATTTTTTTAATATTTTATTTATTATTTTATGTATATGCATGTATTGTCTGCATATAGGTAAGTGCACATGTATCATGCAATGCCCATGGAGGACAGAAGAGGCTGTCGGATCCCCTGGGACTGATATTTTGTACAGTTGTTATCTGCCATGTGGGTGCTGGAAATCGAATCCCAGTCTTCTGCAAGAACAGTCAGTGTTCTTAACCTCTGAGACATTTCTCTAGCCCCAAGTGAGCAGATACTTCCTCAAATAAATTTTGTAAGATAACTTTAATTAAAATTTTTAAATGACTAACTGTAAACCTGCTAGTACTTTAAAAATTTACTTTTTTATTTAAAAAAGAATTTAAATCTATGATCTTTTTTCTTCATCTTCCTCAAATCTTCTCCCATATTGTGATATAGTCCACAATCAGAGAATATTTTCCACACATCTGCAACTGTTTTCTAATAAAACATCTGTAGTAAATGATGATATATATATACATATACAATAAAATTTGTTTATTTTCTATGTATAATTTACTGGCTTTTAAATATATGTATTAAGTTTGAAAATGATTACAAAAAATCAACTTTAAAACATTCTATCATTTCTCCCAATTTCCTCATTATCCATATTCTTTCCCAATGGTTTTTCTTTCTAATTTTGTGAAAATTTTACTGAACTTTTGTACATTTCATACAGCAGTTCTCAATCAAATTTACACACCCTCCCCCGACACACCCCTGACAGTTTCATACATGATTACTGTATTTTCATCATTTTTATCAATCCCCATCTTTCTCCAACTCTTTGTATATCCCTCTGCTACACCCTCTCAATTTTTGACCTCTTCCTTAGTAATTATTTTTACATAGTGCTTTTTATGTTTAGTTCATGAATACATATTGCCTATTCAAAAGTTAAAATGTTTAAACATATTTTAAAACGACTGAAGCAAAAATGTTATGTACTGAGGCTGTTTCATTCAATATTTTACAAACATAGCAAATGTAAAAAGAATAATGATTTACACAGCAAAATAACTGTGTTCTCAATGTTCTTTGAGTACACATTGTCTAATATTTTGGTGATAGGTTAATGCAATCTAACAATATACTACATACTTCATACAGACACAACTGCTTAATAAAATACAAAACAGATATTTAGCCTCAATTCATTTTAACTCACAAGGCATTTGCATAAAATGCAGTGAGATGAAAATAAGTCACACAAAGAGATTAGGGCTATGGATGTAGCTCAGTTGATGGAGTTGATACTTAGAATGCTTGATGATCTGGATTCAATCCCTGAACCACAAAAACTCGGTGTGGCTATTCATAAATGTAATTCTAGCATTCAGGAGGTAGAGACAAGAGGATCAGGAATTCAAGTTCATTCTCAGCTACATATTGCATTTCAGGCCTGGGTTACATGACAATCTGTCTCCAAAATAAGTATATGTCTCCATATATATACTGATGAAAGATTTCCTTATTGCTTGCTTTTTCCCACACTCCTTAAATATCCCATGCTATAGTTGATTAAAACACCACTTGCTCTCTGTGCTCACCGTCCTGAGTACCATCCTCATCATTTCACAAGAGATCATGAAGTAAGTAAAACAACACTGTATTACTGTAGAGACATATACATTTTTCTTGTTAGGCATCCAGATTTATGGAACATTTTCTTCTTATGTGCATCCTGGCAGAAGGCATCAGGTCTCTTCCATGCCCTTTTACAGTAATATGAAACATTACAAAAGTTCTATGTTTCCTTCACAATTCTTTCATTTTTCCCTCAGTTTTTAATAGGATTTTCAATGAGTTTAAAAAAACTGACTACCTCTATAGAAAACTCATTTAATTATTTTTTTCATGTACAGAACAGGATAAGGAATGGACACCTGAATGTGTCAGATGTACAGATCCTCAAATTAATTTTTTCTTGTAAGACAGAAATGAGAGAAGTAAGTTTACACATTGAAAGAAAGAAAATCTAATTGGGTAAAATTCATAATATATACTCATATAAAAATGGGAATGAAAATAGAAATAAGCATAGGTATACACTATACTGTTCAGCTATATACCTATATACTGTTTGTTTTTAAGAGAGGTAAGAATGTCCTTTGCAAAAGGGGATCCTGGTATGTAGCAAGAGAAAGCAAGACTTGATGTTGCAAGTACCATTGTGTTCTGGAAGCACAAATATAGTGAAATGCTTTTAAAAACAATACTAGACACATTCCGCAGGCCAGAGGTAGGTGGGTGACACGTTGAATTCGATTTATGATAGAATACCCATCCATTTTGTATAGACATTAAAGGAACTGAGTTTGAGAAACATCCTCAAACATCCATCAGAGCAGGTCATTAGTCCATTAAGTTAACAATGTCCACAACTTGACATTCTCTCTTTTTTAAAATATTTTATTTTTTATTTTTATTTTATCTGTATGAGTATATAGCCTGCAAGTAGCTAAGTGCACTCATGTCCTGCAATGACTGCAGAGGACAGAAGAGGCTGTCAGATCCCCTGGAACTGGAATTATGGACAGTTGTTAGCTGCCATGTGGGTGCTGGGATTCAAACCAGGGTCTTCTGCAAGAACAACCAGTGTTCTTAACTGCTGAGCCCTCTCTCCAGCCCCAAGACATTCTCTCTTTAGGAAACAAAACAAGGAAGAAATGAACTTTTCAGAAAACACCTAATTCCATGTATATCCTTGGGTAAAAAGTAGACATGTAAGAAAGAAAAATACAGTGAGGTCTCCATCTCATATGGGAACCAAGACCAGGTTAGAAAATATTTAGGACTGTGTAGAAGAAGAATTCTATACAGTTACATTTTGAGCTAAAGAAAGATACTACAGTAGCTCTCTTCCCTCCACTATAAAGATGAGCAGAAGGAAAGATGCATGATAGATGGAAAGTGACAAGAAGGAAATGGAGACAACGGCCACACTGATGGGGTTGAGGCACAGGGGAGCCACACACTTCACTCAGTGTTTCAGTTTCTTCAGGGTTCTCTGCACAGCAAGTTTGATGTCCTTGTTCCTGAGGCTGTAAATGAGAGGGTTGACCATGGGTACCACAAGAGTGTAAAACACAGAAAAAAATTTCTGCTTGTCTACTGATTCAGCAGATGATGGTTGGATATGAGTGAGCAGCCCCGACCCATAGAATAAACTAACAGTTATTATGTGTGATCCACAGGTGCCCATAGCTTTGAACCAACCCTTAGATGATGGCATACGAACAATATTACAAAGGATCAATGCATATGAGGTTAAGATAAAGAGGCTGGATACAATGACTACTGTAGTGACAAGAACAGCACTCACAAGCTCATCGACGTAGGTGTAGGTGCTGCTGCAGGAGAGCTGGATTAGGGGGAAGATGTCACACATGTAGTGGTTGATGATGTTGGAATCACAAAAGTGGAGTCTGATCATGCACCCAGTGTGGGCCATAGCACCAGCAAAGCCCATCAAGTATGAACAAAACATCAGCAGGGAACAGATCCTAGGAGACATGACAAACATGTACAGCAGAGGCTGGCAGATGGCCACATAGCGATCATAGGCCATGGCTGTCAGCACATAACTCTCGGAGTTAACAAAGAAACAGAAGAAAAACAGCTGAGTCATGCATCCTGTGAAGGAGATGGTGTTCTTCGTTAAAACAAAACTCATCAGCATTTTGGGGGTAAAGACACAGGAATAACAGAAATCAATGCAAGACAAATTGAAAAGAAAAAAGTACATGGGAGTGTGCAGGTGAGAATTCAGGCAAATAAGATTCATTAAGGTCAAGTTTCCCATCAGTGTGACCACATAGTTCACCAAGAACAGGACAAACAGGGGCAGCTGGAGTTCAGGTTGCTCTGTCAATCCCAAAAGAATAAACTCAGTCACTGAAGAATCATTATCAATAGCTGTTTTCTTCATGGTGTCATCTGTAGAAACAGCAATCAGAGGTGACATGAGCACAGGGCTGTAATTCAGAGGGACATCTGGAGCTGTTGGTTTCCAAGTTTAAGGTTGTCTGAAGATGCACAGCATGGTCTACAAGTAGCACAGCTGTGCATGTTGATTCCTGAAGAATCCCCATTTCCTCCTTTCCCCACCATGATGTGTATCTCTGAGTACAGAGAATGCTGACAGAGCTATTAATAGCCCTGCTCATCACTTCCTCCCTTTTCCTTGATCTTTGCTAAAAATTAGGTCTGAATAGAGCAATAGGTAAGGGGCCTTATCTACACCAGCCAAATTAGATAGCTTTGAGTTTGAAAGAAAATTATTGAGACAAATGTGCTCACCTTGTTCTC
>NW_008340773.1:49072-59055 GCF_000622305.1 Nannospalax galili
TCACCAGGAGCAGGATAAACAGAGGCAGCTGGAGCTCCTGTTGGTCAGTTAATCCCACAAGTAAGAATTCAGTCACAGAAGAGTCATCTTCCACAGCCTTTTACTGCATGGATGGCATCTGTAAGAACAGCAGTAAAAGTTGCACTAACATGAAACTATTTTTCATTGAAACAGAATTTTAACAGTTAAGGATTGACTGAATACAAACAGCAAGACATTTAAAGAAGCTGATATCCAATGTTTATTCCTCAGGAATCCCCATTCCCTCCTTCTTCATCTATGATGTGTGTGGGGACCTAAAGGCCCCACCTTGCATAAGTCCCAGAGGAAGTTACTGGGGGCTCAGCCTGGCTTGCTTTGAAAGTCTGAAGAATACTTCCGCACTGCTGAGGAGTACATGATCAGTGAGTGCGTGACCATCCTTCAGATACACCCTCAGGGATGGAGGGGGGAGTTCCAGGTGCCTTTACAAGCTCTGTAACACCTGCAATAAATGAGTCCCTGCTTGACTAGGCTCCCTGTTGCGTCTGAGTGTCACAGGGTAATGGGGGTCCAACCCCCAGCAGATGTGTTCTGAAAGAATGCCAATACAAGTCACAAAATCTCTGAACACCATTTCCTCCCTTCTTTTTAGTCTTCACTAAGGATCTGGGCTGAAAAGAGCCCATAAATAAATGTTGTTTTCCTGGTGATTTACATAGTTTTGTGTTTCAAGGGAAAATATTGTAGGTAATTCAGTGCTCACCTTTCTTACCCTGAATCCTCAGTGCTCTTAGAAAGCACCAGCCCTTTCTCCCACTTTTACTAAGGGATCCAGGTTTCTGATGAAGGAGGTTGTAAATATCAGGG
This sequence comes from Nannospalax galili, assembly GCF_000622305.1. Taxonomy (NCBI): domain Eukaryota; kingdom Metazoa; phylum Chordata; class Mammalia; order Rodentia; family Spalacidae; genus Nannospalax; species Nannospalax galili. Next base: position 49,922 of record NW_008340773.1, read on the forward strand.
CTGATCTGTTTCTGACTTTCTACAACAGGTACGCTGGTGAATATGACATGATTTGTACTTGAGAATTTCAACAGAAGATTCTGTTCATTTTCACAAAAGAGACTAGCAATCTCATATCTAAAATATTACCTTACTCAAATTATATTCAACTTCACGGCTTTCCATTCTGAGAAAATTTATTGGAGGAACAGAAAGTTATTTTCTCTTTTATAATTCCCTCCCAGGTTGAATGAATCCCTTGAGGGAGTAATTAAAGAACATGTGTTCCCATGTGTTGTAGACAGAATGTTGGATTGTTCAGACTCAAAGCTACATTCCGTTCTTAAATTTCCATTAGGAGTATTGGTTCCCAAGGTAGAAATGGCATAGATCTCGTTGGAATTCTCATTAAGCACAGACAACACTACAGGAGAAAATTCACACTAACGTACTAACTTTCATTTCTAGTAATTTCATATAAATTCCCTGCTGCATCAGTAACTATTATGTCATAAGTTAACATTCTACAGACGAGGCTTGGTAACAATGAGGTTGAACAGCAGGGATAGGCACTCAAGGCAGTCTAAATATGAATTCAGAGTCTTCAGCTTACTAACTACGAAACTGATGAGAAGAGACAGAACATCTCTGACCCTTGTTTTATTAATACTTTCATCTGAATATGCTTCTGTATATTTAAAAAATCAGGGTAATAAAAGAGGGCTTTGATTGTAGCTCAGTTGTAGATCCCTACCTTGTATTCAGAAGGCTGTAGATTAAATCCTAGAGCAGTAGTAGTAATAATAATTATAATTATAATAATTATAATAATAATAAATGAAACAAAAGATACTTAATTGTGTTTTCTTTTTAATTATATGAGATTATTTATAAAATGTGTTAGAATTGCATGTGAGATAGGCTGATGGGTACAATTTCCCATTGTGTTGTATTTCCTTGTTCAAATACATGAGGACATATGTTCCTGTCTTTTTGTTACAGAATAAACAATCTCCCTAGTTCTTTTCACTACTTAACACACACACACACATGAACACACACACACACACACCAGGCGTAACAGAATTTCTCTAGCTATTGTCATATGTTCTATGGGTTCTTTTCAGGTTCAGAAAAATGATACCCTAGGGCAACAAGATGGTTCATTGGGGAAAGTATTTGCTTCCAAAGATGAGCACCTGTTTCCCTAAATTTTCTCCTGAGAGACCTGCACATATGCTCTCTGGGATCCCAGAGAGTACAATTCTAACTAAACCATCGCAATGTTATTCTCAAATTACAGTTGGGGAATAAGAATATTTATTTGGGCTTGCCAACAAAGTTTAGAGGGTCATTTACAAAGATATGTCCTCGCATTGGCTTTTCCTTTCCAACATTAGAGGCACGACATCCCACCCACTGTCCGCGAGCTCCATTTCAAAATGGGGACTACCCCATTCACGGCTGTGCTGGACAGCCACACCCAAACATAAATCCCGTAGCTTTCCAATGCCTCATAAAATGGCGAGAGACCTGTCTCCCAGTTTTCCTGGCTTATATGTCCTTAGCCTCATCATTCAGACTCCTTCTGTAGAGCATAGGAAGGAGGTGGGACTGTAGCTTGTCATCATAGTGGTTGAAGGAACTTCCAGGTTACAGCACCTGATTTGGATCCTCTGCACCCTTATTAAAGTCAGGTGTGGAAGTACATATCTGTGTCCCCAGCGCTGGAGAAGTGAAGACAGGTGAATCCTAGGAACTTGCTCGCTAGCTAGTCTGACGCAATGACAAATTCCAGGTTCAGTGAGAGACCCTGTCTCAAAAAGTAAGATGAAGGAGCTGGAGAGATGGTGCAGTGATTAAGAGCACTGGCTGTTCTTCAGAGGACCCAGGTTCACTTCTGGCCTCCATAGGCATACATGCAAGCAAAATGTATACACATAAAATAAAAATAAATGATTTTGTAAAAGTAAGGAGGTGATTATTTGACTGTACATATTAAGCTTTGTACATTTTACTATACATACATTAAATCTTATGAAATAAATTTTAAAATATTCTAGACATAGTGTACTTAGAAACATTTAAGGATATAAAATTTTCAGAGTTCAGTATTTCAATGGCATATTGCTCATTATACCTATGAAGACTTCTTAGGGGACTTCTTAGTCAAGATAATAGACTGGAAACTGTCTTCCAGTGACTCCATGGATGGGGAAAGTCAGGATAAGAAAGGAGAAACATTATTCCCGAGAGAGAGGGATGGAAAGAGCATCAAAAATCACAGACGTGACAAGACAGCTGAAAATGGAAAGGTTACACAACCAGAAAAGGAAGTACTCCATGAAGTACTCCATGGCTCCAGCCTCAGCTCCTTGGTTGGAAGGAATGCGGACTAAAATCTCGTCCACAAGGTATGCAAGGTGGCCCTGGTGAACAGAGATCAGAAGTCCTACCAGGAAAATCACACCATTTCACAACTTAAATCCAGCTGGAAGATTTGGTATGACACTGAAGCCTCCTGTGTAACAGGTTAGCACAGTGATGAGATGTCAGCAAAGAGATGTGGATAGTGAAATAATTTACCAAGGTAGAATGTGACAGAATCCTCAGATTTTATTGAGTGAAATATTCCACAATAGTTTTGTCTATTTGATCCAGAGAAAGGTATGATATCTTTGGATATGTTCCAAGGAAGAAGGGTTGATAACCCTGTTTCATAACCATTTAAAATTTAATGTTGAATTCTGGAAGAAATAAACTTTATTAACCATTGATAGAAGTAGGGAATGAAAATACTGAAATAAAGAATATTACTAGAAGAATAAGAAGGTTCTATCATGGCAAGGCTGTTAAAACACTGGATGAGAAAATGGCCATGGAGAAGAAAAGGCAGAGAAAGCAGGAAGAAAAAGTTGGACATGTCAGGAATGAGAGAAGGAAGGCAATAACCAACTATAGCACCATGGTGAGGAGAGACCATTGACCTCCATCAGCCAGGAGAGAATAAGGAGAGGAGACATATTTATATATAATCAATTAGTGTGTATTGGTTGCCTAGTGATGCCTTTGGGTCTTCTGTGGTATGAATTTGGAGAAGGAGATCAGGATATGGTTTGAAGACTGGAGTACATACAGGGACTATAGGTCAAGCATGAAGGTAACTATGGTAGACCCAGGTGTGATGGATTTTTTTCATATTAGTAGAGGAGCTACTAAACAGGGAATTGGATTTTTGTTTTCTCAGAATCAGACAAATCTGTTTTAATAGAAGAACAGAACATTTTTGAAGTTTTTATAACAATAAAGGAAGGCTTTTCCTTGTGAGGCATAGGTAAGAGTGAGCATAAGTAATGATAAGACATCCTCAAGTTGGACAAATTCAAAATCAGGAGCTACAGATCACTGGTGCATGTCCTGGAGAGCCTTCTGAAAAAAAATTACAGGCACTGTATTGTATATCTTTTTAATAGGGCTTTTGGGGAAAAGGTAGTGAACAGGTGAAACCAGGTTATAATGACCTGAGTTGGGACTGATGTTGAAGTTCATAACAAGACCTGATAGGGTACATTTTAAAGTATCTAAAGCTGAGCACCTGAATGGCTAACTTTGTAGGTCTTCAAGAGCATTTCATCCCCCTGTGAGCCAGGTCAAGATGAGCAACCTGGTCGGATCTGGGGTATTATTCTGTAGCACTGTTAATTGTTTTACTGGCTTTGGTTATATTTTTCTGTTGGGCATTAAGACACTCTAGGCTGCCAAAAATCAATCTGCTTTTTCTGTTAAAGTTAGTTGAAACTCTTGGGGGTCACTCTTAGAGACTTGATATCTTTAGATCTTGTTATCCTTTAATTTTTTCACAAATGTGTCATTTATTGGGATGATTCAGACTCTTCTTGACCATATGGTTTCTCTTGGAAATAGGGAGACTTTATTCTTCTAACGACTCTCCTGTTTGTAGACTGTGTGATGGTTAGAATCCAACCATGATCTCCTTATTCTCTATCTTTTCAAGAGGATAGGAGACTTAGCAGAGCAACAGGGAAATCTTTACTGTGGACTTGTCATTCGCTGGGTCCTGCACAAGTTTGAGGGTAAGGGATGAAACACTGGCAATACTATTATGTCTTTATTCTTTATTATTGCTATTACTCGGGGGTTTCACATACATATACACTGGAATATGATCATATTGACTTTGGCCACAAGTTTTGTTATTGAACATCCAGAAACACAGCTGTGCTATTTTTCTAAACAAAGTAATGGATTTTAGGTTCAACTTTTGTACACATATATAAAATTTACTAAAAAAAGATATTTTAGTAAGTCTTGATTTTGTTAATATCAAGTTGTGCAAGTAGTTAAAACCCTGACAAATTTAGCGGAAAATATAAGTAATCATCTTTAAAAGAAAGGCTTTTTTAAAGTTTATTATATTTAATGTTTGTGTGTGTATATCCATATGTGTCTATATGTGTGTGTGTGAACACCTGCATATGAGGGTAGGAGTACTGGAGCACGTGATTGCAATTGCATTGCATTTTCTTGACTAAGCTTGTGGCCAGCAAGTTGCTGAAATTCTCCATTCTCCAAACCCTTTATTTATTTTTTAAAAATATTTTATTTATTCTTTTTATTTTATGTGTCTGCATGTATTGCCTACATGTAGGTAAGTGCACCCATGTCATGCAAAGCCGATGGAAGACAGAAGAGCTTGTGGGATCCCCTGGAACTGGAATTATGGAGAGCTGTTAGATGCCATGTAGGTGCTGGAATTCAAATCCGGGTTTTCTGTAAGAACAACTAGTGTTCTTAACTGCTGAGCCATCTCTCCAGCCCCCATTCCCCCATAGCTGTATTACAGGCATTAGTGCACACCCAGATTGTTATATAAGTATTGTGATCCAAACAATCCCTCAGGGGTGCAGAGAAAGCATTATTGGCCATTGCACCATCTGTCCAGCATATAATTATCTTGAGGAACATAAAATAATACTTTTTAAGTAAAATTTTGTAAACGTTACAATGAACAGATCGGTATCTGAAATAGAAAGGTAAATCTTAGGTCTTGATAACACATCAAATTCCCTTATACCAATGCACTATCCACCCCTTGAAGACTATCATGGTTTAGTTGTTGACAAACATTCTACATTCTTGATGTACAAATATTGGATAGGCATGTCCTCCAAACGACCAACAACAGATGGATGTCTGAACCCTAAATGACTCAATAGAAAGGGAGGAAGACAGTCACCCTTCCCCCTGAATCAGTCAGCTTCATTGCATGAGGGGACGTGTCTAAGGATAGACATGGAAGAAGTCAGGGAGGAGGTGGGAACTTTGCCATCTTGGGCCAGGGCCTGTGGTGGCAGATCTGGAAGGCTCAGCTGAGGTGTAGGGAAAAAAGCCCATGGGTGTCCTTACGATTAAGTATTCCTCTTCATCGTCATAAGCTCTGTTGGCAAGCCCAAATAAATATTTTTATTCCCTAAATATTGGTTGGCGGGTCACAAGGGAGCCACGTGTACGACTCCCAGCAGCAAATTTGGCTTACAACAAATATTCACATTCAAGTTTACAATGTGCACCTATATTTTAAAATCATTCAATAATGTATGGGCATTATAATTGTACATACATATGTGCAGGCAAGCAAAATACTCATAAATATAAAATAAAAATAAATATTTTAAAAAAGATCCATACAAAACAGTTTAAACTGTCCAATTTTATTAATAATAATTAAAAATCTACCAAAATGGTTATAAGTAATAGAATCAGAGCAGTGTTTAGCTCTGGTGGAGGGTGGAACTGGCAACTTACTGGAAGGGACATGATAAAGCATCATAAGGAAACGTTCTGAGGTGATGGGAATATTTTATTCCTTAATCTGGGATTTGGTTGCATGAGTTATACACATATTAAAAGTTGTCAATGAGCTGTGTACTTCAAGTTTGTACATTCTTTTCTACATAAATGAATCTTCATGAAATAAATTTTTATGACTATTTGTATTTGGTGGTAACATTTATTTGTATAAAAATTTATAGAATTCAACATTTTGGGGTTTTTTAAATTTTTATTTTATTTATGTGGTTTGGATCTGGCTACATAGTTCAGACTGACTTGGAATTGAAATCCTCCTGTCTCAGCGTCCTAAGCTCTTGGACTAGTCTGGTTCCAACTAGAGATCGATATTCTTACCAGAATATTTTAATTGACATTTAAGTTTGTCTTATGGATAACATACATTTTTATTGCCCCACTCTGATCTCTGATAATGAGTTCTGCAGGCCCATCAATACCCTCACATGTCACCTGAGACAATTTGGGACTGAGTAAGAGTAGTTTTATACAAAATACAGCTTGGATGACCGTAAAGAATATACTGGTTTATAGTAAGGCTACATCTAAAATGTTGGAGAATGTCAACAAACTTGACACAGGCACAAAAAGAATTCTCAGATAGGGCAATCAGATACAGGTAAGGACATTCATTTCTTCCCAATGATACTTGTCCCATGAGTCCTTACAAATATTATAGGAAGTTTGTGTTTCTATCAGAAATCCTACAATTTATCAGACATCAGATATGATTCCTTTCTTTCCACATCCAATTTATATATGAATATAATGATTTAAATTAACAAGGGTAGTAAATGTGGTGGCTACCATGGCCCTGGAGAACAATATATACCCTCAACATAAACTCAGATAAGCAATGCATAACACATTTTCTCCTTTATCTGAAGACTCATGAGACAGAGAGCCTTAAAGAATAGTTGTTCATAAAAGACCTACACCCTTCCTCTTCTACGTGCCAGAAAAACAGACTGAGTTGTTCTCCATAATCACAGATTTTTGGTAGGGAACGGCCCCAGGGGGAACACATTTCGGTGGGCTCTAACATTAAGAAGAGACATTTAGGGAGCAACATCTCTCTATCACTTTTCTTCCAAATTGCTTACACTCTAACTCAGAGTTGACAACCCAAGCTTTAGAAAGAACTGACTGGACTCATGTAGAGATAAGGTATGTGTAATTTGTCATCAGGTTGTTGTAATGATTTCCTCTGTTTCTTTTAAACTAGCTAGGCATTATTTATCTCTCCTCTCTCTCTTTCTCACTGTCTAAGTGAGAGAAAAAGAATCATAAAATTGACCCATTCTTAAAAAAATATTGGAAAATTGAAACAAAGAGCAGTAAACCCAAGTTAAAACTAGCTTTAAAGAAATATGTGGAGCTGGAGATAGAGCTAAGAAGGTAAGAGTGCTTATTCTGCAAGCATGTTGACATAAAGTCAAATTCCCAGCACTCATGTAAAAAGCATGGCATGGCTGTGCATGCCTGCATCCCCTGCATTGTTGGACAGAGAAAAAATGATCCCTAGAGCTTGCTTTCGAACCAGTCTCGCTGAAAGGAAAAACTTCTGGCTGAGGAGATACCCTACTTCAACACAATAAGGCAGAAAGATACAGAAAGATACAACTCCTCCCATATCTGCCCATCACTTTTTTCTGACAGCTGACAACTCTCTTTCTTGCTTTTTTATGGGGCTTTTGGCTACTCTACCATTCCCCCCTCTGGAGAAGTAACCCTAAAATATTTTAGGGATTAGATAAAAGCTCCCAAATATGTTTGACATTTTTTGGCCTTTGGCAAAGTGTATGTTGCTAAGAGGCCCAAAGACATTTTGACTATTAGCAGAGAAACTGGCTACTTTTCTTGGGGTCTTTGAACCCTAAGTGCCTAGCCAATTTCTACCTTCTATTCTTATCACACCAGCCTCTGAAGAGGTTACCCAAATTGCCAATAGGGAATTGAGACACAGACCACTCTGGCTTCTTCCCTGCTGAACAGGGATGCAAGGTACATTCAATAATTTTAAATTAAGCTTAGGAGATCTAAAATTATTTAATTTATCATACACCTTTTATAACTCTATACATGAAAATAAGTGGCTTTGATTATAAGCATTATATAATCATGGCTTTATTTGAAAAATTCACCCAGTTATACTTACCATGCAGCTACTAGAATGTCAACCTATAAAATGAGCCTATTGAGTTTACAGAACTGAACCAGGATGTGGGTGATTCAGCCTTTACTTCCCTGTGTGACTGACTACGGTTCCGAACTGACAAAACACCTTATGTGCAGTGGCTGTGGCTGAGATAGTACAAAAATGCCATGCAGGTGTTCTCTCTTTATGAAAATGCATCTTACAGTAAAATTAAAAGTAATTAATACTTCCATTTACCCAAACATTATGATGAATATATATAACCAGTAGACATTCAGACTATTCAAAGAACGTGTTCCAAACATGCTATAACAGTGAGGTAAACATTAGAATAAATTTAGATTTAGAAATAGAAATACTTCACTCTATTAATAGCAGTAATTTAAAATACAAATTGAAGATCTTTATTGGCACCATTGTATTTTAATATTACTCTAAGAAGCCAATATTTAGAAACTTTAAAATCATAATATTGTCATGGAAATATAAAAGATACAGTATAAAGACAACCATTGTCCCTGATTAGGATACATACAATGCAGAGCATCTTCCTAGAACTCTTCAAAGGCAGTGTTGGATGATAGATAACTGGTTTTCTGTGTAACAAACACAATAAGAAAATTTTGTGGCATGCAATGTCTATAAGTTTTATTATGGATACTTATTTTAGTTATTCCAAATATGGCACAACATTTAATAGGTAAATAGACTATATAAATAATGACGTCTCAGTAAAAATGCTTAACTTAAAGTCATTACTCACCATCCCAGAAAAAAATCACTTATTAAAACATTGAGATCTTTACTGTTTGGCATATTTAAAAATCAAACTTCAAGGGATGGAAGAATATCTCAGTTGTAATGTACTTATTTAGCATGCTCAATGTTTTGTGCTATATCGTCATCACCAAAGAAAGTGAAATAAAATAATAAAAAATAAAATATGATTTCTATGGAGAAACATTGGTTTCTGGCTGGGTGTCAAAGCCTTGAAAATGAACTTCTATGTTGGCTCAGGGCACCATCATCATCTCACCTGTCTTTTAAAGTTCATTCTAAAACCACTAACCAGAATGTCTCTATGCTTTTCCAGAGCTCTCCATTTCTTCATGAAAGGCACAATTAAAAA
>NW_008340774.1:0-399 GCF_000622305.1 Nannospalax galili
CAACACAATGTTTCCCAGTGTCATCACAATGCTTCTCAGTGTCAACACAATTCTTCCCAGTGTTAACACAACGTTTCCCAGTGTCATCAAAATGCTTCCCAGTGTCATCACAATGCTTCCCAGTGTTATCACAATGCTTGCAAGTGTTATCACAATGCTTCCCAGTGTCATCACAATGCTTCCCAGTGTCAACACAATGCTTCCCAGTGTTAACACAATGCTTCCCAGTGTTACCACAACGCTTCCTAGTGTTAACACAATGCTTCCCAGTGTCATCACAATGCTTCCCAGTGTTAATACAATGCTTCCCAGTGTTAACACAATGCTTCCCAGTGTTACCACAACGCTTCCTAGTGTTAACACAATGCTTCCCAGTGTCATCACAATGCTTCCCAGTGT
>NW_008340774.1:420-857 GCF_000622305.1 Nannospalax galili
CAGTGTCATCACAAAGTTTCCCAGTGTCATCTCAATGCTTCCCAGTGTGTTCACAATGCTCCCCAGTGTCATCACAATGCTCCCCAGTGTCATCACAATGCTCCCCAGTGTCATCACAATACTTCCCAGGGTCATCACAATGCTTCCCAGTGTCATCACAAATCTTCCCAGTTTCATCGCAATGCTTCCCAGTGTCACACAATGCTTCCCAGTGTCAACACAATGCTTCCCAGTGTCAACACAATGCTTTCCACTGTTTTCACAATGCTTCCAAGTGTCATCACAATGCTTCCCAGTGTCAACACAATGCTTCCCATTGTTAACACAATGTCAGTGTCATCACAACGCTTCCCAGTGTCAACACAATGGTTCCCAGTGTCAACACTATGCTTCCCAGTGTTATCAGAATGCTTCCCAGTGTCATCACAATGCTTCCC
>NW_008340775.1:0-542 GCF_000622305.1 Nannospalax galili
ATGACACTATGGTGCATTGTGATGTCTCAATGAATAATTGTAATGACACATGAGAGCATTGTGAAACACATTGGCAGATTGTGATGTGACATTGAGCACCATGTTTGCATTTCCAACATGGGGACGACACACTGGATTATTGTAATAACAAAAGGGAGCATTGTGATGGAACAATTAGCATTGTCTTGGCACAATAGAATATTGTGAAGTCGTATTGTAACGTTGTGATGGCTCATTGGAGCAATACAATGGCACATGGGGCAATATTGTTGGCACTTTGGAGCATTGTGATGTCACATTGGAGCATTGCGATAATAAATTGGAGCATTGTGATGACACATTGCAGCATTGTGATGTCACATTGGAGGATTGTGTGGTGACATTGTGTTTGGATATTGAGTATGGTGATGACAAAACGGATCTTTGTAATGACACGATGGGGCATTGTGATGTCTTTGCACATTGTGATGATACATTGGAGTATTGTGATATAATATTGGGAGATGGCGAGGGGAAATTGAGCCCTGTGTTTGCATATTGAG
>NW_008340776.1:0-11746 GCF_000622305.1 Nannospalax galili
AGCCTGGCTTTTATATGGGTACTAGGCATCCAAACTCAGGTCCTCATGCCAACACAGCAGGCAATGTAGCAAGTGAGCCACTTCCTTTAGCCCTTTCTAGCCTTTAAAGAGGAAAAGGCACAGAAAGACAGTACTAAGAGTAGAGCAGGCTAGAGAAATGATCTCAGCCTCTCAGAGGCCAACTCTAAAAGCAAAGAATATAGATTAGATACCTTGGACTTCATCAAGATAACAATTTTGAGCATCAAAGGATACTATCAACAGAGTAAAAGGCTACCTTGCTACCTTTCTACAGCTCACATTGTAGAAAATTATATGGTAAGTCATCAAAACGAAACACACAATTGCCAAACCACCCATCAAGTCCACCTCTGGATATTAACCAGAAAAACAGGCTCAAACAGGTAGTTGTACATCTTTAAAAACAGGAGCATTATTCACAACAGCCAAAGGATAGGTACAACAGACATCCATCAAAAGATAATCACAATGTGAGGAAACTGAGAGCTGGCTCAGCAGAAAGAACCCAGGTTCAGTTCCCAGAACCCACACGGCAGCTCAGAACCATCTGTAACTCCAGTACCAGGGGATCCAAGGCCCTCTTCTGACCATCTCAGGCATTGCTTGTACAGGTGCACTTACATATGTGTAGGCAAAGTTCTCAAACACTAAAATAAAAATAAATCAATCAAAAAGAATTTTAAAGATGAACACAGTGTGATAGATACACATGTATGTACACACACACACACACACATACACACACACAATAGAATATTACTCAGCCTTAAAAAGGAAGAAAATTTTTATATATGCTACAACATGAATGAACCTTGAAGATACTCTGCTAAATGAAGTAATACATTCATAAAAATAATACTCCCCAATTCCATTTACATATTACCTAATATAGTAAAATTCATAGAGACAACAGAGAATGGCAGTTACCAGTGGCTGAGAGAAGGGAGGACTACAAAGCTACTGTTTCATGGGTACAGTTTAGTTTGCAAGACTTAAAAAGCTGGGCGTGGTGGCGCACACCTTTAATCCCAGCACTCAGGAGGCAGAGGCAGGCGGATCTCTGTGAGTTCAAGGCCAGCCTGGTCTACATAGTGAGTTCCAGGACAGCTGGGGCTACAGGGAGACCCTGTCTCAAAAAGACCAAAACAATAAAAAAACTTAAAAAAGGGTTTTAGGCATGTACAGCTCCTTCACATGCCACATCACTGGATGTACTTAATGCTGTACAAAGTAAATAATAAACGTCATGTTATATATAGATACATATAAAATATATATGTAAAAAAGGTATGTGCAAAGCTCATGTTGAACCTGTATTTTATTGATCACAAAAAAAAACCCACTAAATATCAATGTCCTCAGCTCCCCTGTCGGCCACCAAACCTGACATCCGGAGCCTGAGCCCCAAGACACACGTGGAGGAAGGAGAAAATTTATTCCTGCAGGTTGTCCTCCGACATACACGTGCTGTAGCACATGTACCCACATACGTACACACAAATAAATGAGTATGAAAAATGGAGGATACTATTTTACCTTTCTACACAAGCATAAAGCCCCTTTAACATATGAAGTGACAGCACAGGAATAGCTCATTTGGAGCCCTAAAACATGTTCATATGCATGTAAACATGGACCAAAACTCTCATCTATCTTCAAATGAGAATTTTTCAAATTGATCATTCTGGTGAAACAAAACTAGTCACAGAAAGCTCCTTTAAAATTGTGCAGAATACAGGTGCATTTACATACATGCAGGCAGAGCAGTCATGCACATAAAAACAAATCATTTTTAATTGTGCAGAATAAAAGGAACACAAGCCAACACCAGGAGTGATTCTGTCATCTTTCCCCTGAATGAGGTGAAGTTGAGTAAGGCCTTGACTTGATGAATCTTCTGCCCTCTTCTCTTTAAACTAGTTACTTCCCTTCATCTCTTTCCCCACCAAACCTCTAGACTAAATCACCCTGAAATGAAGTCACTGCAGGACATGAAAAGCCTGAGATTTGCAAGCATCTAAAATCTAGACTCAGATTTATCCTAGAATAAATATTCTTGATTCTGCATCCTAGCAGAAGTTCCCAAGTAAGTGATTTCAGGGTTTACTGGGTCACGGTCAATATTACCATTTAAAATCCTAAAATATATAATAAAAATAAAATATAAAGTATAAAATATATAACTAAATCTATGTAAAAAACCATGGTAGAAAACAGTTTACATTCTGCCTTGGGCTATGTTTCAGGCTGTGTCTGTTTACGACATTGGGGACTGAACCCAGAGCCTGGTACATGCTAGGCAAGCAATGAACTATTGACCTACATCCCCAACTCTCTTTTACTTTTTATTCTTGAGACACAGTCCTGCTACGCTAAGCTGCCCATGTTGGGCTTGAACTGTCTCTGTAGCCAAAGCAGGCCTGAATTGAGATCTTCCCACTTCCCTGAGTATTGCTATTCCAAAACAACACCATCATTCCCAGCTATGGCAGCACCTTCAGATGTTAAAAGCTCCATATAAAACTTAGTTAAAACTATATTACTATATTATACAATTATAGTCAGAGGAAAGCTAGATGGGCAGTTACCAAGGTAAAGATCTAAGGAAAGAAAAGAGCATGAGAATGGGGGAGCCTACATTTTCTGGTGAAAATATCAGGGAACAACTTCCTTAAGGACAAGCTGCACTCAGTAAAATCACCTAATTATCAGCACCACACTCTTCACTGAGTGTCCAAGTGTTTGTGGTACCTAACTAAGCACCCTGAGCTCTAGCTGAAATTCCGCCTTGTAACATCTATGATGACCACACCCAGTGCACACCACTTACACCCATCATTTTTAGATAAAATCCCTCCTCAGATCTGAATACTGTCTAAGGAGGCCTCAGCTGAAGGTTGGCTGTGGGGCTGAGTGTAGCAGGGACTCATAGGCCATTCTCTTTCAAGAACACTACGCCAGGAGACCCCTGAACATGGCAATGATGGTCTCCCAAAAGGGCAAAAATGGAGTTGCAAGGCTCTTAAGGCCTAGGCTCGGAGATCACACATCACTTTCTCATACCTATTGGAAAAACCAAGTTACAAAGCATCTCAGACTCAAGAAATAAAGAAACAGGGGCTAGAGAGATGACTTCAAGGTTAAGAGTACTTGCTGATCTGGCAGGAGAACCCAGTTCATAACTGCTAGTTCATAACTCTACTTCCAGAGGATCTGACAACCTCTTCTGGCCTCTGTCAGTACCTGTACACATGAGATGTACATACATACACTCAGGTCTACACACGTACACATAAAAATAAAATAAACATTAAAAAAAAAAGTCAGGTGTGGTGGCGCATGCCTTTAATCCTAGCACTTGTGAGGCAAAGGCAGACAGATCTCTGAGTTTGAGTCCAGCCTGGTCTATATAGCAAGCTCCAGGCCAGTTGTGGCTACAGGGAGACCCTGTCTCAAAAAGACCAAAAAACAAGAGGGAAATAGACTAGCTCTTGACAGAAGGCCAGACAAGGTTACATTAAAAAAACAATTGATAAAGGAAGGCACAATTTTTCAGACAATAATTATAACTCAACATGGCCAGTGCTTTAGAAAAAAAAAAAGGAGGACTTAACAGACAAAGAATACCTTCAGAAGGAAATGAAAGGAACTGGTAAGAGCAATGGCCTCCAAAGGGAAAAATTAAGAGGAAAGGCATGGGCACTCACGTCTGCTATCATTCTTCTGCATCTTTCTTCTGATACGTGATATATCGATCACTGCTTCAAAAACGGAAACATCAAGGAGTTTGCATGTATTAAACAAATCAAGATTTAATTGGAAGATATCAAAAAGTTTGGGTGAACATAGGCAGTATATTATGAAAAGTGTTAAATCTGGTAACATAAAAAGTTTTACAAATAAATAAGAAAAAGACAAATACCACACCGAAAAAATGAATAAATGGTATGTGCACGTTCTCTCTCATACACACACAATTAAGACAAAATAAGTAATTATGTAGCATTTCCATCTATTAAATTAGCAAGTAATCCTACAAAATTTATGAATATTAATACCAAGAATGCAGAGGAACTGGAACATGTACTGCTATTAGGAGAGCAAATTTATAGTGCACGTCTAGAAAGAAATGTGTGTCTATTTAAATATTTAACATACTACTACATTAAGAATAGCAAAACTCTTAAAACTGTATACTGTTTACAGACTGGAATTTTGCTGACGAATTGGAGTGAATGCATTCACATGGGTTTTATTTTATAGCCTAGAGAAAGACCTCCAGATAATGAATCTGGCAACCACCCAACAAAAAGGCCCAACTGCTTCTTTCTGCCTTTGCACTTGATTAGTTCTTTTTAACATCATCTCCCCTAACTCTTCACACTGAATTATTCTCATCTTTCATGACTCAATTTAAATGTCATCTCATAGACCACTTTCCTGAGAATCAATTCTCAATTAATCCCTCACCAGGTCACTCTTCCTTCATTTCCTTTTCTTGGTGAAGTAAAAAGAGTGGGTTTGTCAACTGAATTGATGTAGGTTCCCTGACAGAACAGAATACTATTAAATGAAAGTTATTTTAAAGTATTTAGAATATCTGCTTAAATAAGACAATTTTTTAGAGAGCGAGAACAAGGTGACTGAGAATGTGCTCTACTGACTAACATCCTATAAAGCTGTAATAGTTAAGATAGTAGCCAATGACATGAAGACAAGGAGAGTGACAACAACAGATCAGAATGCCTAGAAACTGGTCCACATGTCACATAAACTTGACACCTGAGATCCACCTGAGCTAGCACTGCAGGTACATGGACAAAGAATGATGCTGGGTCAACCAATTATCCATGTAGAGGGAGGCCTATGTCCTTGTCTCACTCTATATTTTATAGAACCAAACTAATTTCTGCTTAAATATCAAATAAGAAAAAGTAAAATCTTTAAAATTCTTAAGAAAGATGACTTTTAGTTAGAACAGAATTTTTTGTCTGCCTCTCCTCTTCCTTCCTCTCTGCCTCCCTCTGTTAAAAATTAAAATACTGATGAATTTGAATTCATTAAAATCAAAACTCTTGGATATCACTAGCACCAAAGTAAAAATATGAGTCACAGACTACTTGCAGGTATTTATAACAATATACATGTAATTACCAAAAAATTAAAATCTAAAGTACATGGATAATGGTTTAAATCTACACAACTATACTTCACTAAAAGATGAACAAAGATTATCCCAAAAAGTAGAAACTGGATTGCAATAAGCATGCAAAACAATTATCACACTAGTGATAAAACAAATACAAATTAGAATCATGGTGGGATGCCATTTCACACCAATTGGTTTGGGAGAAACTGATAATACCACTGTGGTTTGAATGTGAAATGTCCCCATGTGTCTGAAGATTGGGTCCCCAGCTGGTGGGACAGTTTGGGAAGGTTCTGGATCTTTTAGGAGGTGGAGCCCTGCTGAAGGAAGTGTGTCAATGAGAGCAGGCGGAAGCTGCAGAACCTCGAGCTACTTTTTCTTTTTTCTTATTTCTTGAATGTAGAGGAAATGTGATCAGCCATCTTCCTGCTCTTCCCACTATGCCTTCTCTGTCTGTCATCATGTCTCCCCAGGGTGACAGACTCTATCCTTCTGGGACTGTACACCAAAATAAACCATTTCTCCCCTAAGTTGCTTTTTGTCAGAGTATTTTATCACAACGGAAAAGAAATTAATACATCAAGTAGTGATGAGGCTACAGATTAATGGGCACATTCCTTCCTTTCTGGTGGAAGGGAACTGATACTCTCTGTAAACAGCCAATAGAAAAGACAACCGCAGACAGAGAGCAAGTCACTCTATTCCTAGGACTATAGACTCGGGAGAAGCTATCAGACTGTGCTGTTCTCTCACACACAAACTTCCACTGTGATATACTCGTACTGACCTAACTGAAATGAAACTGTACTAAAATACTGTTTATTCTCACAGTGTGCGACAAATTCTGAGTTTCCACTCTGTTCTTTTCTATTTCTTTAAAGTATCAGTGACTCATTCAATTTATTTTGCAAACATTAATGGATAAACATACCCCGGTGAAGAAATTCTGACCAAGAAAATGTTCTCAAATGTAACTTCTTATATATACATGAGGGAATGTTCACTGTTGCACACACACAAAGATTTCTCTTAAGAATGAATTAAAAATCAGGGGCAAACATTAGGGGGTCTCTATGGAAAGGAGAAAGGGAAGTTGAGAGTAGAAAATGCAACACAAAATAAATGTGTAAAATTGTCAAATAATAAAAGATAGTCTCTAAAAATTTAGGGCATAGTCACACAATGAAATATGATATACCAGTTCAAATGAAGGAATTATAGCCATAAATGTTAACACAAGTAAATCTTATTAACCTAAAACTAATAAGACAATCATGGTAGCACAATGCCCATGATCCCAGCACTAGGGAAGCTGAGGAGGGAGGATTGTGAGTTCAAGGCCAGTCTAGACAATATAGTGAAGGCACCTCAAAAAATAAATAAATAAATAAATAAATAAATAAATAAATAAATAAATAAATAAATAAATAAATAGTAAAGGCTACAGAGATGGTTCAGCTGCTCTTGCAGAGAACCCAGGTTTGGTTCCCAGCACCCACACGGCAGCTATCATCCATCCTCACCTCCAGCTCCAGGGGATCCAAGGCCCTCTCCTGGCCTCCGTGGGCACTGCATACATATGGTATGCTTACATACAGGCAAAACACTCCTACACATAAAAAATAATAAATAAAAATCAAAAGCAAGCCGGGTATGCTGGCACACACCTTTAGCCCCAGCACTCGGGAGGCAGAGGCAGGCGGATCTCTGTGAGTTCAAGGCCAGTGTGGTCTTGAGTTCCAGGTCAGCTGGGGCTACAGAGAGACCCTGTCTCAAAAAGAACAACAAAAAAAGAAAAGGTAACGAGCAAAATAAGCAAATTTCACATGACCATCTACACTCTGACATCACTTGTATACACTTTTTAAGCACGTAAAATAACATTCATGTTCTAGTTTGCTTTTCTGTTGGTATAAAAATCCTCTGACCAAAAGCAACTTGAGAAAGGGTTTATTTCAGCTTACATATCCAGCTAACAGTCCATTATTGAAGGAAGTCAGGGTGTTCAAGGCAGGAATCTGGAAACAGGAACTGAGGCAGAGACCATGGAATGTTGCTTACTGCCATACTTCCAGGCTCACATTCAGTTACTTTTCTTATACTGATGTACCTGCCCAGGGATGGCACTGCCCACAGTGTGCTGGGCCCTCCAACATCAATTAGAAATCAAGAAAGTGCCTCATAGACATGCCCTCGGGCCAATATGATTTAGGAACTTCTTCAGTTGAGGGTCCCTCTTCCCAGGTGTGTCAAGTTGACAATATAAACTAACCGGGGCAATGTTATTTAAGAGATCTATTTACGTACGGTCAGTATATGAAGTGTGAAGACATGCACAGGGAGAAAGAAAATGATACCAAGAAAGAGAAGAGAACATGAAGTGATATGAAAGAGCCAAGTGAACATCTACATATTGAAGTATTAAAACTGTCCATCTTCAAAATTAGATTGTTATCTCCCAGGACAGCACCTTCCTTCCAGACACAAGACTAATAAAGGTCCAGCCTGGAAGCTACAGATGGATACAACCAAAGTTAGCTTTGTCTTTAGAGCTTACACCACTCGACTTTTAAAAAAAAATTTCAGTTGATTCAAGAATTTCCTACAATGTATTTTGATCATATTCAGACCCCTTCCCTTCTCTCCATCCCCACCTTACTACCTCACACCCTCTATTGTTGTATGTCTTTTTAAGATCTATCGCATCTAATCTGTGTTTCCAAAATGTTCATGGGTATGGGTCTATCCCTTGGAGTCTGGTCAACCTACCAGGCATCACACCCTTAAAGAAAACTGACTCTCCCATTGCCAATAGTTCCTCAGATAGGGCCGGAGCTTCTTGCCAACCTCCTCCAACCATGCTGGGGTTTTGTCTGGCTTGAGTCTGCATAGGTTTTGTGCATGCTGTCACAAGTGCTGTGGATTCATATGTGCAACTTCCCTGTAGTGTCCAGACAACACAGTTTCCTTGTATTCATCAACCACCTCCAGCTCTTACAATCTTTCAGCCTCTTCTTCTGCAGTAATTCCTGAGCCTTGGGAGGAGAGGATGAGATACAGGTGTCTCACTTAGGGCTGAGCACTCTGCAGTCTCTTATTCTCATGCATATTCTCACCACCACCTGCAAGCAAATGAAAAGCCTGATGCCAGGAATGGACTCTCTTTTTTGAAGCTGTTGACCAGGGAGTTCCCACAGACCCTCAAATAATACTAGCTATTGCCATTGTACTTGGTTACCCACCAGAACTAGATGATAAGACCCTATTGTGAAAGACATTACATATCTGAGTTTTAGAACAAACAAGAAAAAATCAAACTGGTACTGAGCTCGAAGCTTTATCTCTAATGGTTAGTTTTCTAGTACTACTAGAAGGTGCTATGCATGTTACTGGTAGAGAAAGGTAAACACCAACCTTACCCAGCTGTGAACCCTGCGAACTACAATAACAACTGGCTTGGCAAAATATACCTTCAATAACAACTGACTTGGTAAAATATACCCACTGGTGCAATATATACCCACTGGTGCAATAATGGCATGAATGTTATGGGAATAACCAACCCCTTCTGATTAGGTTTAGGGTCAAATTCATAAGATGAAATGTTCATACCCAACATTTACCAGGGTCAAGAACATGTGACTAGACAGTCACAGGCCATAGGGGAGAACCTACTGCTATTATTCTGCTAAACAGACATAGTAATAAACTGAATCATAATGGCTTATTTATACCCATAGATTACTGCATCTCTCAGCTCTCACCAGAGAAGGTTCTTCTGGCAGCAGATGGTGATTATCACAGAGATGCACAACCACTCACCTTTTAAAACTGCCTTATCTATTTAACAATCAAGTACTAACACAGAGTATTTTTAACTAAGTAATGAAATTTATAACATGGATCAAAAAAAAAGCAACAGGTAGTTGTGGGTGGATGAAATGTCACAGCAGATGCCCCAAATAAAGCCATGTGCCTGTAAGGCTGAGTCACTGCGATACACCAATGAAACAATAAGGCTCAGTTGCCACAAGTTGCAGTGCGCCTGCTCTTCTTCCCGTCTGCTCTGCCTTCCTCCCCGTTACTTGTGCCAGGCATCATTACAAAGTGCTAAAGAGATACTTAGACAGCATCAAGATTACAAAGAAATCACTAAACATGACAAAATATGGCATCCCACAAATAGCACAAGCCTGTGACCAAATTAACACACAGTGGAGAATTAATAAACACTCAGTAAGTTCATGGACTAATTCCCTGTAATTAACAGTCTAGCCCCATCAGATCTCAGTATATATTTTACCTAAAAGAACAAATTCAATGCTGCAATATATTTTGTTATAATTTCAAAGATACCAACTCATTTGTCAGGGAATATCATTTTTAGGATTATGTAGTGGGATTTAAACACTATATTATCAAGGCAATAAACATCTTTCCAGGCCACAAGAACTCTGATCCCCAAGTTAAGTAACCTACCTACAAAACATCCTATCCACCCACTCACTCATTCAACACATACTTACCACATTACATGTGGAAGGCACCATGGGAAACTGTACAGAGACATACAAATAAGTTAAATAGGAACTCAGTCCTTAAGAAACTGATGGCGGAGGGATGAAGCCTAAAAGCATGCATCACCCTAAAGCAGAAAGATTAAGGACACTTTGGGAAATTAGCATAACCTGTCACATTTAAAAAAAAAAATCCTGCTTTGATTTGGTTCTTGCCTATCACCCTATCAGCTAGATCTCAAAAATAGGCACTTAGATCTCATCCAATCAAGGGTAATGTACTGGATAGATTTAGTGTCAACTTGACACACCTGGGTTGACGGAGTTTCAAATGGGGAATTGCCTCCATTGGGCTGGACTGTAGCCATGTCTGTGGGACATCTTCTTAATTATTTAGTGATGTGGGAGGACCCAGCCCACTGTAGGTGGTGCCACCCCTGGGCAGGTGGGACTACGTTGTATAAGAAAGCAGGCTGGGGCTGGAGAGATGGCTCAGTGGTTAAGAGCACTGACTGCTCTTGCAGAGGACCTGGGTTTGATTCCCAGCACCCACATGACTGCTATGAACCATCCTTAACTCCAGTTCCAGGGGAATCTGACACCCTCTTCTGACCTCTGTGGCATTGCACAACACAGGTGCACTCACATACATGCAGGCAGTACACCCATACACATAAAATGAAAATGATAAATAAAAATATTAAAAAAAAAAAGAAAAGAAAAAGAAAAAGAAAGCAGGCTGAACATGGGCCAGGGGAGCAAGCCAGCAAGCAGAGTTCCTCCATTGCCTGTGCTCTAGCTCCTGCCTCCAGGTTCCTGCCCTGAGTTCCTACCTTGGGCTCCCTAATGAACTGTGACCCAGGAGATGTAAGCTGAATAAACCCATTCAATTCCATAAAACTTAAGTGTTTTGTTACAGCAATGCAGGGACAAACTAGAACAGAAACTGGTACCAGAGAGTAGGGCATTGCTGTGACAGATCTGACCTTGGTGTTTTTAGGAGGATTATGGAAGTGTTTGGAACTTTGGGCTGGAAAGGCCATTGAGTGCTTAGGATTTGCTGCTGTGGAGCTTGGAACAGTTATGCTAAAAGAGTTGTGAACAATGGAGGCCTGTCTTGTGAAGCTTCAAAGGGAAGCAGACTATCAGGACTGTTTGTTTGATATTTTGAATTGAGAATCTGTGGGTTCTGGTCGGCTTGGGCTGAAGAACCAACTGTGATTAAGAGACCAGAACCTGAAGTAAAACTTTTGCTTTACTGGGGTAATTGATGCTGGTTAGCTGGGGCTGAAAAACCAGCTGTAAGTAACAAGAGACCAGCATCATTATGGTGAAATCTTCTGGGAAGTATTTCCTCAGGGTCAGCGCACAGAAGCTGTGGTACAGAGGGAACCCTAGCCTCCATCTCAAGCTGGAAGCAGGACTTGGTAATATGTAGGAGTCTCCTTCATGGTTCTAGCGTTGAAAGCATGAAGGGGTCACAGAGAGAAGCTCAGGCTTGGCACCCTAAGAGGCCAAGAAAGACCATTGGTGAAAGAACACCATCAGCTGCAGTAAAGACCCCAGGAGTGAAGGGGTCATGGAGAGAATCTGAAGCATTGCATACCAAGAGACCAAATGAGGCCATTGGTGAGGGTGCAGCCTCAGTTTCACTGGAGACCCCAGCTTTTTGGAGATTCCAGGACCATGGGATGACCACCAAGAGCAGCATCAGGTGTGGAATGGAGCTGGCTTGGGTCTACAAGACATGCTGTGTGCACTGTAGACATAAGAGTCAGAGAAGTGGAGCTGCCAAAACCCTTTGAAGCCCAGAAGCTCATGAGTGAATCCCAGATGTCCAGCCTTGTGCTAATTGCTGGACTTAGGTTTTGCTTATGTTTTGCTTAGGTGTGCCTGATTCTTTCCTTTGAAATAAGACAGCACTTGTTTTGGATTTTACAGAAGCCCACAGTTAAGAGACTTTTAAAAGAGACTGTGAACTTTTTCTTTTTTTTCTTTTTTTTTGAGACTGGGTCTCCCTGTAGCCCCAGATATCCTGGAACTCACTATGTAGACAATG
>NW_008340776.1:12190-14829 GCF_000622305.1 Nannospalax galili
ATATAAAATGCAAAATGCATTTAGTCCAACTTTAAAAGTCCCCATAGTCATTATCAATCTCACTACTATTCCAAAATCCACAGTCCAAAGTCTCTTCTGAGACTCAGAGAAATATCTTAACTGTAAGCCCCTGTAAAATCAAAAGACAAATTACATACTCCCAACATACAGCAGAACCAATTACACATTACCATTGCAAAAGGGAGGAATAGAAGCATAGTAAGGAAATACCGGACCAAAACAAGATCGAATACCAGCAGGAAAAACACCAAATCCAGTAGCTCCATGTTTGACTTCTGAGACTTTACTTCCAAAGGGCTTAGATGGCTCAGCCTCTCTAGCTTTGCTGCGTGCAACACATATCTCTCTCTTGTGCTGGTACCACTCCCTGTATGCAGGTCTTCTTGGCAGATGCCTCACAGCTCGGGCATCACAGACATCTTCTTGGGGTCTCCATTGCCTACCAGGCTTCACCTTCACAGCTTCACACAATGGTCTATCAGGGCCTTCTCTATGCAGGAGAACCTCTGCTGCACGCTGCCTGGCCTCTGAAGCTCTTTGAAACCATGGAGGAAGAATTGATGACCCCTTCACTCTTGCATCTTACATGCCTCTAAAGCCAGCACCAGGTGAACGACACTGCCAAATTTCACTGCAAGTTTGGGATGGACTCCAGCCTGCTTTATCCATTTTAGAAGCTTTTCTCTTCAGTGGTCCCTGTAGCATTTTCCTTTCATAAGCTGGAGGCTTAACTGGGTGTGGTCTTGCCTGGAGGCACTCTCTCCATTGTTTAAGTGGAAATCTCTAGGCCCCTCCTTAATCACTTTAATCTCCTTATCAATGGGATCCTCTCCATCATATTCCATCATCGGAGCCAGGGCTCCAATACGAATATTCCTAGTGCTCTTTTTCAATCCATCCTGTACATTCTTTCTTTATTTCTTTCTGCCCCATTTGCTCTTTTTCACTGTAAATTTGCATAATATTCACCATTAATATCCACACCACCATTTCTAGATTAGGCTATCTTGAAATTTCTTCCACCAGAGAAATAAATCAGTCAGAAAATTTTCAATCAGTTGTTTTTTCAACTTAGCCTCAGGCAAGCTTTTAGATTGAGGGCAGATACCAGCCAGACTCTTTACCAAAACATCCCAAGTGTTGCTTAAGTCCTTATTTCCCTCTGGAACTCATTGTTCTCAACACTGCTTTCTTCCAGGAGTTTACTAGAATGGCCTGTTTAAGCTCTGCTTACAGCAAGTAACCACTTTTGTAGCCCAAACTTCCAAAGTATTCCACATTTCTTCTAAACCCCACATGGTCAAGTTCTTCACAGCCAACACCCCACTTCTAGTACCAATTACTGTATTCGTCATTTTTCTGTTGCTTTGGTCAGTGTTTCTATCACAGCAACAGAAAAGTGACTAATACACTTGTGATATTGATGTTAACATCATGTCTTGGGGACGACAAATGGAAAGGTTATGATTTAATAGTGATATGTTTGTGTGTCAAGTTGACAAAGGATCAATTGTGCTGGATGACTTTAGTGTCAACTTGACACACCTGGGTTGAGGGAACTTCAAATGGGGAACTGCCTCCATTAGATTGGCCTGTGGCCATGTCTGTGGGACATCTTCTTGATTACTGAGGGATGTGGGAGGACCCAGCCCACTGTGGGCAGTGCCACCCCTGAGCAGGTGGGCCTATGTTGTATAAGAAAGCAGGCTGAACATAGGCCTGGGGAGCAAGCTAGTGAGCAGTGTTCCTCCATGCTCCTGCCTCCAGGTTCCTGTCCTGAGTTCCTACTTATCTTGAGCTCCCTAATGAACTTGGGAGATGTAAGCTGAATAAACCCCTTTCCTCCCCAAGCTGGTACTGGTCAGAGTATTTTGTTACAGTAATGGTGAGACAAACTAGAACAGGTAACTAGCTATAACTACTAACAAGACTGTTCTTTTGATCTCCAAACTTACTCTCCTCATATACTTTCTATTCCCTATATGAAGGTATAAACAGAACTTAGAAATGTGGAGCCCGATCATGATTCATAACCCCGAGCACTGCAAGTCTGAAAGAAAGAGAAATGCAGGCTGACAAGATGGCTTAGAAGATAAAGGTACTTGCCATCAAGCCTGATGATCTGAGTTCAATCCCTGGAACCCACATGGTAGAAGGAGAGAACTGACTCCCATAGGTTATCCTCTGACCTCCACACATGCACTATGGCATGCTTTCATGAACACAAACACACACACACACACACACACACACACACACACACACACACACACACACACACACACACACACACACACACACACACACACAAATAAAAAAATTAAATGTCTAAACAAGAAAAAGGCAGTGAAATGGCTCACCACTTACCAATGAGCCTGACAACCTGAATTCAATCCCAGGGACCCACATGGTAGAAGGAGAGAACCAAGTCCTCCATGTTATCCTCTGACTTCCACACATACACTGTGGAAGTTCCAGCACTTGGGAGGCAGTGGCAGGCAGATCTTTGTGAGTTTGAGGCCAGCCCAGTCTACATAGTGAATTCCAGGACAGCTGGGGCTACAGGGAGACCCTGTCTCAAAAAGACCAAAAAAAAAAAAAGGTTACAAACCAGGCCA
>NW_008340776.1:15965-16288 GCF_000622305.1 Nannospalax galili
ATAAAGATCTCTAGAAAGGCTGACTAGACTCACCAGAAGGGCAAGTAGTGGGGAAGGGCTGGGGGTGCCAACCACACAGCAGACAGTAGCAGGGATATCAGAGTATAAGGGCTCTAGTGGGGGAAGGGAGGCTATAGGAGGGTGCCATCTGGGAAGTGGATGTATAGTTGAATAAGATGCTCTGTGTGATATACACACACACCCGAAAAAAAAAAAAATCAACAAATTTTTTTAAATATATTTGAGGAGGAAGCATGGAAATTTACATCATTTTAAATAGTAGAGGTGATAAACATTACCATTGAAATCTACCCAATGACTTT
>NW_008340776.1:16476-16923 GCF_000622305.1 Nannospalax galili
ATGTCTTACAGGGCTTATACTGAGTTCAGTATTGTATAACTGTATTAATTCAACTGTGAACCTAGAAACTTGCAGCCACTTGTGAAAGAGCCTGTAATCTCTTGCCCTGGAGTGTGTTACTAAATATGTTAAAGCTATAGTGAAATGCTTCTTCTAATCATGTAGTTATTAAAAATTTTTTTAAATGATAAAAAATAGTAATTCTTAGAAGCTTAAAAATTTGTTCTTTAATAATTAGTAGAAGTGAAAAACATTACCATTGAAATCTACCTGATGACTTTATATCCATGCTCAGATGCCAAAGATCTCAGAAAGTAACTGACTGTGACTAGTAATGATCAGATGTATAGAGATTAGAAATGCATGTGCAAGCATCTTAGTGTTAAGTGCACTAAAAATGAATTTTTCTGTATGAAAACAAAAAGAATATGTACTGGAGATCTTTTT
>NW_008340776.1:18232-28737 GCF_000622305.1 Nannospalax galili
TTTTTTTTTTTGAGACAGGGTCTCCCTGTAGCCCCAGCTGTGCTGGAACTCACTAGGTAGACCTGGCTGGCCTTGAACTCACAGAGATCTGCCTGCCTCTGCCTGGGACAAAGGCGTGAGCCACCACGCCCGGCATAATCTGAATAGACACTTCTCCAAAGAAGATGTACAAATGGTCAACAAATATATGAAAAAAGTATCATTAGCTATCAGGGAAATGCAACCTCATTCAATATAATGGCTATTATTTAAAACAAATAACTGCAAGAGAGGAAGTGGAGAAAAGGAAACTCACATATACCAACAAGGGGAAGGTCATTTAGTACAACACTATGGAAAACAGTGTGGAGGTTCCTAAAACAAAACCAAAACTCCCAGGGCCAGCAAGATTGCTCAGCAGGTAAAGATGCCTGCCACTACGATCCCTAGGATCCACGTGGTAGAAGGAGAGAACTGACTCCCATGAACTGCCCTCTGACTTCTACATGTACCATGGCAACATGCCACCTTCATACACACAAAATAAATACATAAATGGAATAAAAAGCAATTTAGAAACAAAAAGCTAAAAATTCAACTATCTAAAAAGCTGATTCAACTCTGACCCAGCTATCTAAAGAAAATACTCCTGGGTACATAGTCAAAGGAAATGAAATCAGTACACCAAAAGGATACCCTTATGCCCAGTTCCACTGTGATAGTAGTGACAATATCCAAGCTATGGAATCAGACTAGGTACCCACTGAGAGATAAAGGAAAAAAGAAAATATGGTAAATACACACAATTGGGTATTATGCAACCAAAAGAGTGAGAGCATGTAACTTAGAGGAAAACTGATGGAACTGAAGGACATAATGTCAAGTGAAATAAGCCAGACACAAAGTACCCCATGTTCCCTCTCACACATGGAAACTAAGAAAAGAAAAAAGGAAGTCAACCTAAAGCAGAACACTGACTGCTGGGGCCTAGAACAAGGCCTGGGAAGCAGGGCGGCAAGGGTGAAATGCACACTGCACGCGGAAGGACCACAGTGAACCCCATCTTGTGCCCAGATACTATGTGTCAGCCAAAACACAGACCATTTTAGTGAGGCCTTTCACATTGTTTTCTTGCAGACAAACTTGGGCAATGTACAAAGAGATATTTTGGTTTCTTCAGGGGTGTTTTTGACTTTTTTGGTTTTCGGTTTTGGCATGTGCATGTATGTATGGAGGCACAGATACCATGACAAACATATGGAGTTCAGAGAACAAACTTCAGGAGCTGATTCTCTCTTTCTACCATGTGCGTACCAGGGGATAGAACTCAGGCAGTCAGCCTTGGCGGTAAGCACCCTCAGCTGCTGAGCCATCTCACTGGCCAAATTTGTTAGTTTTCTGAGGGTCTCACTAGCCCAGGCTGGCCTTGAACTCTCTAAGTCACTAAGGATGTTTGAACTCCTGATTCTCTTGCTTCCACCTCTCAAGTGCTGGGATTACAGGTGTGCATCACCATGCTTGGCTTTCTTTTCTTAAAAGCTAAAGAAAATATATTCTATAACTTGGCTATAGTTTTGATGTTGAATGTCTCCCAAAGATCTATGCCTCAAAGGCTTGACCCTCAAAGATGGTACCACTGTTAAGCCCTGTGGACCTTTAGAAGCAGGGCTCTGTGTAGGCCCTTAGATTGGGGGTTCTGCTCCCAAAGACATGGTAAGACTCCCTCCCCCACATCCTACCCTCTTTCCTCCTTTGCTCCTAGCTATGAGGTAATCAGTTTGTTCTACCACATGCTTTCCCACAATTGTCATTCAACATCAGAGACCTAAAAGCAATGATTCTACCTAATCATGAACTAGAACCTCTGAAACCATGAGCCCAAATAAACCTTTGCTCTTTATAAGCTGTTTCAGGCATTTTATTATAGTAACAGAACACTAATAAGTTTCATTATATGCCACTTTAAACATTTTTGAGACAATGCTACTTCTGAATAAGCCAAGAGTAATAGATTCATTTCAACTTTTTCATCAGATTACTATTTACATGTAAACACAAGCGTTCAGGAACTCTGGAATACCCAAAAAAGAATCTGCAGAAAAGAAACAATATGGCCTACTGTTCATAGACCCAACTGGTCTTCTAGGATGGTCATACAATTTAAGAAGTGACATAAAGCAGTCAGAGACCACTGGTCATCAGGTCCTGATCAGGTCTTCAACCCTCTGGGGGGGAAAAAAAAAAAGAAAAAGAAGAAAAACATCACTGTCAACCCAGAAAAATGCCACACCCACGGCTGCAGGGGGCTCTCTCTGCTTCAGTCCCTGGCAACCACTACCTGCCTTTCAGCTCCACAGACTTTCCAAATAAATGAACTTGCACAGTATGTGACAAGCTGTCACAAGCTGCTGTCACACAAAATAATGCTTCAAGGTTTATCCATGCTCTAGCATGAATCAGAACTTCAATCCTTTCTATGGCTGAATAATATTCTATTTCTGGATATACTACTTTGTTTATCCATTCATTATTTCACAAACATTTGCACTATTTTCACAAGATTTTATGGCCAGCAAAAAACCAGTCATTTAATTTGACTGCTCAGTTTATAATAAAGACAATGATGCCAGGAAGAAAATGGGAGCTGCCTCTGACTGCATGTATTTAAAACTCACCATCCACACTCGAAATGTCTTCTCTAAGTTCACCTCCTTCCTATGAAGAAAATCCTTAATATGCATGACAGAAACTGCTGCTGTAAAATGCAAGAAAGGCTGGGTTCAAAGGAGCTGGGTGAAAAGAAGGGAAAGTAGGTAGGTTGAAGTACAATCTCTTCA
This sequence comes from Nannospalax galili, assembly GCF_000622305.1. Taxonomy (NCBI): domain Eukaryota; kingdom Metazoa; phylum Chordata; class Mammalia; order Rodentia; family Spalacidae; genus Nannospalax; species Nannospalax galili. The sequence goes on from NW_008340776.1 coordinate 21,049, forward strand.
CACCAAAGGAACAGAAAAGACCAACAGCTTTAGACCGAGAAAGGACAGGAGGGAGAGAGGGATGGAAGAGGAGAATGAAGGGAAGGAGGAAAAGAGGGAGGGATGGAGAGGGAGGGAGGAAAAGAAAAAGAAAAAAGGGAAGGAGGGAGGGAGGAAGGGAGGGAGGGAGGGAGGGAAAAACAGAGAGGAAAGAGAAAGAGAGAAGGGAAGGAAGGAAGAAAAGGGGAGGGAGGGAAGAAGGGAGAGTTGAATCTCTGGAATCCACATGATGGAAGGAGGGAACCAAGGTACCCAAGTTGTCCTCTAACTTCTACAGGCACACCGTATACAAGCATGACTACACACACAATAAATATTTTTTTTAACGTAAAGGCAAAGAGCCCAACAATGACAACTAAGAGAAAATCAAGAATGCAACATTTTAGGCAACCCATTGTTGGGACTCCTCCCTGAGGCAGGGCACTGTTACTCTGCTTGCTGTGCTCACTCACCCTTCAAAGGGAAGTAATGAATGAATAAACAAAGTAGTATATCCAGAAATAGAATATTATTCAGCCATAGAAAAGATTAAAAAAAGGAAAAGAAAAGCAATATTTCTAATAAGAAAAAATAATAGGGAGATGTCAAAAGGTCGCAAAGGCACTCAGCAGACCTCCAAACAACAAAAGCCAGGAACTAATAGCAACAAAATAAATGATGATAATTTGATGATACCCTTTGACTTGCAAAGGAGTGACACCCCATGAACCTTAAAACTTGGAAATATCCTAAGCTGAAAATTTGCTGAATATATAGTTTAGCAATATTGCACAGTGGTTCCCCTCAGGACTACATGGCTGAGTGGGTGCAGTGGCATGTGTCTATTGTCCCATCTGTTCAGGAGGCTGAGGCAGGAGCATCACACAAAAAGACCTATCAACATCATACAGACAGTGACACCCCATGAACCTTAAAACTTGGAAATATCCTAAGCTGAAAATTTGCTGAATATATAGTTTAGCAATATTGCACAGTGGTTCCCCTCAGGACTACATGGCTGAGTGGGTGCAGTGGCATGTGTCTATTGTCCCATCTGTTCAGGAGGCTGAGGCAGGAGCATCACACAAAAAGACCTATCAACATCATACAGACACGGACTTAATGCACTGGGCTAGTACAACCTACCTTTAGCACTCTTTGGGAAGAGGATAGTTACTCTAACAAAAGAAAAGCTTGAGGCAAACCCGTATGAAGGGAGTTTTATAGAATTTCTAGCCAGTGACCTTTAAGAGAACCAAGGTCATTTATGACAAAGACTAAGGAATTGCCACAAGCTGGGGAGATGAAGGACATTTAACAACTAAGTGCAATTTGAAATCTGGAGGAAATCCAGGACCAAGAAAGGACATGAAGGGGAAAACAGCAAATCTCAAATAAGATCTGTAGACCGATTAATAATATTAGAACAATGTTAATTTCCTACCGTACTTTTCTATAAATCTATTTTATTTCAAAAGAAAATGTGTGGAGGATTTTTTTTTTCTTTTTTTGGCCTTGTTTTGTTTGAGGTTTTCTTGTTTTTTTTGTTTCTTTTTTTAATACAACATACCCAGGTGTGAAACTTTGCTATTTTAATTCCATTGTAAAGAATGACTCATTTTGACTAACTATTGTAATTTTCGTATTAAGAGAGATTATCAAAGGATGTCAAAGGCAGAATCTCCAAACCCAATTCTTACTGTGCCACCTGGATTACAGTAAACAAAGAAACAATGAAAGAAAAACATACTTGCTAAAACCCACATGCCAACTGTTCACAAAGAAATTAGCCAGAAAAAAGCACATGAACATGCTGGTCAGAAATAAATGGCCCACAACACGTGACCACAAACACACACACACACACGCACACACGCACACAAAGAAGCATAAAATGTCAATTAAACAAAACCAAATGAATCAGGGGCTGGGATGTAACTCTGTGATCAAGTTCTTGTCAAATATGTGAATTTAATCCCCAGCACCACAAAAAAGAAATCCAATTTTTTTTTTTAAATCCAACGGAACCAGGTGATTAAGATCATGACTTAAAATTTTCCTGTGGTGGTCAATTTTCCTGAATTTGATAAAAAAGGTTTATTGTGCAATAAAAGTTGAGTTAGTTCTGGTACATACCCAGACTTCAAGTCTGTTATTCTCAAACAGTTTGTAGCATCCAGTCCCACCTTTCCATTCCGGACCACGCTAGATATGGATGGGGACAGCACTGGAGAAATTCGGTTCAAAGCCACTTCTGGGGACATTTTTAACTTAGTTTGTGAGCCACCACTGAAAGCAAAAGGAAAGAACAGTGATCAGTTTTATAAAAAAAATGAGATACTTCCTGACAGCTAGCACAGCACAGTGCTCAGAATTTTCTCTTGCATGAACAAATGCTTTATGCCCCAGTACCACGTCTTCCATTAATCTTCCAGAAGAAACCAGTTCCCTGCTGCTGACTCGGGGCATGGGCTTTCAGGAATATAAGGACTCATGAGGTACAATTCCCTCCTTTCCAAAGATGACTTCTTCAGGCCATAGTCTCCTGAGAGCTTTCCATGCTACCACTGGCTCTCCTACTTTAGCCTTCACTAACAATGCCAACAATGCCATTCCCCAAACACACAAAATGCACATCATCGAGCTAGGAATCCCTCTGTCCATGTCCCCCACGAGAAGTAAGAACTTAGCTGGTGGCAATATGTAAAGCTCTAAAGCAAACAAAACCTGCTTTCAATTGTTCCTAGAACTCACTTATTGCTGACATACCTCTCTTAGTAAGTCCTTCCACAGCTTATTGTAACTATCTGCTTACATGAGCTCTCGCTGCAGAGACTACATCTTCAAATTTGTGTGTAACAAAGCATTTAACATACACTTGGCATCCAATCACATTTTAATAACTAATAAATAAGTAGTAAAAGTAAATAATAAATGTAATAAAAATAAATTTTAAAATAATTTTAAACAAATGAATAAGGGAACCAAAGCTAGAGAAATATTTAAGGATGGAGAGATTATAATATATCCCCTCAAAAACTGCTAAGGGAGGGGCTGGAGAGCTGCTTCAGTGGGTCAAGTGCCTGCTGCACAGCATGAGAACCTGAGTTCAGAAATGCATCACCCATGTTAAAAGCCAGGCCTAATGGCACATATCTGTGACCCCAGCATTGAGGAAGGGGGGTGGTAGATTCCCAAGCTAGCTGGCCAGGCTATCTAGCCAAAATGGCAAATTCTAGGTTCAGTGAGAGACCCTGTTTCAAAACTTAAGGTGGAACATGATAGAAGATACTTGGCATTGACCTCTAGCCACCACACGTGCACACACGGGCAAGCTCATTTGCACACACACAGACACACACATATGCTACGCACATACACACACACACAATACGGGAATAAATATAGCTGAATCTGCAAAATAAATACAGCAAAAATCTATTTAATTAACACTTATGAAAACACAGACCTGTCCAGATATTAAGCAACAAAGAATAATTGAGTCATTTTGGTCTTTGATTTTTCAGGCACTAGGAAGTTCTTACAATTGAAACTACAAATCCAAAAGCAATAAATCACATCTACATTACTTGGAAATTCATCGTGCTGGAGGAGGGAGTACATGAATTCCTAATAGATTTCGAAATGAAAGCCTCTACTTTCAGAGGTGAATAAGTCAATTCAAATAATCATGTCTTTCTTGATCTGAAAAGACAATCCCACATCAAAAACAAATTAATTTCTGGCCAATTACAAGTAACCGCTCTTCTGCTTCTGGTTGTCATATACCACATGAGGACTTACAAGTCACTGCTAAATCCCATACTTATTTTATCATTTTAGATAGTAATAAAGGAATGACTGCAAAGATCTTCCAAATTAAAATACCAGGATTGAAGAGGTGGCTCAAGAGCTAAGAGCGCTTGCTATTCTTTTAGAGAACCTGAGTTAAGTTCCCAGCACCCACGTGGGGTGGCTCACAACTGCCTGTAACTCCAGCTCGAGGGGATTCAATCCTTTTCTGGCCTCCACAGACACCAGCACACACGTGGCATACACACACAGATACATACACATAAATAAAAATAAATCTCTTTTAAAACTTCCATGGGGACTGGAGAGATGGCTCAGTGGTTAAGAGCACTGGCTGTTCTTGCAGAGGACCTGGGTTCAGTTCCCAGCACCCACATGGCGGTTAACAACTGTCCATAACTCCAGTTCCAGGGGATCCAACACCCTATTCTGGCCTCTGCAGGCATTGCACAACATGGGTATACTTACATACGTGCAGGCAAAAGGCACACATAAAATAAATCAAAATAAAATAAAAGCACCACAGTGGCATGCAGAAATACCTTTGAGATGGTAAAGCTTTCTAGTATATACTTTAGTCCCCAAATGACCCTCTCTTGACTCCTTAGCAGATACCTTTCCACTACTATTCTGATAGGTCATCACAAGGCGAGAGCAAACATCTGCGCTGTACTAGGATAAAAATCACATGCATTTTATGACAACACAGCCCTTCAAAAGAGCTTTCATACACAGTATGGCCACTACTCTTCACAATCTGGGTAGTAGGCAGGCTTCTAATTCCCATTTTGCAGACGATATGGGTAACTGTTTTTGAACAGTTCACTCATTCATTCTATCATATTAAAGACTTTGTAAATTCTGCAGTACTTCCACCTTTATCTCTATCCACTGACATCACAGTTCCTGAAGGGATGCTTATTTATATCATATGTAAAACACGGAAATATTCAGCTGTGAGAAGGAGCAAGCAAAGCGATCTCAGATGACAAAATAATTCTTCCAGGATTTTTTTTTCCTCACAGTACCTATTTTACCTCACATTTCTCCAAGATTCTAAACATCACACTATGCACACTCATCATCCACTCCCCCACAGCTCTTACCTAGTGAGTACTGTTCCCATTTCACAAATAAGAAAACTAAAGGTTAGCAAGACAAAGTAACTTATTTAATGCCATACCCATAGCACACGGTTGGATTCAAATTCAGATCCGGATCTATCTCAAAGTTCACTATTCTAATTTTCCTCTCAAACATTAGTAACATTGGTCACTGTAGAGAAGCATCAAGGTGATTTTTTTAAACATGTATTTTATTGCATGTAAAGACCATGAATTTAAACCAAAGATTGCTTTACCACTAGAAACCAACTGGGCTACTGCAGGCCTACTGCTGCAGTTGGCCTGAATGATTCTCTAGTGGTATGCCAAAGGAAACCTGCTCCAGAAACCAAACCATGATAGTGATTGTCACAACCTATTCTACGTCGGCATCTGTCTACACTTTAGGTTCACTCCTGAGACTTCTGGTTTATTTCCAGAACAGCCATCATACTATTTTTTTGACAGTGCAAGATTTTGTGCAACATTAAATGTCTCAGTCATGAGGTGTGATTTCTGTAACAAAGAAGAAAAACTGTACCAACTCCAAAATCAGCAATTAAAAGTCTAAAATAATGGTCCTTTCCGGTAATGCACAGGGATATGGACTGGACACACACAAACACACACATACAAACTTTTATACATGACAGCATTACAAAAGATCCCAGAGAGGCAGGAATTCTGGAGAGCCAGGCTCTTTGGATTGGATAGTTCAGCAATTTGTATTTCCTGACTCTGACGTACTGCAGAAGGAAAAATGCGAAAATACAATTTTCATAGAAATCTGCTGTGGCAAGATAAGGTCACATAAGGTCTTCTGGTGGGCTGGCTGTCTGGGGAACATAAAGACGTGCAAAGCGCTATCCAGGCTCTAGCAATTAGGATAGGATGACAAACACGGAAACATGTGCCCCGTTGACGTCATGGAACGGAAAGGGGTGGCCTCCTGCTGCATCACGTACACGTCATACGGCGCACGAGGGAACTTACACAGGGGGAGCAATTTCTCCGAGGGGCAACATGGGGGTGGGGATGGGGATGGGTGGAGGTGAGGGGGGGCGCGAATCGATGCAGATCGAAAGAATGGCCACCCACTCACTCGGAGGAAACTCTAAAAGGGATTCTCTCCCTTCTCCCAAAATGCATGATGCCTCTGGTCAAGCGGAAAAGAGGCGAGCTTCATCCGGGACCATGTGGGGAAAGAGCAGCTTTGGGCTCGGGGCTGGTTCTGGAGGGGCTCCGCGTGCTGGGGGAGAGCCGGGCATCTGTGAAACCGGGCCTTCTCTTGAGGAAAAGGCCAGAACGCTGGCCATACTTAAACCATGGCTGTCTGCGCCACCTGTGCGACTCGAGATCCAACCTCCCCGCACCAGCCCGGGTCCAGGTACCTGGAACTTAGTCCTATCGGTAACCGGCGACTACGTGGGGCACAGGTTCCCCCGAGCGCGCCCCCGACCGACGCACCGACCTGCGCGCGCACCGCGGGCGCCCGGTGCGTGCGCGCTCCACAGACGTCCCGCCCCGCCCCCTCTGCAGTCAGGCGACGTGCGCGCCCCCGCCCCCAGCCGGACGCTGAAGCAGGCGTCCGGGCTGCGCCTGAAGTGTCTCTCTTCGAGCCTGGCGAGCAGCGCTGACTCCCGCGTGTCGGTTGGGCCCCCCGCCCCGGGCGGGGGATTTGGGTCCGACTGGACTGGGCAGCCCGAGGCCAGAGATTCGGGCATTCGGGTGGGCGACCCGCACCGGCGTGTGGAAGGGCTGCGTCGTTAGGGAGGGACTGTGCGTTAGGGAGGGACTGAGCGGCGTCTCTGGTTGCGAGCAAAGGGCAGCGTCAGGGTTGCACTGGAGCGCGGCGAGGCCATGGCGGCGTCTGGGGAGCCCCGAAGGCCCTGTCAGGTGGAGGCGGCGGCGGCTGCGGTGGTGGTGGTGGGCTCTTGCATGACCGACCTGGTCAGGTTAGTCCCGGGCCGCAGTGCAGGGTGTCGGGAGGACTCGCAGGGTCAGGTCTCCAAGGCCCGACTTGGGATGTGGAAAGAATTCCAGTCTGTGACCATCAACGTCAGAAGGGACGTAGAGGGCGGGCTTAATTGAGAGCCTCCCCACAGCTGCTTAGTGGCCTTGCCTCTTACGCATCACTTGATCCTATAGGGAGTGTGTCTACCTCACAGCCTTGTGAGGACCTCAAGAAGTGTTGTATAAACCGGACCAAGTTAGTTATTATTCGTCTGAGCTTGCGTGGAATTGAAGCAAAAAACACCTTTCACCCTATTGATGGTTGGCATTCCTGCAGTGTTTTATATTTACACCTTTGTGTGTGTGTGTGTGTGTGTGTGTGTGTGTGTGTGTGTGTGACCGTAAGATTAACCTTGGGGCAAACACAGGTGTGAGTCCAAATAAAAACCCATAAACATAAAATTACAACCATTAAAAAAAAACCGATCGGGGCTGCAGAGATGGCTCAGAGGTTAAGAGTGCTGGCTGCTTTTGCAGAGTACCCGGGTTCGATTCCCAGCACCCACGTGGCAACTAACAAGCATCTGTAACTCCAATTCTAGAGGACCTGCCTTCTTCTGACCTCTGCAGGCATTGTACAACACCGTACATTGACCTACATACAGGCAAAACACTCATACACATACAAATTTTTTTTTTTTTTGGAGATTAAAATATTTTATTTTTTCTCTCTAGGATCCTAAATTTTTCGTTCATCCTTTTTATGAAGAGCTTGTGGAAAATATGTTAAAACGATACCTCA
>NW_008340777.1:0-2210 GCF_000622305.1 Nannospalax galili
TGTTACAATATGCCTTCACGATGTTCCCTTGTCACATCACAATCCTCAAATATGACATCACAATGTTCCATGGTGCCATCACAATGTTACTATATGACTTCACAATGCTCCATTTTGACTTCACAATGCTCAAATGTGACATCACAATGATTCAATGTGCCAACATTATGGCCCCATGTGCCATCTCAATGATCCATGGTGCCATCAAAATGTTACCTTATGATTTCACAATGTTTCATTATTACATTGTAATGCTCCAATATGACTTCACTATGGTACAATGTGACATCACAATACGTAAGTCTCCAACACTATTGCTTCATGTGCCATCACAATGCTCTATGGTGTCATCACAGTGTTACAATATGACCTCACAGTGTTCCACTGTGACATCACTGTTATCCAATATGACAGCACCATTCTCCAATGAGACACCACAATGCTCAAATTTGCGAAGACAATGTTACAATATGGATTCACAATCTTCCGTTGTGTCATTACAATGCTCATTGTGCCATCACTATGCACATTTGAGTCATTACAATGATCCATTTTGTCGTCATTATGCACAATATGGAAACATGGTGCTCAATGTCCCATCACAGTCACCCAATGTGACCTCGTGGCCATCACAATGGTACAATATGACTTCATAATATTCCATTGTGAAATCACAATGCTCCAATGTGACATCACAGTGCTCCAATGTGCCAACACTATAGCCCCATGTGCCATTATTTTGCTCCAGAGTTCCATCCAAATGTTACAATATGACTTCACAATATTCCACTGTTACATCACAGTGCTCCTTGGTGTCACCACTATGTTACAATATGATTGACAATCTTCCAATGTGAAATTACAATGCTCCATTATGTCATCACAGTGCTCCAATGTGCCAACACTGTCATCTCATGTCCCATTATATTGCTCCAATGTCCCATCAAAATATTAAAATATGACTTCTCAATGTTCCATTGTGATGTCATGATACTCCATTGTGATGTCGTAATGCTCCAGTGTCCAGCACTGTCACCCCACGTGCATTATAGTGCTAGACTTTGTCATCACAATGTTGCAACTTTGTTATCACAATGTTGTAATATGACATCACAATGCTTTAATGTGCCAACACCATAGGTCCATGTACTAGTATATTGCTCCAATATGCCAACACTATCGCTCCATGTGCCATTATATTGCTTCAATGTGCCATCACAATGTTACAGTATGACTTCACAATAATCCATTGTGATGTAGCAATGCCTCAATATGACATCAGAATTCTCCAATGTGCCAACACTATCGCTCCATGTGCCATTATATTGCTTCAATGTGCCATCACAATGTTACAGTATGACTTCACAATAATCCATTGTGATGTAGCAATGCCTCAATATGACATCAGAATTCTCCAATGTGCCAACACTATCGCTCCATGTGCCATTATATTGCTTCAATGTGCCATCACAATGTTACAGTATGACTTCACAATAATCCATTGTGATGTAGCAATGCCTCAATATGACATCAGAATTCTCCAATGTGCCAACACTATCGCTCCATGTGCCATTATATTGCTTCAATGTGCCATCACAATGTTACAGTATGACTTCACAATAATCCATTGTGATGTAGCAATGCCTCAATATGACATCAGAATTCTCCAATGTGCCAACACTATCGCTCCATGTGCCATTATATTGCTTCAATGTGCCATCACAATGTTACAGTATGACTTCACAATAATCCATTGTGATGTAGCAATGCCTCAATATGACATCAGAATTCTCCAATGTGCCAACACTATCGCCCCAGATGCCAATATATTGCTCCAGTGTACCATCACAATATTCCATGGTGACATTAGAATTCTCCAATATGCCAACACTATCGCCCCATGTGCCAGTATATTGCTCCAATGTGACATCACAGTGCTCCAATGTGACATCACAAAATTCGAATTTGCCATTCAGAGAGTTACAATACGACTTCACAATGTTCAATTTTGACTTCACAATGCTTTAACATATCACAATGCTCCAATGTGCCAACATTATTTCCCCAAGTACCATTATATTGCTCCAATATGTAATCAGAATGTTACAATATGCCTTTACAATGTTCCCTTGTCACATCAAAATCCTCAAATATGACATCACAATGCTCCATGGGGCCAGCAAAATGTTACAATATGACTTCACAATGTT
>NW_008340777.1:3779-8148 GCF_000622305.1 Nannospalax galili
TTGTGATATCACAGTGCTCTAATGTGACAAGCCAATTCTCCAATGACCCAAAACTGTCGCCCTGTGCGCCGTTACATAGCTCCAATATGCCATCTCAGTGTTACTATAGGACTACTAAGGTTCCAATGTGACATCACAATGATCCAGTGTGAAATCACAATCTTACAATATGACTTCACAATAATCCATTCTGATGTAACAATGCTTGAATATGACCCCACAATGCTCCAATGTGCCAACACCATCACCACATGTGCCATTATATTGCTCCAGTGTGCCATCACAATGCTCCAATGTGACCTCATGATGCTCCAATGTGCCATCACAATATTCCATTGTGACATCACAATTATCCAGTGTGACATCACAATGTTCCATTGTAACATCACAATGCTCAAATTTGAAATCACAGTGCTCCAATGTGCCAACACTAACTCAACATGTGCCATTATATTGCTCAATGTTCCATCAAAATTTTATAATATGACTTCTCAATGATCCACTGTACCATCACAACCCAACTATATGCGATCACAATGCTCATTGTGGCAACATGATGCGTATTTGTGTCATTACCATGATCCATTGAGTCATCGTGATGCTCAATATGCAAACAAGATGCTCAATGTCCCTTCACAATCCGTACATTTCACCACACAATTCTCCATACTACCAAAACAATGTTACAATATGAATTCACAATGTTCCATTTCGAGGTTACAATGATCCAATGCACCAACACTATCTACCCATGTACCATTATATTGCTCCAATGTGACATCACAATTTAACCATATGACTTCACAATGTGACATCACAGTACTGCAATGTGCCAACACTATTGCCCAATGTGCCATTCTATTGCTCCAATGCGCCATCACACTTTTACAATATGACTTCACAATGATGCATTGTGACGTCACAATGCTCCAATGCACCAACACTATCTCCCCATGGGCCATTACATTGCTCCAATGTGCCATCACAATTTAACCATATGACTTCAAAATATGACATCACAGCACTGCAATGTTCCAACACTATTGCCCCATGTGATATTCTATTGCTCCAATGCACCATCACACCATGACAAATTGACTTCACAATGATCCAAAGTGACGTCACAATCCTCCAATGTGAAATCACAATGCTTCAGTGTTCCAACACTATGTTGTCACCATGCTCAATATGCAAACACGATGCTCAATGTCCCCTCACAATCCCCCAATGTGATGTCACAATGCTTCAGTGAGTCATGACATGCTCCAATGTGACAGCACAATGCTGGAATGAGCCAAAATTATGGCACCATGTGCTATCACAATCTCCTAATGTGACATCACAGTGCTCCAATGTGACATCACAATGGTTCAATGTGAGATCGCAATGCTCCAATGTGCCATTAAGGCCCCATATGCCAATATATTGCTGCAATGTGCAATCACAATGTGGCATTATGACTTCTCAGTATTCCATTTAGAATCACAATGCTCCACTGTGATATCACAATGCTCCAATGTTCCAAAATTATACTCGAGTGTGATATCACAGTGCTTGAATGAGCCAACAGTGTGGCCCCATGTGCTATCACAATCTCCCAATGTGACATCACAATAGTGCAAGATGACATTACAATTATCCAATGTGACATCACAATGCTCCAATGTGCCAACAGTATATCCCCATGTACCATGATATTGCCCCAATGTGCCATCACAATGTTAAAATATGACTTCACAATTTTCTATTGTGTCATTACAATGCTCAATTTACCATCACAGTGTTACAGTATGACATCACAATGTTTCACTGTGACATCAGAATGCTCCAATGTGCCAACACTATTGCCCCACGTGCCATTATATTGCTTCAATGTGCCATTACAATGTTACAACATGACCCACAATGTTCCATTGTGCCATCACAATGCTCATTGTGCCTATAGTGCTCCAATGTCCCATCACAATGTTACAATTTATTTCTCAATGTTCCATTTTCACATCACAATACTCCATTGTGACATCACAATGTTCCAATGTCCAGCACTATCACCCCATATGCAGTATATCACTACACTTTGTCATTACAATGCTACAATATGACATCACTAAGTTCCATTGAGACACCACAATGCTCCAACGTGCTAATAACATTGCCCCATGGACCTTATATTTTTCCAATGTGCCATCACAGTATTACAATATGAATTCAAAATGTTCCATTGTTACAAAACAATCCTCCAGTGTGACATCACATGGCTCCAATGTACCAACACCATTGCCACTTGTGACATTATATTCGTCCAATATGACATGACGATGTTTGAATATGACTTCAAAATGTTCCATAGTGACATCAGAATGCTCTGTGGTAAGATCACAATATTAAAATATGACTTCACCGTGTTCCATTGTGACATCACAATGCTCCAATGTGAAATCACAGTGTTCCAATGTACCAACACTAACCCCGCATGTGCCATTATATTGCTCAAATGTGCATCACAGTTTTATAATATGACTTTCTCAATGTTCCATTTTGCCATCACAACTCACCTATATGCCATCACAATGCTCATTCTGACAACATGATGCGAAATTGTGTCATTACCGTGATCCATTGTGTCATCATCATGCTCAATATGCAAACACAGTGCTCAATGTCCCCTCACAATCCGCGTATTTGACCACAGAGTTCTCCATAGTAATATCCAATGTGACATAACAATGCTGCAGTATAACAACACTATCGCCTTACATGCCTTTATATTTCTCCAAAGTGCCATGACAATGTTACAATATGACTTCACAATGTTCCATTGTGACATCACAAGGCTCATTGTGCCATCACTATGTACATTTGTGTCATTAAAATGATACATTGTGTCATCATTATGCTCAATATGCAACATGGTGCTCAATGTCTCCTTACAGTCCCCCAATGTGACCTCTAAATGATCCATGATGCCATCATAATGTTACAAGAAGACTTCATAATGTTCCATTGTGACATGACATCTCCATTGTGAATGGACAATGCTCCGTGGTGCCTTCACGATGTTGCAATATGACTTCACACAGTTCAATTGTGACAGATCACAATGCTCCAATGTGAAATCACAATGCTCAATGTGCAAACACTAACCCCACATTTGCTATTATATTGCTCAAATGTGCCATCACAATTTTATAATATGACTTCTCAATGTTCCATTGCGCCATCAAAACGCACCTATATGCCATCACAATGATCATTGTGGCAACGTGATGAGCAATTGTGTCATTACCATGATCCGTTGTGTTGTCATCATGCTCCATATCCAAACACAGTTCTCAATGTCCCCTCACAATCGTCAAATTTGACCACAAAATTCTCCATAGTACCATCACAATGTTGCAGTAGGACTTCACGATGTGCCATTGTGACATTACAAAACTCCAGTGTGCCAACACAATCTCCCCATTTGCCATTATATTGCTCCAATGTGCCATCACAATGTAAAAATATGAGTTCACAATATGACACCAGAAAGGGCAATATGCCAACACTATTGCCCCATGTGCCATTCTACTGCTCCAATGTGCCATCGCAGTGTTACAATATGACTTCAAAATGCTCCATATGTGACATCACAATGCTCCAATGTGCCACCACAGTGCTCCAAAATGTCATTACAATGCTCGATGTGCCAACAAAATTCTCCAATCTGTCATGTCAATGCAACAATGTGATATCACAATGCTCCAATGTGCCACCACAATGCTCCAAAATGTCATTACAATGCTCAATGTGCCAACAAAATGCTCCAATCTGTCATGTCAATGCAACAATGTGATGTCACAATCCTCATTGTGCCATCAAAAGGCCCCAATCTGTCGTCACAATGCTCAATGTGCCATCAGAATGTTGAATGTCCCTTCATAATGCCCCAATGTCTGAGCAAGGTGCTCAATGTGATATCACGGTGTTGAAAGTCCTCTCACAATGCTCCAATGTGTTGTCACACATTGTAATCACACATTGTAATGGCACACTTAGCATTGTGGTGACACATGAAACATTGCAATAGCACATTGGAACAGTGTAATGACACATTGGAGCATTGTGATATGTGGACACATTGGTGCATTGTTATGGCATACTGAGTAGTGTGATGGCACAATGGAACACTGTGAAGACATATTGAAACATTGTGATGGCACGCTAGAACAATATAATGGCACACTGGGCCATAATGCTGGCATATTGGAGCATTGTGATGACACCTTGGCATTGTGATGTCACATTGTGGCATTGTGAGGGGACATTTAGGACGGTGTTTGCATATTGAGCATGGTGACAACACAGTGGATATTTTTAATGACCAAAT
>NW_008340777.1:8750-13499 GCF_000622305.1 Nannospalax galili
CATCCATATTGGAGCATTGTTATGGCCTATTGAACATTGCTGTTGTACATTGGGCATTGTGATGGCATATATAGGCATTGTGATGACAATTTAATGCGCTGTTATGGCTCACTGAGCAGTGGCATGTCACATTTGAGCATTATGAAGACACATTGGAGGAGAGCGATAGCACATTGAGAATTGTGATAACACACTGGGGCACTACGATGGCACACTGAACACTGTGATGTCACATTGGAGCGTTTTGGTGACACGTTGGAGTATTTTGAATTCACATTGCAGCATCACATGTGATGGCATTTTGAAGGAACATTGAGCATTGTGATGTCTCACTGGTTTATTTTTAATGCACACTGAGGCGTGTGATGTAAAATGGAGCATTTTGCAGACATATTGGAGCATTGTGATGGCACATGGAGTATGGTGATCCCACAATGGAGCATTGTGATGAGACATTGGTTCATTTTGATTGCACACTGAACATTGTGATGGCACAATGGAGATTTGTGAATCGATAATCAACCATTTTGATGGTACATTGGGTCACTGTGATGGCACATTGGAGCATTGTAAGGTCACATGGAACATTGTAGTAGCACACTAGGGCATTGTGATGACACATTTGGGCATTGTGATGGCACATTGAGCATGTTGATGACACATTTTTGCACCGTGATGACACATTGGTGCACTCTTATGGCACACTGAGGTGGAAAAATGGAGCATTTTGAAGACATATTGGAGCATTTTTATTTCACATTGGAGTACTGTAATGTCTCTCTGACCATCTTGACGTCACATTGGAGTATTGTGATGACATATTGGTGCATTGTAAGGGAACACAGCATTGTGGTGACACATGAAACATTGCAATAGCACATTGGAACAGTGTAATGACACATTGGGGCATTGTGATATGGGGACACATTGGTGCATTGTTATGGCATACTGAGTAGTGTGATGGCACAATGGAACATTGTGAAGACATACTGGATCATTATAATGGCGTATGGTGGCATTGTGATGGCACATTGGGGAATTTTGTGAGCACATTAAGCACTGTGATGGCATATTGAGCATTGTAATATGTCAGTGAGCATTGTGACATCACAGTGGAGGTTTGTGTTGGCATATTGATGCATTGCTATGACACACTGAGCACTATGGTGACACGTGAAACAATATAGTAACACATTGGAGGATTGAGATAACACAATGGGGCATTGTGATGTCAAACTGCAGCATTGTGATGGCTCATTGGAGCATTTAATGACACATTGGTGCATTTTTATGGCATACTGACAAGAGTGATGGCACAATGGAGCATTGGGAAGATCTTTTGGAGCATTGTGATGTCACACTTGGGCATTCTGAAGACATATTTGAGCACTGTGATGGCATATTGGGGCGTTGTAATGGCACAGTTGATATATGAGTGCATACTGAAACATTTGGAATCCATGTAGAAACATTGTGACGACCTATTGAACATTGTTGTGGTACACTGGGGCATTGTGATGGCACACAGGGGCATTGTGATGACACATTGATGCACAGTTATGGCACACTGCACAATGGGATGTCATATTGGAGTGTTGTGATGACACACTGGAGTATTTTTTAGGTTACATTGGAACATTGGGAAGTCACGTTGTAACATTATGATGGCACACTGTACCAATATGTTGGCACATGGGGCAATAGAGTTGGCATATTGGAGCACTGTGATATCACAATGCAACAATTTGATGTCATATTATACCACTCTGAGGGCACCATGGAGCATTATGACGTCACAATGGAGCATTGTGATGTCAGACTGGAATATTGTGAAGTCACATTGTAAAATTGTGGTGGGAAAGTGGAGCATTGTGATATCACATTGGAGATTTGTGTTGTCATATTGGATCACTGTGATGTTCCAATGGAATATTGTGAAGTCATATTGTAACATTGTGATGGTGTATTGAAGCAAAACAATGGCACATGTGTTGATAGTGTTGGCAGTGGAGCATTGTGATGTAAGATTGGAGCATTGTTATGTCACAATAGAACATTGAGAAGTCATGATGTAATTTTGTGATGGCACTTTGGAGCAATATAATGTCACATGGGGCAATAGTGTTGGCACACTTGAGCATTGTGATGTCACAATGGAGCATTGTGATGTCAGAATGGAATATTGTGAAGTCATAGTGTAACCTCATGATGGCACATTGGAGCAATATAATCACTCATGTGGCAATTATGTTGGAACATTGGAGCATTGTGATATCACACAGTAGCATTGTGATTTCCCTTTGGAACATTGGGAATTTATATTGTCACATTGTGACAAACTGGGGCATTCTGATGTCACAAGAAACAATGTAAGAGTAAATTGGAGCATTGTGATGACACATTGGTGCATTGTGATGGCACATTGAACATTGTGATGACTATTGGAACATTGTTATGGCACATTGGAACACTGTGATTTCACATTGAGCACTGGGATGTCACACTGGCTCACTGTGATATCAAAATGGAACACTGTGAAGTCATATTGTAACATTGTGATGACACCACAGAGCATTGTAATGGCACATAAAGCGATAGTGTTTGAACACTGACGCATTGTGATGCCACATTGGAGCATTGTGAAGTCATATTTGAGCATTGTAATGTCACAATGGAACATAGTGAAGTCATATTGTAACATTGTCATGGCACCATAGAGCATTTTTATTTCACATGGAGCGATAGTGTTGGCACATTGAAGCATTATATTGTGAAGTCCTAGTGTGACATTGTGATGGTACTGTGTAGAATTGTGTCGTCAAATTTGCGGATTGTGAGGGGACATTGAGCACCGTGT
This sequence comes from Nannospalax galili, assembly GCF_000622305.1. NCBI lineage: Eukaryota > Metazoa > Chordata > Mammalia > Rodentia > Spalacidae > Nannospalax > Nannospalax galili. The sequence goes on from NW_008340777.1 coordinate 11,608, forward strand.
TTGCATATTGAGCATGATGACACAATGGATCATGGTAATGATGCAATTGCTCATCATGTTGGCACAATGAGCATTGTGATGGCATATAGGTGAGTTGAGATGGCACAATGGGACATTATGATGTTACACTGGATAATTATGATGTCACAATGGAACATTTTGATGGCACATTGGAGCTATATAATGGCTCATGGAGTGATAGTGTTGGCACACTGGGGCATTGTGGTGTCATATTGAAGCATTGTTACATCACAATGGAGTATTATGAAGTCATATTGTAACATTGTGATGGGACATTGAAGCAATATAGTGGCACATGAGCGATAGTGTTGGCACATTGGAGCATTGTGATGTCACATTGGAACATTGCATAGTCAAATTGTAACATTTTCATGACATATTGGAGTACTATAATGTCACACATGGCGTTAGTGTTGAGACATTCGAGCATTGTAATGGCACATTGGAGCATTGTTATATCATATTGGAGCATTGTGATGACAACCTGCAGCATGGTGATGACACAATCGAACATTATGAAATCATAATGTAACATTGTGATGGCACAATGAATTATTGTGATGTCAAAATGTAACATTGTGAAGTTACATTGTAGCATTGTGATTCCAAATTGGGGCAATATAATGGTACATGGGGCGATAGTGTTGGCATATGGGAGCATTGTGATGTCACATTCGAGCATTGTGATGTCACAAGTGAATATTCAGAAGTCATATTGTAACATTGCTGGCATATTGGAACAATATACTAGCACATGAGCCTATGGTGTTGGCAGATTAAGGCATTATTATGTCACATTGGAGCATTGTAGTTGCACATTGGTACAATTTGCAGTCATATTGTAACATGGTGATGGCACTATGGTGCATTGTGAGGTAACAATGAATCATTAAGTCATATTGTAACATTTTGATGGCACCACAGAGCATTGAGATGGCACATGGGGCCATAGTGTTGGCACATTGAAGCATTGTGATGTCACATTGGAGCATTGTGAAGTCACAATGTAATATTGTGAATTCATATTGTAACACTGTGATGGCACCATGGAGCATTGTGATGTCACATTTGAGGATTGTGATGTGACAAGAGAACATTGTGAAGGCATATTGTAACATTGACATATTAGGGCAATATAATGGTACTTGAGGAGATAATGTTAGCACATTGGAGCACTGTGATGTCACATTGGAGCATTTTGAAGTCATATTGTAACACTGTGATGTCCCATTGGAGCAATATAGGTGATAGTGTTTTCACATTGGAGCATTGTGACTTCACAATGGAGCATTGTGAAATCATATTGTAACATTGTGATGGCGCATTGGAACAATAGAACGGCACATGGGTCAATAGTGGTGGCGCATTGCAGTTTGTGATGTCAATTTGTCAACTCATATTGTTACATTGTGATGGCACATGGGAGCAATATAATGGCACATGGGAAGATTGTGTTGGCACTTTGGAGCATTGCAATGTCACAATGGAACACTGTGAAGTCCTAGTGTAATATTGTGATGGTACTATGGAGAATTGTGTGGTCAAATCTGAGGATTGTGAGGGCACAATGAGCACTGTGTCTGCACATGGAGCATGATGACAACACAACGGATAATGGTAATGATACAATTGTGCATCATGTTGGCACAATGAGCATTTGATGGCATATCGGTGCGTTGTGATGTCACAATGGAACATTGTGAAGTCATATTACAACTTTGTGAAAGAACCATAGAGCATTGTCATGTCACAGTGGAGCATTATGAAGTCTTCTTGTAACATTGTGATGGCACTATGGATAATTTTGAGGTCACATTGGGGGACTCTGAGGAGACATTGAGCACCATGTTGCATATTGAGCATAATGATGA
>NW_008340777.1:14412-16650 GCF_000622305.1 Nannospalax galili
AGTCATATTGTAACATTGTGATGGCAAATAGGAGCACTGTGATATCACATTGGAGAATTTGTTATCACATTTGATCACTGTGATGTCACAATGGAACATTGTGAAGTCATATTGTAACATTTTGATGGAACATTGGAGCAAAATAATGGCATTTGGGGCCATAGTGTTGGCACATTGGATGATTGTGATGTCATATTGGAACATTGTGATGTCACAATGGAACATAATAAGTCATATCATAGCATTTTGATGGCACCATGGTTCACTGTGAGGCCACATTGGGGGTTTGTTAAGAAACATTGTGCATAGTGATAACACAATGAGCATTGCGATGTCATAATGGAACATTTTGAAGTCATATTGTAACATTGTGATGGCAAATAGGAGCACTGTGATATCACATTGGAGAATTTGTTATCACATTTGATCACTGTGATGTCACAATGGAACATTGTGAAGTCATATTGTAACATTTTGATGGAACATTGGAGCAAAATAATGGCATTTGGGGCCATAGTGTTGGCACATTGGATGATTGTGATGTCATATTGGAACATTGTGATGTCACAATGGAACATAATAAGTCATATCATAGCATTTTGATGGCACCATGGTTCACTGTGAGGCCACATTGGGGGTTTGTTAAGAAACATTGTGCATAGTGATAACACAATGAGCATTGCGATGTCATAATGGAACATTTTGAAGTCATATTGTAACATTGTGATGGCAAATAGGAGCACTGTGATATCACATTGGAGAATTTGTTATCACATTTGATCACTGTGATGTCACAATGGAACATTGTGAAGTCATATTGTAACTTAGTGATAGCACACTGGAACAATATAATCACTCATGGGGTAATAGGTTTGGAACATTGGAGCATTGTGATATCACACTGGAGCATTGTGATTTCCAAATGGAACATTGAGAAGTCATAAGGTCACATTGTGATCGCACATTGCAGCAATATAATGGTACATGTGGAGATATTATTGGCACATTGAAGAATTGTGATTTCTCTTTGAAGCATAGGGAAATCACACTGGAATATTGTGAAGTCATATTGGAACATTGTGATGGCACTTTGGAGCACTGTGATGTCCCCTTTGAGCATTGTGATGTCACACTTGGCACATTGTTAAGTCATATTGTAAAATTTTGATGGCACCGTAGAGCATTGTGATGGCACATGAATTGATAGTGTTGGAGCACTGAAGAATTATGATGTCACAGTGGATAACTGTGATGTCACAATGGAGCATTGTGATATCACAGTGGAGCATTGTGATTTCCAAATGGAACATTGAGAAATCATGATGTCACATTGTGATCGCACATTGCAGCAATATAATGGCACATGGGGAGATAGTGTTGGCACATTGGAGAATTGTGGTTTCTCACTGAAGCATAGTGAAATCACATTGGAACATTGTAAAGCCATATTGGAACATTCTGATGGCACATTGGAGCACTGTGATATCACATTTGAGCATTGTGATGTCACACAAGATCACTGTGATATTAAAATGGAACACTGTGAAGTCATACTGTAAAATTGTGATGGCAACATAGAGCATTGTGATGGCACATGAAGCGATAGCATTGGAACACTGAAGCATTGTGATGTCATATTTGAGGATTGTGATGTCACATTGGAGCATTGTGAAGTCAATTTGTAACAGTGTGATGGCACATTGGAGCAATAGAAAGGCACATGGGGCAATAGTGTTGGCACATTGCAATACTGTGATGTCACATTGTGAAGTCATATGGTTAAATCGTGATGGCACATTGCGGCAATATAATGGCACACAGGGAGATAGTGTTGGTGCAATGGAGCATTCTAACATCACAATGGAACACTGTGAATTCATATTGGAGGAATCGAGTGATCAAATGTGCATATTGTGAGGGGATATTGAGCATCTTGTTTGCAGATTGAGCATCATGACGACTCAATTGATCATAGTAATGACACAAATACACATAATGTTGACACAATGAGCATTGTTCTGTCATATAGTTGTGTTGTGATGGCACAATGGATCACTGAGAAGTCATATTATAAAATTGTGATAGCACATTTGAGCAATATAATGGCACGTGTCAGGTTAGTGTTGGCATATTGGAGCACTGTGATTTCAAATTGTAGCATTGTGATGTCACAATGGAACATTGTGATGGCACACTGGATAATTGTGATGTCACAATGGAACATTGTGATGGCACATT
>NW_008340777.1:16895-17977 GCF_000622305.1 Nannospalax galili
CATTGGAGCATTGTGGTTTCACAGTGGAGCACTGTGATGACAAAATCGAACATTGTGAAATCATAATGTAATATTGTGGAGCATTGCAATGACACAATCCAACATTTTGAAATCACACTGTCACATTGTGATGGCACAGTGTACTATTGTGATGTCAAAATGTCACATTGCGAAGTTATATTGTAACATTATGATGAAAAATTGGGGCAATATAATAGTATGTCGGGCAATACTGTTGGCATATTGGAGCATTGTGATGTCACATTCGAGCATTCCGATGTCACAAGGGAATATTCAGAGGTCGTATTGTAACATTTTGGGCATATTGGAGCAATATACTAGCACATGGACCGATGATGTTGGCAGATAAAAGCATTGTGATGTCACATTGGAGCATTGTATTTGTGTATTGGTACATTTTGCAGTGATATTGTAACATGGTGATGGCACCATGGAGCATTGTGATGTAACAATGAATCATTGTGAAGTCATATTGTAACATTGGGATGGCACATTTGGGACTATAGTGTTAGCACATTGGAGCATTGTGATGTTATAACAGAACATTGAGAAGTCATATTGTAGCATTTTGATAGCATATTGTAGCATATTTGATAGCATATTGCACAGGGGGCGACCATATTGGCTCTTTGGAGTATTGTGATATCACAAAGGAACACTGAGAAGTCTTAGGTTAGCATTGTGATGGCATATTGAAACAAGAAAATGGCACATGGGGTGATAGTGGAGCATTGTGTTGTCCCAAAGGAACAATCTGAATTCGTATTGTAACATTTTGATGGCACTATGTAGCAATATATATGGGAACATGGAGCAAAAGTTTTGGCATATTGGAGCATTGTGACGTTACAATGGAGCATTTTGAAAAGACAAAGTAACATTATGAACTCATATTGTAACATTTTGATGCCACCGTGGAGCAATAAAATAACACATGGGGCAATAATGTTGGAATGTTGGAGCATTGTGATGTCACCTTGAAGCATTGTGATGTCACAATGGAATATTGACAAGTCATATTTTAACATTGTCATGGAATATTGGAGCAACATAAAGACACA
>NW_008340778.1:0-1594 GCF_000622305.1 Nannospalax galili
TGCTTAGGGCTCCTGATCCAGAGATCCTGTACCCCTGGGAGAGACCTACCTTTTCAGCATCACCTTCCCTGGCCTGAGTGCACTCCTGACACTCCCTCAGGCCTCGTCCCTGGCTCTGTGTCACCTACTGAATCAGTCTGTCCTCCCCAAGTCTCTGTCTGTGCCGGCCTTCCCTGCAGGTTCCCACCACTGCACCTTCCTGACGGATCCAGGCTTTGCCTGGTGCTTGCTTGCTTGCTCCTGGCCCTGGTACCACCTCCCCACACATGCTGCCTGCACCCTCCCTCCTGGGCTTTGGCCCCTCCCAGCAGCCCCCATACCTGGGATGCCCCCTTCCCTGGCTCCAGGCAGTACAGGGGGGGGTCCCCTCCTTGGTGGCCCTGCAGCCAGAGCCCCCTCTGCTACACCTTGTGTGGTCTTTGCATGTGTATCTTCTGTTCTCAGTGGGGCCCTGGGGTGGGGTAGGGTCTGAGTCATCATCATATCCCTGTATGGCACAGGGCTGGGCCCCAGTGGGGCCTGGGGGGTGCTTGCTGAAGAAACCCGATGAATGAACAAAGGAATGTCAGTCTCCTTACAAAGGGCCCTGGCTGGGGCAGAAGCTGGCCCTGGGCAGACAGCACTTAAATTTGCAGAATGTCTCACAACTATCCTAAAACAGACTCCTCGTGTGGCGCCCATTGTGGGTCAGGCCTCAGGGCCATCCCCACTGAGGTTGCCTGGTCCCTTTCCTGCAACGGGTGCGAGGTCCCTGCTGTATCACGTGCAGCAGAAAGGCGGTTTTGACCCCCCAACCCCAGGTCTCCTGTTCTGAGACCAGTCATGGCTCCAACAGCACCCAGACTTCTGGGAAGATGAGAATATTTTCAGTCAGCCAAATGTTCCAAGCGTCTTTGGATTTGGAGGTTGTACAGACTGTGTCAAGTTGGGAGTGGGGGATGGGGAGACCCTTAGGAGAGGGAAAAAGTCCACTTGCTCCATGTCTTCCAACCTGGCTCTCATGTTGGCTCCCACAAAGGTGCTATTTGCAGGGACAGGACAGCACTGGGTCCAGGCAGGGCCCATGTACTGCAGTGTTCCATCTGGGTTGTGGGAGGATGGGTGGGGGCTGGGACACTTTAGCTACACAGGAGGGGGCCAGAGCCTGCTCCCCAGAGGGAGGCATCCCTGCTCCTGATCCCCAGGTCTGTCATGGACAGAGGCCTCTGTGGACCAGGTCCAAGCTGTTGATGGCTGACCTAGGGGTTGACCAGGTAAAGCCCACTGCCCATAGTCTAGGCCAGGCCTGGGGAGGGTGGCACCTACTTTTCTAGACAAGGAACCCACTGTTCTGGGGCCAGCCTGGGAGTCGGGTGGCCTTTCATCTGGGACATCAAAGCCCAAAGCCCTGTCATTATAGGCTGGGAACCCCGTGGGGAGCATATGAGTCCCACTACGCCCATTTTATGGATGGGAACACTCCAGGCATCTAGAACCCAGCTCTGTGATGGAAACCCAAGCCAGGGCAGCCTGCCTAATGCCTCCTACAAGGTGTCTGTATGTCTTGCTTAGGGGATATTTAAGGAAACAGGCCAGGGAGGAAGGGGCTAGTCAA
>NW_008340779.1:0-394 GCF_000622305.1 Nannospalax galili
TCGGGCAGCTGGGAAAGAGCAGATGCTGAAGAGCTGGAAGCTGGACATGGGACATTTCTCTTTACCCAGCAGGCCATGTGCTACTGTGCACAGCTGAGCCTTCCCCTCCTGCAGCTGAACAGTTTACAGCCAAGTGATGGCAATGGTGGGGGGGGCGGGGGTTGATGAAAGTGGGCGTGAGTGAAGCAGAAAGCACGGTGCCCTGGGACGCCCATCATACCTGCTCAAGGTGACCTTGATGTCCTGGAAGAGAAAGAGAACACAGCCTCAGAGCTGCCTGAGCCACAGGCACCAACAGGGGGTTCAGACCCGGCTGAAGGGGTGAGGACACCCCAGTGTTCATTCTCTCCATCCACCCTCCCACCCTGGAGATCTGTTCTACAAACACCTGATT
>NW_008340780.1:0-200 GCF_000622305.1 Nannospalax galili
TCACTATGTAGACCAGGCTGGCCTTGAACTCACAAAGATCCGCCTGCCTCCTCTTCTCAAGTGCTGGGATTAAAGGCATGCGCCACCACGCCCAGCTAGCCCATCTTTTAATTGGGTCACTTCCTTTCTCGATACTTTATGTTTTTTTCTGGAGTTCGTTATATATTCTGGATGTTAAACCTCTGTCAGATGTGTCACTG
>NW_008340781.1:0-4755 GCF_000622305.1 Nannospalax galili
CCACACAGTTGGTCCAGATAAACCGATTTATTTTTACTCTTAAGGTCCTTTAAAGATCTGTTCCTAAGGGGTCACATGGACTTCGGAGGAACCCCTGGCTCCTTTCTTTTACCAGTTCCACCTATGTGAAGATAAGTCAAAGGTCCTGCTTGACCATGGTTGGCTTCACTTGGAAGCATGGAGGAAATGATTCCTTTCTGTTGACCCTCCTCTTTATAGACTGGACACTGGTTCAAGTCCATCTGGTGGGGTCTCCTTGGCCTCCCTGATAAAGAGGACAGGTGACCCACCACCATTATAGGACATTTTGAGAGATGCTCATACTCCCCTGGAACTAGTCTACCTAGGAGGGCAAGGAGCAAAAACTGTCCTTTATGTCCTTCTAACCAAATTATTATAGACCTCAAAGTATGTCTATTAAACACTCAAGAAGGTTAGATCCACCAGTCTGGTATTTTTAATTACTGTGTGTCATGTAAATAGATCTTAGGCAAAGACCAGTCGGTTTCAGGTAAACTTTACCTAGACATATATTTCTTGATCTCCTATATACAAATTGTGAGTAGGTTGTAGGAGTAATATGGTTCTCACTGGTTCAAAGCTAGATAGGCAGTGTTTATCTCTCACATTGTCTCACCCCTCCATCATGGTGTTCCCTCTTAACGTCCCCCCATTTCCCCCCTTTCTCCCATAATAATACCCTTCTCCTATGGTCCTACTTCTCTTGAGCTCCTTCTTTCCCTTTATGCCCAAGGTTTCTTGTATACCCTTCCCTCTCCCCTCCCTTAAACTAACCCAATTTTTATCCATATCTCCCTTATTAAGGCCTGTTTCCTACTGTTCTTCTCTTTCAGGTTCTTTCTCTTTCTTTATGTCCCTGTTTCCTTTCCATTATCCTGGTTTCTGTAGTTATTTCTGATTGCATACTTATTTATCAGAGTCTGGTTTTAGGATCGACATATGAGGGAGAACATATGTTGATTTTTTTTTCTGAGTCTGTGTTACTTCACTTAATATAACAGTTTCTAGTTCCACCCATTTACCTGCAAATTTCGTGATTTCATCTTTCTTTACTGCTGAGTAAAACTCCATCATATATATGAACCAAATTTTCATTATCCACTCATCAACTGAGGGACACTTAGGTGCTTCCATCTCTTAGCTACTGTGAAAAGAGCAGCAACAAACATGGATGTACAAGTGTCTCTGCGATAAGTTGAGTTCTTGTGGTATATGCCAAGGAGTGGTATAACTGGGTCAAATGGTAGGTTCATTTGTAGTTTCTTGAGTTCTCCACACTGCTTTCCATAGGGGTTGAACCAGTTTGCAGCCCCACCAGGAGTGGATGAGTGTTCCCCTTTCTCCACATCTTCTCCAACATTTGTTATCATTTGTTTTCTTGATCTTAGCCAGTCTGACTGCGGCAAGGTGGAATCTTAAAGTGGTTTTAATTTGCATTTCCCTGATTATTAGGCATAGTGAACCTCTTTTAAGATGTTTCATAGCCATCTTTACTTCTTTATTGAGAACTCTCGGTTCATCTCCTTAGCCCATCTTTTAATTGGGTTGCTTCTTGTCTTGGTTCCCTGTTTTTTGAGTTCGTTATAAATTCCAGTTATTAAACCTCTGTCAGATGTTTTGCTGGTGAAGATTTTCTCCCATTCTGTTGGTTTTCTGTTTGCTTCCTTGGTTGTCTCCTTTGAAGTACAGAAGCTTTTTAGTTTAATAGCCACGGACCAGCCCAGACCGGAGCACTCAGTCCGACAGGAACAGGGAATCAGAGAGTGGGCAAGGTTTCGGTGAGTGACAAACAGACACAACAGAAGAGATGGTTGATGATCTGAATGTAATTTTCTAATGTGGATCATTAGATTTTATACAAGTTACAGAACAAGATTGTGCAAGCATCAGGTTGATTTCATGGTTAATCATTTTCTTAGAAATACAATTCAAAATCAAAGCAATACAGTTCAGTGTACAGTGTTCTTATCTAATTAATCAGGTGCTTAGACTATTTGTCCTTTTCCCTTAGTGGTTTGGCAACATCAGCTACTTATAAATTTCATGGTTGGTAATTTTATGGTTCCGTTTTCTCAATTTTGAGGTTTTGGTGGCCGAGGCCAATGACTAGGTCAGTGAAGTTATAATAACTCCATATAATGACTCCATGTAACTTTAAAGGCTTGTTTCTCTAATCCTTATTTTCCTATTCTTTCTATCCATGTTTCTTATACTGCCTGTAATTATTCAAGTATACTTTGCTATGCTGACTTGTAGTAAAGACACCAAGTTGGTCTGGATCTAGCTAACCTATCCATAAACTATAATGAATACCATGAAACTTTCCTCTTTGAATATTTACCCATCTATTATTTTCTTCATAACCTCTTGTATGAGGAAGTGGTTCATCAGTGGGCTCGGAGATCCTGAATATGCTCTCCTTTCCCTTAAGCAGATGCCATAGCCTACCTCTCCCTAACTCATAGACAATTCCTATGTCTGTCTTAACTGTAGGCAGCAATCTTCTTTCAATATCCCTTTAATTTCCTTGAGTCAACTCTAGGAACTGAAGTAGGGGGATTATTTACAAATAATTCTTCTTGCTGTAAGTTATCTAGAATTTTCCAAGGTTGCCTATACTTAGCTACTTTACTTATTGTTTGAGCATTTGGAGGAAGTCTAATATCGGGCAATTGAGCTCCCAGGAAATCATCTGTATCTAGTCTCTCTTCAGGTGGGCCTAATGACCTGAGTAGGTACAAAGCAGTTCCTCTATGAGGAAAGAACAGGAATGAAGACAGCAATGAAGACAAGAACTAAAGCAGAACAGCCAAGGACACAGCATGCTTTTTTAACACAGTCATTCTCTCAGCCTTGACCCAAGGAGAGTTCTTCAGGCGGGCTCCACTGGAGGTGGCATGACATTTAATGAGGTCTCATTTGTTAATTTTTGCCCTAGTTTCCTGGGCAATTGATGTCCAGTTTAGAAGATCCTTTCCTACACCTATGTCTTGTAGGTTATTCCCAATGTTTTCTTCTAATAGTTTCAGAGTTTCAGGCTTTACATTGAGGTCTTTGAGGTATTTGGAATTGACTTTTGTGCAGGGTGAAAGATAGGGGTTTAATTTCATTCTTCTACAAGTGGAGATCCAGTTTTGCCAGCACCATTAGCTGAACATGCTGTCTTTTCTCCAGTGAATGTTCTTGGCCCCCTTGTCAAATATTACGTGGCTGAAATTGCATTTGTTCATATTTGGGTCTTCAATTTTGTTCCATATATCTATGGGTTTATTTTTGTGCCAGTCGCATGTTGACTTTATGACTATAGCTCTGTAATACAGCTTGAAATCTGGTATTGTAATCTCCCCCCACACACACAGCATTGCTCTTAGTCCTCAGGGATGTTTTGGCTATCCGAGGTCTTTTGTGCTTCCACATGAATCTTAGGATAGTTTTTTCCAATTCTGTGAAAAATGTCATGGGGATTTTGATTGACATTGTGTTGAATCTATATATGACTTTTGGTAGGATGGTTATTTTCACAATATTAATTCTTCCAATCCATGAGCATGGGAAGTCCTTCCATCTTCTGATGTGTTCCTCAATCTCTTTCTTTAATGATTTACTTTTTTTTTTGCAGCAATTGTGAATGGGAACATTTCTATGTATTCTTTCTCCAATTGCTTGTTATCAGTATATAGAAAGGCTACTGATTTTTTTTTAGATTGATTTTATAACCTGCCACTATACTGAAAGTCCCGATCAGTTCTAGAAGTTTTCTGGTGGACCTTTTGGGATCTCTTAGGTATGGTATCATATCATCTGCAAAAAATGATAGTTTGAAAAAAAGCGATAGTTAGAACAGAAGTGACCTCTTCTTTTCCAGTTACTACTCCTTTAATTTCCTTCTCTTGTCTTATTGCTCTAGCAAGCATTTCAAGCACTGTGTTGAAAAGGAGTGGTGATAGTGAACACCCTTGTCTGGTTCCTGATTTTAGTATGAGTGCTTCCAGTTTTTCTCCATTTAGAATGATGTTGGCTATGGGTTTGTTATTATAGCTTTAATTATGTTGAGGTATGTTCCCTGAAGTCCAATGCCGTCTAGAACTTTGAACATAAATGCATGCTGAATTCGGTCAAATGCTTTCTCTGCATCTATTGAGATGACAATATGGTTCTTGTCTTTGCGTCCATTTATATGATTTATGACATTTATTGACTTACGTATATTAAACCATGCCTGCATCTCTGAGATAATGCCAACTTAATCATGGTGGATGATCTTTTTGATGTGTGTCTGTACGCAGTTTACAAGTATCTTGTTGAGAATTTTTGCATCTATATTCATTAAGGATATTAGTCTATAGTTTCTTTCTTGGTTGTATCTTTACCTGGCTTGGGTATTAGAGTGATGCTGGCTTCATAGAAGGAATTTGGAAGTTCTTCCTCCATTTCTATCTTTTTGAATAAATTAAGAAGTATTGGATTCTGCTTTAAATCCACCTGGTCCTGGGCTTTTTTTAGCTGGGAGGTTTTGTATTACTGTTTCAATTTCCTTATGTGTTATGGGTCTGTTTAAGCTGTTGATCTCATCTTGGTTTAGTTTTGGTGGTTCCCATGCCTTTAGATACCCATCCATTTCTTTTAAGTTTTCAAATTTAGTAGTGTATAATTTCTTAAAGTATTCACTTGCAATATTCTGGATCTTTTTGTTGTCTGTTGTGATGTTTCCCCTTTCATCTCTGATTTTGTTGA
>NW_008340781.1:5045-5502 GCF_000622305.1 Nannospalax galili
TTAAATCATTCGTTTGAGTTCTTTCTGATTTTTAAACATAGGCACTTAGAGCCATAAACTTCCCTCTAAGGGCTGCTTTCAATGTGTCCCAGAGGTTTTGTCGTGTTGTATTGTCCTTTTCATTTAATTCCAGGAATACTTTTATTTCTTCCTTAATTTCTTTTTGACCCATTCATCATTCAGTAGTATATTGTTTAATCTCCATGTGTTCATGTGGTGATTAGTGTTTCTTCGGGTGTTGATTGTAAGCTTTATTGCATTGTGGTCTGATAGAATGCATGGAATTATTTCAATTTTTTAGTATTTGTTGAGTTTTGTTTTGTGCCCCAGTATATGGTTGATTTTGGAGTAGGTTCCATGGGGTGCTGAATAGGAAGTTTGTCCTTTGGTGTTTGGGTGGAATACTTGGTAGATGTCTGTTAGGTCCATTTCATATACGGTATTGTTTAATTCAGAT
>NW_008340781.1:5950-45852 GCF_000622305.1 Nannospalax galili
TGTTGAGTATAGTCATTCCTTTCTTCAGCTCTTTGTATTGCTTCCAGAATTCTCTGAGGGGCTGGTTTTTTGGACATGAATTCCTTCAGCCTATTTATGTCATGGAAGATTTTTCTTTCCCCTTTGACTATAATAGACATTTTGTCTGGGTATAGTAATCTGGGTTGGCACCTGTGATCGTTTAAAACTGGGAATACTTTGGTCCAGGCTCTTCTGGCTTTCATAGTTTGCACTGGAAAGTCAGCTGTAATCCTAATGGGAGATGGGAGGTTGAATGGGGCTGGGGGAGTCAAGGCTAGGAGGGCTCGATGGACTTACCCCAGAGAGATGCATGCAGGTGGGAGATAACTCATTTTTTATGTCTTTATTTTTGTGTGTGTGTATTTCATGTATAACATCCCAAACAACCTTATTCAGGTATATACCCACTTCCCAAATGACACCCTCCCATAGCCACCCCCCATACATATTCTCTGTCATTCCTGTTACTGTCCACTGTGTTGCTGGCGCCCCCATCCATTTCGAGTGCTTATCCACCTGCTGAATCTACTCAGCCTATGTACAGTTCCTTGCTTTAGGAAAATCAGCTCTTCCTCATCTAGCAGTAATCAGTTGTCAATAAGCCTTTTGATAAGACTGGGGTCTGCTGTTCATTTTCCCTCTTCTATGCTGGGTTAGTGTCTGCAAGTCTCTTGGGCCCCCCTGGCCAACAACTCAAAGGAAGGTATCTCTTATTTCGCATTGTTCCTTGTTACGTATCTTTTAGCTACACATATGGACTCTTAAAAAAGTATATTGTACCCTTTAATCTTTCATTATACTTTCCTTTTGGCTGTTTAAGACTATACAGTTGGCCCAGATAAACCAATTTATTTTTAATCTTAAGGACGTTTGAGGATCTGCTCCTCAGGAGTCACATGGGCTTTGGAGGAGCCCCTAGCTCCTTTCTTTTAGCAGTTCCATCTGTGTGAAGATAAGTCAAAGGTCCTGCTGGACCATGGCTGGCTTCACTTGGAAGCATGGAGGAAATGTTTCCTCTATGTTGACCCTTCTCTTTGAAGATTAGACACTGGTTCAAGTCCATTTGATGGGGTCTCCATGGCCTCCTTGATCAAGAGGACAGGTTACTCACAACAGTTACAGGACATTTTGACAAATGCTCATAGTCCCTTGGAACTTAGTCTACCTGTGAGGGCAAAGAACAAAAACTGTCCTTTAAGTTTCTCTGACTGAATTACTATAGGCCTCAAAGTATGGCTGTTAAACATCCAAGAAGGTTAGTTCCACCATTCTGGTACTTTTATTTATGATGTGCCATGTAGATAAACCTTGGGCAAAGACTAAACATTCTCAGATAAACCTTGCCTAGACATATATAATATTCCTTGATCAAGCTGCATGTATAATTTGTCAGTAGGTTGTTGGACTAATATGGTTCCCTCTGGTTTTCTAAAACTAGATGTGCATTTTTTATCTCTCACATTGTCTAACCCTTCCACCATGGTTTCCCTATTTAAGGTGCCCCCATTTTTCCCATTTCTCCTTTAATTATATCCTTCTCCTGTGGTCCCACCTCTCTTGAACTTCTTCTTTCCCTCTATCCCCTAGCTTCCTTGTATAGCCTTCCCCCCACCTTAAAATAACCCCGTTTTTATCCATAGCTCCCTCATTAACGCCTTATTCCTATTGTTCTTCTCTTTTAGATTCTTTGTTATCCTTTACTTCCCTGGTTCCTTTCCATTACCCTGGTTCCTGTAGTTATTTTGGATACCTACTCACTTGTCAGGATTTGGTGCTAGGATCCACATATGAGGGAGAACATACGTCATTTGTTTTTCTGAGTCTGTGTTACTTCAATTAGTATAACATTTTCTAGTTCCATCCATTTACCTGTAAATTTCATGATTTCATTTTTCTTTACTGCTAAGTAAAACTCCATTGTATAAATGAACCCATTTTCATTATCCACTTGTCAGTTGAGGGACACTTAGGTGCGTCCATCTCTTAGCTACTGTGAAAAGAGCACCAACAAACATGGATGTACAAGTATCTCTGCAATAGGATGAGTTCTTTGGGTATATGCCAAGGAGTAGTATAACTGGGTCAAATGGTAGTTTCATTTTTAGGTTTTTAAGAATTCTCCACACTGCTTTCCACAGGAGTTGTACAATTTTGCAGCCCCAACAGCAGTGGATGAGCATTCCCCCTTCCCTACATCTTCTCCAACATTTGGTATCATTTGTTCTCTTGATCTTAGCTAGTCTGACTGGGGTAAAGTGAAATCTTAAAGTGCTTTTAGTTTGCATTTCCCCAATTACTAGTGATGTCGAACACCTTTCAAGATGCTCCTTAGCTGTGTTTATTTCTTCTTTTGAGAGCTCTCTGTTCAGCTCCTTAGCCCATGTTTTAACTAGGTTGCTTCCTTTCTTGATCCTTTGTTTTTTTGAGTTTGTTGTATATTCTGGATGTTATACTTCTGTCAGATGTGTCGCTGGTGAAAATTTTCTCCCATTCTGTGGGTTTTCTCTTCACTTCCTTGGTTGCTTCTTTTGATGTACAGAAGCATTTTAGTTTAATGAGGTCCCATTTGTTGATTCTTGTCCTTTTTTCCTGAGCAATTGATATCCAGTTTAGAAAATCCTTTCCTACACGTATATCTTATAGGTTATTGCGAAAGTTTTCTTCTAACAGTTTCAGAGTTTCAGGCTTTACATTGAGGTCTTTGATCCGTTTGGAGTTGACTTTTGAACAATGTGATACATAGTGGTTTAGCATCATTCTTCTACAGGTGGAGATCCAGTTTTGCCAGCACTATTTGCTGAACATGCTGTCTTTCCTCCAGTGAATGTTTTTGGCCACTTTGTCAACTGTCAGGTGGCTGAAATTGCATGTATTCATATTTGGATCTTCAATTTTGTTTCATTGATCTGTGGGTCTATTTTTGTGCCAGTCCCATGTTGGTTTTATGACTACAGCTCTGTAATACAGTTTAAAATCTGATATAGTAATTCTCTCAGCATTGCTCTTAGTGCTCAGGATTGCTTTGGTTATCTGAGGTCTTTTGTGCCTCCATATGAATCTTAGGATTCACAAGTATCTCTGCAATAGGATGAGTTCTTTGGGTATATGCCAAGGAGTAGTATAACTGGGTCAAATGGTAGTTTCATTTTTAGGTTTTTAAGAATTCTCCACACTGCTTTCCACAGGAGTTGTACAATTTTCACAATTCTGTGAAAATTTTCATTTATTTGTGTTCTTTCCAATTTTTTAATGTAGGCACTTAAAGTTATAAACTTCCCTCTAAGGACTGCTTTTAACTTGTCCCAGAGGTTGTGTTGTGTTGTATTGTCTTTTTCATTTAGTTCCGGGAATACTTTTATTTCTTTCTTAATTTCTCCTTTGACCCATTAATAATTTAGGAGTGTGTTGTTTAATCTCTATGTGTTCATGTAATTACTATGGCTTCTTCTGCTGTTGATTTTATGCTTTATTGCGTTGTGGTATAATAGAATGCATGGAATTATTTCAATCTTCTTGTATTTGTTGAGTTTGTGTTTTGTTGATTTTGGAGAAGATTCCATGGGGTGCTGATTAGAAAGTATATTCTTTGGTGCTTGGGTGGAATATTCGATAGACATCTGTTAGGTCCATTTGATATATGGCATTGTTTAATTCAGATGTTTCTCTGTTAATTCTCTGTCCTGTTGACCTATCTAATGGAGACAATGGGGTATTCAAGTCCCCTAATATTTTATTTATACTTTTAGTAACATTTTATAGGATAGAATTTTTGCTCACCTCTTTAATGTTTCATGTCTACCTCATACTGAGAAATTTTAGTAATTGCAAATTATGCAAATGGTCTAATAATTTTTAAAACATGCACACATATCCTATTTTCATTTTGACAATAATAACTGCAAGATCATTGACCTTATTTAGAATTACTTTGGAGACTTTTTCAAAATTTTATCTTAAATTATATTTTGTTGGGCATTTATTACCAAAATGCTTTTGTTTAAAAGTGATTTTCCCTTATGGGTTTTATGAAACTAAAATATGCAGAGCCTTACTTTCTTCTTCAGTTGATTTTTAGGTTTTGTTGATTGACAGTTTTCCCATTCTTTTAAATTTTTTATTCATTATTTTATGTGTATAAGTGTATTGCCTGCATGTGTTTAAGTGTGCCTGAGTCATGCAATGCCCATAGAGGTCAGAACAGGGCTTCAGGTCCTCTGGAACCAGAGTTACAGATGGTTGTGCCATGTGGGTGCTGGGAATCAATCCTGGCTCCTCTGCAAGAACATCCGGGTCTCTTAACAAATGAGCCATCTCTCCAGTCCCATTCTCCTTTTATTTTGATACAAGGACTCCCTGTAGCCACAGTTGGCCTGGAACTCACTACACACGCCATGCTGGCCTTGATCTCACAGAGATCCACCTGCCTCTGCCAGTCAAGTGCTGGGATTAAAGGTGTGCATCACCAAGCCTGGCTTTCTATATTATTTATTGATTTAAAAAAATAAAATGATTTTTTCCTCAAAATTAACTCAAAGGTACATTCCAGGAACGTGGGCTTTAAAACTGTCATTTGATCAGTGTCCTTGCTTTTCTTATAGGTTAACATTTTTGTGTTTTCCATGCGTATTAGAAATAGCTCATAGAGTTTCCCTCTATAACTGCATGAGAAATGGTAAGGATGAAAATCAGACTTGGGCACCTACTAAAATCTGCACTTCCAACAGGACAAGCTAAGTTTCCAGAGACAGCATGCAAATTAAAATGTGGAATGAACTGTAAGACACATTTAGTGTCTCAACTACGCTTTGCTGGGTGGAGTATTTGTCTGATACCGGGTAAAATGAAACACAGAGGAGAATTTCAGTGAAATGACATGATGCTACAAATTTTAAATTACCTCTAAGGACTCAGAAATCACAAAAATCCATCATGTTAAGTAGGGAACTGTTAATACAAGCGAAATCATGTAGCACTGAAGTACAAATGCCTAGATAGGCACACCTAAGTGGTCAGAAGTTTGAAAATCATTTTATTTTAATCAATTAGGTTTAAAAGTATAAAAATGACAAATTACTGAGTTGGATGACATTTGTCATGCACGTAAAGGAAGAAAATTCCTCCCAATCATTAACAAAAAGAACATTCTGCATTATTACAGCTGTTATTATTATCATTTATTAAGAATGTTTAAACAGGTGAAGAATTTTAAAGAGTGTTAAGTAGATTGCTATAGATGTGTTCCCTAAACTTTTGTGCATTGTAATTCCAGGTTTCCATTAGTTAGAACATTTAATTTGCAACATTTGGTTTCAGGTTAATTCATCCCTAGCTAAATGAAGGGGAGAATTAAATCAATTACCTATTTAATTGGGGCAAAATATATGTTTTCTTGAAAGGTTTAAGTAATTTAAACTTTGTTCTGGCTTGCTTATCTTAGATTATTGACACAATCACATGAATTTTCCCTTCTTTGTAAGATACAGTAAATTCTAGTGTTGTTCAAGATTTATCCAACCAAAGAGAAATATTTCTTATATTGTAAATTTGGTGAAGCTAAAAGTACCCTAGAATTTGGATGAATAAGAATTCATTGAACAGACTTCAGGCCTGTATAGATAAACGCTGTGTAAAGATAGAACTTTCTATGTTTATTGCTGCTATGGGACCTTGGAGAGCACAGTTACTGTCCTTCAGTAATGTGTTTTCCTTAACACTTTTCACCTCTCACTCTACTAATGCAGTTCTCTGTGTCACAGTAGGGCTACACAAATAATTGTTGATTAGACTCAGAAATGAATGTTTGATACCTTAAACAACAAATTGAAATTGCAGGAAACAATGATTCTATGCATCCGTTATTTTCAGTCTCCTTTTGGCCTCACCAAAGGACCCAGATTTTAATGTGTGCTATGCAGAATGAATCCCCCCAGTCACAGGGTCTAGCCTGTGAATGTTACTTTAAATGGGAAAAAGGAACTTGGCAGATGTAATTAAGGAAATATTTTGTGATGAGATGTTATTTTGGGGAATAATCCTGTGGGTTCTAAGTATACCAAAGGATGCATCTAGAATAAGGCAGAGGGGAGGATTTTAAGAGAGAGAAAACCATAAAGCAACGTGTTCTACTGCTAGCCTTGAAGATCGAGGAAGGGACCAGAAGCAACTGCAAGGAGCCTGAAAATACCAGGAGAACATAAGCCCTATGGAGCATATATGCGTATGGGAACCACAGATCTAATGTCACCTTGACTTTGGTCTGGTGCAATACATGTCAGACTTCTGACCTTTGAAACTGCTGAGAAAAAAATTATGTTGTATTCAATCATCAAGTTTTTAGTAATGTGTTAAACAGGTGTAGAATTGCATATAGTGAGTCTGTCAGTCTACCTTACACATGTACACATACTCTACAGATTTGGAAGTAAGGGAATGTGCAGAGATCTTGGCTGGAGCTTGTAGAGCAAGAACATTGATTCATTGTCTTATCATAGGTCTTCTTTCCTATTGGTCAAGATCTTACTTTCCCACTGGATTTTTTTTTTTAAGTGTAATATGCTGAGGAACTGCTGGGTTGTGATTTGGTTAAAAAAAGTTGGACTTATATGAGATGATGGAATCAAAAAATTTTTTTTTAGTCATTTGAACACTTCAACAAAGAATACATTTAACCCCACATAATCTAACACATTCTACCTCAATTCCTAACTCACTTTAGACTAAAATATAAAAGTTACTAATATACCACTTGATATCATAGTGACTTAAAAATATAGTCTGATGATTAATAATTCTAAGTTTTTAAGCTTTGATAAATGTAATTGAAAGGAGGACTACATGGGGCTGGGAGGAGTCTTACAACAGATCCTTCTTATTCAGAAATGATGGAAAATTTCCTAATCAATATTGACATCTGACATGTAAGCAGGAATTGAGTGGATGAGTTCAGGTGAGCAAGGATATTTTTCAAGACAAAGAGAGAAACTTGTTTAAAGGCCCAAAGCTGGGCAGGCAGATGTATTAAGTAAACTAGTAGAGATATGGCTACATGGGACAATAATTAAGGGATGAAATAAAGCCAGGGTTGTTAACAGACAGCAGATCAATTCTTGTGAAGAATTCTTTCATTTTTATTTTATCCTTAAAATGTGAAATGTTGGGGCTGGAGAGAGGCGCAGTGGTTAAGAGCTGGCTGCTCTTGCAGAGGACCTGGGTCAGATTCCCAGCACCCACATGGCAGCTATGAACCATCCTTAACTCCAGTTCCAGGGGAGTCCATCGCCATCTTCTGACCTCTGCAGCATTGCAAGACATGGGTGCACTCACATACATGCAGGCAATACACTCATACACATAAAATAAAAATAATAAATAAGCTATTTAAAAATGTGAAATGTTAACAATGAAAACCACCTGAAAATTTCCACGCAGGGGAAGAATGTGCTCCCACTTTCAGACTTTTAAAATATCACTTAATTTTTTGTTTACATAGCTGGAGATACCAGACATGCTCCAGGGAGATCTATAAAATAATGAAGATAAGAAAAAGTTTTAACATTGAACTACACTGGTGCCATTGGTGGTAGAATAACATAAGGTATCTTTAGGAGATAAAGGTCAATGCCAATGAGTACTAGATTAGCCCTAGCCTTAGCTTGCAGGGCTACCTAACTGATATTCTTACATGATGTTGTTTTCTAATTATGTTATACCCATTCATAGCTGTTCTGTATGGCATGCTGGACATACCTGCCAGGGGAATGCTTTATAGGACCTTACAGAATTGTTTGTTCTTTGGCAGTATTTGAATTTGGGGAAGAGTCCACAAAGAGGCTACAGAATGAGAAGAAAAGGAAATAAGGTGACTTAACATTTTTTTTCTCCAATCTCTACCCAAGGACACAGAGACAGTTAAGGAGATCTCTTCTATAGTGATAGGCTTTAAGATGTTTTTACAAAAGGAAACACTGATTTCCTCTTTGAGGTAAATGTGGAAATGCTATAACTTCCTGCTCTTGTAGACCTATGTGATTCCTCCTTATCCCTTGTTGATTTTTCTTAAACATGACCATGTCTTTATGAACATTCCCAATACTTACAATAATTCCACTCCTCACTTTTGAAAGTACAGCATATTTCCTGCTAAAGTTGTGATTGATCCTGTAATCGTAGGCTAGCCCCCAAATAGAGATCATCAAAATTAAAGTATGTGGTTTCCAGTTATGATAAAGAAAACTGAAGCAGGACAGATTGTTCAATAGACCCCTGTGATAAATGGAAGTGGCACCTAGTCACGTTTACAATGGAAGCAACAGTAATTGTGCTTTTTTTTTTTTTTGAGCATTTTGTTTACAGTAAAATAAGTGGAAATAGAGTTCCAATACTCTTTTTACCTCCCCCCATTAATTCATAGATTTCTCTACTATCAACATAATAGACCACAACAAAATGATACAGTTTTTACAACTAATAAGCCTTTGTTGACCTATAATTGTCACAAGTCCAATTCCATAGCTTGAATTAGAGTTCTCTCTTGCTGAAGGACACTCTATCGATATCGACAAATACATGATGACATGCCCACACAGTTATGTGGTCATATAGAGCCATTACACAGCCTCAAAAATCATCTGCGCTCAGCAGAATCATCCTTTCCACCCATCTAGCTCTGTCAAGCACTGATCTTTTCACTGTCTCTGCTATGCTTTTTTCAGAATGTCACAAAGTTGGAACATCCAGTATGTTGGTTTTTCATATCTGCTTCTTTCACTTAGTGATATGTTAAGGTTTCTCTACTCCTTTTCATGCCTTGATAACTTATTTCTTGTTAGCACTAAATGATAGCTATAATATTATTTTCGTGCATGAAAATTGTCTATAACTGCATCTGAAGGACATCTCAGTTTGTTAATTATGAACAAAACTGCTATGAATTTCCATGGGCAGTATTATGACTGCATATAACTTTTCAATGTTTTAAAATGTAGCTGCTGGGTCCTATGGTAAGAGGAGGTTTACAATTGTGAAAACTGTCAAAACTGTCTTGTCAAATTGGCTCCTACTTTTCATTCCCACCAATGATGAATGAGATGTACTGTTACTCTTCATCTGCATAGCATTTGCTGATATCCATAACTTGGGCTGTATTCATGTGCATATAAGCTCAGTCTCTTACTTTTGTTCTATGGTCTCTGTCTATTCTTCTTCTTTTTTAATATAGAATGCTTCACAAAATTGCGTGCCATCCTTGCTCAGGGACCATGCTAATCTCTGTATCATTCCAATTTCAGTACATGTGCTGCCGAAGTGAGCACTATCTCTGTCTATTCTTTTGCTAATATTACATTTTCTTAATTTCTGCAGGTTTATAATAAGCCTGGAGGTCAGGTAATGTCAGTTCTCTGTTTCTTCTCTCTGTTCAGTGGTGTGTTGGAAAGTCCCAATCTATGTCTTCCCACCCAAGATTTAGAATCAATTTTTAGAAATAAATTATTAAATTTTAATTCAGATTGTGATATTTTATAGACCAAGCTGGGAAGAAAAAAATTCTTGATAATGTATAGCAACATTATCAACAATGTATATCAACATTTCTATTGACTTAGAATGTATCTCCATTGATTTAGTTTTTATTTTACTCTTCCGTCAGAATTTTATGGTCTTATCATATTTTTATACATTTAAAAATTGGTGCATAAATATTTTATTTTTGAGACTGATACACTTCACCTGGCTAGTGACATATGTATGTACATATATGATATAGATATGAAAACATAGCAAACAAAAATCAACTTGTCAGATTATAAAATTTAAAATTCTCCTGTATGGCAAAGGAAACAATCTACAGACTGAAAAGAGATCCTGTGGATTAAAATATTCTACTTGTAATGTATATATTCAGTAAGGAATTAATGTCCAAAATACAGAAGTAACACAAATAATCCAATTATAATGAAATTATTACTGAATTAAAAAAATAAGCAAATTACTTGAATCAAAATTTCTCAAAAGCAACACAAATGGCTGACAGATGTACGAAAAATAAATGCTCATCATGTCTAATCAAGGAACTTCAACTTATACCTAGACAGGACAGCTACTGTGAAAAAGGCAAAGGACACCAAGCACGGGAGAAGATACAGCACAAAGGAAATCTTTGGTGAGAATGCAAATTGGGAAACTAAGTCTCTAAGAGTATGGAGCTGCTTCGAAGTGAAAAGTAAAAATATCATGCAACCCAAAGGAAAGAATGTGGGTAAGGCTTATCCCCGTACTGTGTTCCTTGCAGCCACATTCATAGTAGTCAACATAAGGAAGCAACCTAATGTTGATTGTTGAGTAAATGGACAAATCAAATAAATACAAGCAATGGGATCCTATTCAGTCCTTAAAAAGAAGGAAATCCTGCTGCGACATTTGAACAGCTCTTGAAGATATTAAATGAGATAAACCAAGAATAAAAAGACAACTACAGCAAAATTGTACTTACATATAGTGCTCAAAACTCAAAGAAGTTGAGAGTGAAATGATAGTTAACAGGGGCGAGGACTATGGGAGGATGAGAAGGCGCATCATTGATAAAAATTTTAAGTTATATAGGAAGAAAAGTTCAGGAAATAAATTTTACAACATGGTAGCTATATTTTAAATCAGCCATTTATCGTGTACTTAAAACTTCATAGGAGTAGACACTAAATGTTTTCATTTCAACAGAATTAGTTGAGAAATGGAATTGTTCATTGATTAGCTTAGCCATTTTAGAATTATACATATCTGACATGTTTTGCATATTGTAAACACATACAATTTAAAAATCATGGACTCAACAAAGACCTGAAATCAATGAGGAATTAATATTGGAAAAACCTTGGCATGTTGTAGGCTAAGGAAGAAGGGAATGCTGGAATGTGTCCTCATGAGTGATCCTGACATCTTCCTTTAAGTATTTCCCAAATGAGGTCAAGAAAACTACAGTAGTGAATAAGAAACATCCCCTGTGGACTAATATATTTGAACATTGCTCCACGGTTGGTAGTGGTATTTGGGGATGTTAAGGAAGGTTTAGAAGGCATAGGCTTGCTAATGGAAAGACATCATTGAGGGTGACCTTTGAGAGTTTATAGTCTCACCTCACTTCCAGTTCATTCTCTGCTTTACTGCATGTGGTTAAAGATGAGCTCTCTGATCTTACTTCTTCAGTCACTTGCCAGCATGCCTCGCCCTCCATTATGGAATCATATTCTGGAAGCATAAGCCAAAATAAACTCTTCCGTAAGTCACTTTTTGGTCATTTAGATTTATTACAGAAACAGAAAATAGGTAATATAAAAGTTTGCACCAGAAAAATAGAGTATTGCTTTTAAGCACCTGACAATGTGATTTTTCTTTTTCTTTTTTTTTTTTTTTTTTTTTTTTTTCAGGGTCTTTCTGTTTATTCTAGGCTAGCCTCAAGCTCACTTTGCAGCCAATACTTTAAGCAGAGTTTAGTGGGCTGTTCTACAGGGAGCTTGTACGACAATAACACTGAGTAATTTGGATGGTGGAGTCCCAGGTCAGGATGCTTCAGAGGAGAGCAAAGACTGTATCAACAACTGGACCAGAGGCCATTCATGTAATATTTTGGCACAGACTCTGACTTTTCTCTGGCCATGTATTGAGAATTTACATGAGACTGAATTGAAAAGTAATGGCTTAATTTCTTAAAAAGAAGAAATTTTAATGCATCATAACTTTGAGTCTGTGGCATGGTTGTTATTGTCAATCTTATGCAGGTCTAAAATGAAAAGGAGCAAGTGAAAAAGATATACAAAATGTAAAGTTTGGGGAGAAAAAGAGTAGTAGGAGCTTAACATTACAACCAAAGCATGTGCTAAAATAGACTGTAACTGTTACGGACGTTAGTAACATAAGGAGAGGCCTCTGCTCTTCAAGGGGACAATGGAAAGGCTGCCCTGACTTTATTCAACTAAGATTTCAGTTTGTAAAAATTCAAAGCCTTAGGGGTTACTTTCTCCTTGAAAGCATTTGTTTCAATGTAGGAAAGCTTCTGCTAATATGGTTGAAAGGAACAAAGATCCATCCCAAACTGGCAGCTGAACTTCTCAGTGTTGTCTGTTTGGTACTGGCTTTGGAGACATGAAATGCAAGAGTGATGGGGTCATGGATTCTTCCTCTGCAGTTTATAGAGCCAATGAGACCAGACAGTGTGTGACAGGACGGTCTCTGTGTGAAGGCTCTGAGAGAGCAGTAGGCTCTGAGAAGCCAATGCATGAAACTGACAAAGTGAAGCCTTGATTGTACTGGAGACCCCAAGATATTAGAAATTCCATATCCATGAGACATTTGATAAGGAGAGCTGTATACAGGGAGTGGAACCAGTCCAAGAGAGATGTATGTTGCAGGCAGCAGGGCTGGAGGGGCTGACCCTTTGAAGCCAAGGTCCTAGACACTAGACATGGACTATAGAATTTGGTATTTGCCCTGCTGGTTTCTGTTTTGGTTTGGTCCAGTAGCTCCTAACTATTCCCTGTGTATTAGTTACTTTTCTATTGCTGTGACAGAAAAACCATGACCAAGGGAAACTTATAAAAGAGTTTATTTAGCTTACATTTCCAAAGGGGCAAGAGACCATCATGGCAGGGAAATATGGCAGCAGGGATGGCTGGACTAGAAGCAGAAGCTGAGCTCTCACATCTTCAAGCAGGTACAGAAAGCAGAGCAGAGACTGGAGATCCAGCGAGGTTTATGAACTCCCTAAGCCCACCCCCAATGATGTGCTTCCTCCAGGATAGCCACACCTTCTAAGGTCTCCCAAAACAGAGCAACCTACTGGGGACAAAATGAGTACCTGGAGTTTATGGGGGACATTCTCATTCAGACAACCACATACTACTCCCCCTAATTCATTCCTTTGGAAATTGGAATATATATTCTGTGTCATTGTATATTGCAAGTATGTGATTTGCTTTTGGAATTTACAGAAGGTAATAATTAAAAGATTGCTTGGGTCTCAAAAGCATCTTTGGACTTTTGAACAGTGTTGAGACTGTGGAAAACTATTGAGACTTTTAAGGTTGGACTTCGATTTTTCAGTGTGGTATGACAACCTATGGGGTCCAGCCCATGAGGGCCAGTCTATCGGGTCTGGGGAGTGGAATGTGGTGGTTTGAATGAGAAATATCCCCCCATAGGCTCAAATATTTGAACAACTGGTCCCTGGTTGGAGGTGCTGTGTGTTGAGGTAGAGCAGTGTTAGGAGGCAGAGCACTGTTTGGACGAAGTATGTTACTTTGAGAGTTTATAGCCTCACCCTTATTGCAGGTTACTCTCTGCTTTTCTTAATGTGACTGAAGATGTGACCTTTGAGCTTCCTGCTCTGGCCTCTCCTTCCAACATGCTTCTATAGTCATTATGGATTCTCACTCTGGAACCATAAACCAAAACAAACTCCTCCATAAGTTGGTTTTGGTCATGGTGTTTTATCACAGCAACAAAAAGTAGCTAATATTAGAACATTCACAGCATCTTTGCATGAAAACTTTGTGGCTGTCCTTTGTAGACAAGAACACTGTGAGAATCACAATAGAAAGAGGTTCTGTGTTTTTTATTGAAAGAACAGAATCTCTAAGTAGCAGAGATTGTGTACTTAATCACATTGTGACCTTAATTATTAGAAAAGCATAGTATATGATGTATACTTCAGCTACAAACATGGAATAGTAGCTAAAGATCTATGACTTTGTTTAATTAGTAGTATTATTAAGAAAAAATAAGTGAGTGGCCAACTGAAGTAGTGCTTGACATATATAAATAGAAAATTTGTGGGTCTGGTAAATAAAACCTAAATGAATTCACATGTGGATCCCCAGGACCACTTACTTCTCTGTCCTAACTTTGTCTTGCACAGATCCATTGACAGAAAGTTAATCAGTATGAAGTAGTCAAATCCGTTTTTATTATAGAGCTATAATTTCCCCTTGTTGATTTGGCTTATTATTTCTTCAAGAACCATGCAGTGTTATAATTTCTATTCTACTAATAATTCTTCATATATTTGAAATCATATTTAAACTTCCTTCCATTTTCAAAGTTTCAAGTTTCTAATCTTATTTACTGCATATTTACTACCAGTATTTAAGAACAATACTGACAATGCTTTCAATTTTGCCTCAAGATTTATCGTGAAGTATCTCTTTAGTTTCTGGTCATGATGCTCCTACTGACATAGTCTTAAATTGAAGTAGCTTCTTTATCAGCCTCATTGAAATATTGAATTTAATATAATACAACCCTAAAAGTTCTGATTTATAATAAGCAGATGCTATTTAATAATGTGTATTGATGACAAATTTTACAAAGAGCCCTCTTCCAATCTATGTGGCTTATCTATTAGCTAAAATATGTCAAAAATTCCCTTTTGATATAATTTCCAAGTGTATTGTCCTGTGCCAGTTTGAATGAGAATATCCCCCATAGGCTGTGAGTGTTTGGACATTTTGTCCTCAGTGGTTAGTGCTGTTTTAGGTGGTCTTAGAAGGGGTGGCCATGCTGAAGGAAGCATGTCACATCACTGGGGCAAACTTTGAGAGCTCCTAAGCCTTGCCAGATTTCCAGCTGTGCTCTTGATTCCTGTGCCTGCCTGAATATGTAAGCCCACTTATTGCTTCAGATATCTCTTGCCACCATCCCTCCCTGCTTGACAGACTCTGATCCCTCTGGAACTGAAAGCTCAAATAAATTCTTCTTTCTATAAGTTCCCTTGGTCACAGTGTTTTATCACAGCAATAGAAAAGTAATTAATGCTGTCTTGGACCTAACCACTTTTCTATAGAGTGGGAAATCACCTTTAGTTCATCTTTCATTTTAAGCTAAGGACAGTTGCAGCTGTACTCTATGGTAGGCATTTTGCCTACTAAAGTGTTGTTGCTCTGACCTGTTCAGTTTCAACAATGCACCTAACTCTCTATTTTCATGTAACATTGACT
The DNA here is from genome assembly GCF_000622305.1 of Nannospalax galili. NCBI lineage: Eukaryota > Metazoa > Chordata > Mammalia > Rodentia > Spalacidae > Nannospalax > Nannospalax galili. Next base: position 20,956 of record NW_008340781.1, read on the forward strand.
TATGACAACCCAAGCAAAGTAATTTGAATTATAAAATAAGTTTAGAATCAACAGGCTCATAAAAAAGGTTCTGTGACTTCCAGCCCACTGTTTTCCCATCTCCACAGTAGTAATGAGCCCAGGTAGAACACTCTTACTGTTCTTCTTTTGAATGGACTCATCAGGAGAGACTGCAGACTACTCTCAGCTGTGTGCTGCCATTAATTAGGCTTCTTTTGGCTTCACTGTGTATAAAGGTAATACTCTTGCAGTAAATATCCTCATCTTGAAATTTGAGGAATATAAGAGAATTAACTCATGTATTTTTATTGTTATTTATAGAAATTTTTTTTTTTTTGGTCTTTTTGAGACAGGGTCTCCCTGTAGCTCCAGCTGCTTGGAACTTACTCTGTAGATCAGGCTGGCCTCGAACTCACAGAGATCCGCCTGCCTCTGCCTCCCGAGTGCTGGGATTAAAGGTGTGCAATGAAATATTCCGTACTGTTAGAAGGCTAATATGCATAGAATCAATAATTTACATTACATTAAGAAAAACAACAATTTTGATGATAAAGAACTTATCAAGGCAGGACCAAGGTGTGTTCTCTAGTTGTATGTTGTTACTTAAATTTCTTTTTCAGTACATGACAGGGATGGGTAACTTTATACAGAAAATGTTGAAGCTAGGATTTTCCATTTCATTCCCTGGAATAACCATTCAGAGCCAGAGAAATCCTTGAAATTATACATGCAATTTTAGGAATATACATTTTCCTGAGAATGAAATTCAGACTCTGATCTCAAAATGGTTTGTAAAATATACACATAAACGAAGTGACTCTACAGATAAATATAGTATGTGATGTATTCAGAAGTTGCTAGTATTTGCTCTTAAAATTAGGGTTTTTAAAAGAGATGGTGGAGCTTTCAAGTGGAATTTTCGTATGTGGCAGAAGGGTAAACTCCACACCCAGTCTCTGTCAGATCTGGCTGTTTGATCTGCTAGAACACTGCAGATCAGAGTTCTTTCAAAATATCTCAGGAAAGGCTAACACAGTAGGTGTGTTTATAGCTCTTCAAAAGAACCAGATCTGGAGACCTGGAGATTAATGATCTTTGTTGTACAAGGCCAGGTATGAGCTCAGGTAGCCTCCTAGGCAGTCCTGCACATTGCCATGGTAATGGACTTCCGACCTGACCTAGAGAGGCAATTTCTGTGGATGTAAGATAGGTCCTGTGTGTCCATGGGCCAAATATCTTTAAGAAACGAATGAAGTATTTGATTTTGTGGTTTCACTTTTAAATATTACTGTATTCCATTGATGAACAGGATAGAAATGAAATGAAACTTTTGATAGATTAGGTGAAATGTCACTGGAGAGGAAATCTGCAAATTTTCAAGTCTTTGGGAATTATTAAGTACTGATTATTTCTTAGTCTAACTTACATATTTGAGGCAAAACTAAACTTACTCTAAAATGCGTATGACTATATGTAGGGCAGATGTTTTTATCAGTGTCTTGCATGAAATTAATTGGTACCCATATGATTTGCTGGATGTCAAGAACTGTTTTACTTTTCTGTACAACATTTGGTATGCCTTATCCTTGCTATTGACACTACTGTTTTATAGCCATGCTTCTCAAACTTTTATGTATACAAGACTGACAGTAAGAATCAGTTAAAAATGCAGAGTGATATTTTATAGTTCTGAAAGGGGGCTGATTCTGTCCTGGTACTGCTTGGTGGTGTTATGGGTCTCTAGACCACACTGAGTAATGCAATCTATGGGACAAACCCAATGAATTTCCTTAAATTTATATTTCATTTAAAACATCTTCAATTCATAGTAAGATATTTATACATTAGGAAATTAATCTTTCATTTAGTCAAATTAAAAACAAATTAATAAACTCTAATAAAAACATCACTTTATATTTGAAGTAATATTAAAGCATCATGCTAAAGTAAAAATATTTTAGATTAGAACTTTTTAAGTTTATATCACTTGATGTTCCAAGACTTGCATGAAGCAACTGCCTTTACCATCATTACTATAGATAGGCTAGCTATTTCTTAATGAATATTTTTATGTAGTTTACAATATAAGAAAAATAAAAAAGCTTACTGGTAATTTTGCTATTATATTTCAGTGGTGAGATAGCTTCTGGAAATATGATAATATAATAATATTTTGAATGTAGAAACACACACACACACACACACACACACACACATACAAACTGCATTAAAAACACAGCATTCACCTCTAACTTGTATGGGATGATCCAAGTTCAAATCCACAATTCGTGCCTATTTGACCTGCTGAGCACTGGCGAAGCTTTGGCCCACCATGTGGCTTGCTCCCTAATGTACAGTAAATTTCTTTTAAAATGAAGTTATAGTGCTTTTTTGACTTTGGCAGAAAGGATAAAACAGGAGCATAATGAACTAGAAATTTTCATGTATTTATGAGTATTTATAGCTCACTGTAGAGTTTTACTTTCTATGTTTTTCATGCATTTTCTCTGAACTTGGCCCTGGCAGCACATTCAGTATTTGACCTTCTGACTAAAACAGCTACTTCAAGTCCACATTAGCCAGCAAACATTTTATTTTGTGAGGAGATGTACAGCGTGAGGGAAGGCTAAACTGTTTCTTAATGAAACACACTGTTGTTACTACCCTTAGACAAAAACTAGCAATTGTTTTGCTTTTATTTTAAAGATAAAAATTAATAATTGTCATTAATGACAATATAATTTTAATATTTCAGCTGTGATAATTTTTTAACATGTATTATTATTTGTATGTGAAAGTTTTGAATATGAAAATCTTTTGTGAGTGCAAAGGGGTAGGTAACTGGGATTATTTAGAAAGTACATAGATTTGAATCTCTAGACCTAATCGACTTGTAACTACTGTGGGGATGATTGTTCTAATAAACTGTGTTAGACTTGATACAAAGAAAAGAAGATCATATTGATTGACAATGACATCTCTGCCACTTCAGCTGTGGCCTAGTGCTTCATGTGAGATGCATCTCTGCTATTCTGGTATATTTTCCTTCAAACCAGCCCAGCATGGCCACAGTAGGATAAGGGAGGGAAGGCATGTGAACCGGGTCCTCAGCAGGAGCAAGTCCTGCAGGCCCGCTGGTGGTTGGAGCCTGCTTAGAAAGGCGTCAGGGAAAGGTCCACTCAGGCACCAAGAATGTCACTCAAAGATCCCCTACTAAGTGGTGGTGCTCAGGTGAAGGAGTGTATATTGGAGCAAAGTACTTACTTTCATTCATAGAATAAAAAGTGTTTACAATTGTGTTCATTGAGATTAAGCATTTAAGGCCCCCTTTTTTTCTCATCTTTCACCATTTTTTTCCTTAATCACCTCATTAATTTACAGTTTCACTTAAAATATTCAGCAGGCTGGAGCTGTATGGCTCATTTATTCTACTTTATTTACTTTTTCAAAGTAAAATGGATAAAGTCAATTAATAAATTTAAGCCCATTTGCTATGATTTGGAGAGCTGTTAAAAAAGACATTTTCCTTTCTTCACAAACATACCACGAAGTAATTTGCCTATGAGACTGAGCAAGTGGCATAGTGTCCTTATCTCGAAGGTAGAAGTTCACCTCTGCCTAGGCCCAGACTATGGGCTGCATAGCCTGCTCCGGCCTTCTACCAAATTCCACTGTAGACATGCTTCATTGTCAGCTTGTATGGCTTGTCTAAGAAATACAAACAACTAAGAAATCAATACTGTGACTCTCCTCCACCTTGGTATAAGTGGTGCTCTATTTGTTAAAAAATAAAGTTAATTGCAATGACGTGTTTGGGTTTTAAATTAAATACTATAAAAAAGGCAAGAACCATTTTTCAGCTCCAATTTGGAAAGCATATGATTGCTACTAGCAAACTCACACAATCTGAATGAGTGAGAATAAATAACATATATGTATGTTAGAAAGGAAGATGAGACTGCAGGATAAGGCTGGAAAGGGGAAAGGATGAAGAAAGGCATTACTGAGTGGTCCTAGGAAAAGGATCGTCCTGGGGCAGGTAGATTTCTGACTACCATTACCACTAAAGAAAGCAAAGATAGGTCTCCCATTTGCAAAAACAATAAACAAAACCACATGAAAGCATACCTTCCAGCACAACTCCACCAGCATCTGGTAGTGGAAAAAATCCTGAGAGTGTTTTGGATGCTCAGTGGCATGTTAACCTAAAATGCTTTGACCAAAGCCTTGGACACAATCAATTATTCCGTGAAAATTAAAATAAACACACACACACACACACACACACACACACACACACACACACCAACCTTTTATGAAGAATGAAAACAAACAGCTATAAAATAAATGTGTACAAATTTGTATAAGGCTATAAATCTTTATTTTTTGTTGTTTTTGATTAGTAGGTGCCTATGTGCCCAGTGTTACAAACAAAGTGCTACAGGATCACATGAAACAGAGCATGGCTTATAAGTCATCTTGCTATTCTTTCTGAACTTTTTATTTTGCATATATGTAAGTACACATGCATATGCACACGTAGAAAAATTTATGATTATTTTTTAAGCAGAAATATGTACAAATATGTTTTATCTGTATATCATTAGCTAATTGGAATATATAGAAAACTATAGGAAGGCACTTTTGTTGTGCAACCCTGTATTACTCATAATATATAAGCCTCATATGGTTGGATTTATTTTAAAAGTATATATCTACATCATCAGTTAACAATATATCCATATATAATCTCTGTCTTCTGTATGTCTGTCAATAATTTATTTATTGTCACTGAGGAATCCATTAATAAATGTGGTTTATACAACACACATCCAGTGAAAAATATTTTAGTTCCTCTTGGAAGTCTGTATTAATGAGTTGGCAGTACTCGGTTACGGCTTTTAGAAAACATGCGAAATTTCTGACTGTGTCAACAAAGTGTCAAGTTCAGTGAGAGAAAAGCTAAGAACTGGAATCGTAGTGTCACCAAGTATTAAAGATGGAAGGACCTTTGACCCACCTCATTTTGGAAGTGATAGACTGAAGCCCGGGAAGAGGAAGCGATTTGCTCAAGGTCACATAAGAAGAACCTGGGTCCCTTGGCTCCGAGTTCTGATTTCCATTAGAATTTAATCTTGCTTCTAAATATATTAATTATTTTGCTCTGTGTAGAATAAAATACAGATTATAGAAATTAAAGTGACAGACTTTTGAAATCTGAGTCATTTTAAAGGCCATCATCTTTTATTAGTCAAACTAAATTGCTGTTTTTCCTTAATCACTTATTTAAGTATTTGTTTCACTTGTAATCTCTAGATATATTACTTTTCCTGACAATAATAGGTGAATTCTAGTTTTATCTAAATATAGTCAGCGCTCACCTTAAGTCTTTTGATCATTGAAGGGAGAAAGCTTTCCTTCCCCCTTTTTTCTTTCTGCATTTTTGAAACACTTGCTATTTTTTTAAATGCATTTCATTATTTTTATTTTTATGTGTATGAGTGTATTGTTTCCATTTATGTAAATGCACCTGTGTCCTGCAATGCCTGCATAGGTAAGAGGAAAGTGTCGGATCCTCTGGAACTGGAGTTATGGACAGTTGTTAGCCACCATGTGGGGGCTGGGAACCAAAACTGGATCCTCTGCATGAGCTGCCCGTGCTCTTTCCTGCTGAGCCATCTCCCCAGCCCCTAAGGCTTGCAATTTCTTTTTGTGCTGTAAGTCCTCACAGTTAAGCAAACAAATTACAGCAATCACAGGAGCACAAACATACACACATAGTCGCAAACACACAAAATGCGTGTGAACCCTACTTAGTTTAATATTTCCAAAAGTCCATGCATCAGATGAGAAAATAGGTTTAGCTATGATTTTACCAAAACAAATTCTCAAAATTTGGTCTTTCTCCTTTAATATACATGCACACAGTGGATTATAGATTTTTTTTACTAGATACTTAAGGCAAATAGGATGATTTCAGGTTGTATTAAAATATTCTAGAGTAAAAACAGTTAAATTTATTCTCTAAACAATTTCAAGTGTAGAATATGTTGTTAACTATGGACACAGTGATCTGATACAGATTTTGCGATCTTATCTCTCTATCTGAAATGCATTCTTCAAGAAATAGTTCCTTCAATTTTTTTCCCTCCAGATCCTGGTCACTAGAACTGCATTATCTGTAGCAGTGAATCTGACTTTCTTAGTGCATTCTGTAAGGTTGTGCACTGTCTGTCTTCCTGTCCCTGGCTTATTTCACTTAGCTTAATATCCTTCAGCATCATCCACATTGTTAAAGTCTGAACAGTGTTTCATTGCTCATATGTACCACATATTTTCCATCCTTCTATTGATTGGCACTTTGTTTGCTTTCATGCTTGGCTATTGCTAATATGCTTCAGTGAAGAAAGAGTGGAGATATGTATCTGATAAGCAGTATGATTGTTTCCATTGCAAGCTTGGCACCCACTAACTCTTTAAACAATATTAACATATGATTCCATATTCATCTGGTGAAAAACTAAATTAAATATGTAAAAATTGTTTTGTGAGCATATACGTTCAGAGAATTTTTAAGCTTATAATCTTCCTAGCTGTCTTTAATTTAGAACAATTTTCAAATGAGTTCCATCACCTTCACTGTATTTATTTACCTTTTCTTTTGAAATGTTAGCTAGTGCCAAGGCTTGCAATGGAAACAATCTTAGAGCTTGTGGACAATCTTAGTGCAGGAATAAGATGATCTGAGTTCCTCTACTCCTGGCTGGTCTAGTCACAATAGACCTTGGCACAAGTCATTTATACCCAGGAGTCTTATTGAAACTTCATAAAAAGAAATTGTGAGACCAGATAATCTATAAAGTTTCTTTTTATTGAATTGAGGGTGTTTCTTAAAGCAGACATGTATGAAGAAGCCAGGTATGAAATCAGAGAAATTCTATAATTATTAAACATGCAAACCTTCAAAAACAACAATCAAAATCTCTGGGAAATTTCTAACATGCTTTTAAAAATATTTTATTATTTTTTTGTTTTTATTTTATGTGTATGAGTGTATTGCCTGCATGTGTGTTCTGCAATGCCCATGGTGATCAGAAGAGAGCATCAAAACTCCTGGAACTGGAGTTACAGATAGTTGTCACTGCCATGTGGGTGTTGGGAACCATACCCATGTCCTCTGCAAGAGTAACCAGCGCTCCTAACCACTGATCCATGTCTCCTTGCCCTCACTTTTTGTATATTTTTGTTGAGACAGTGTGTAGCCTCAGATGGCCTGGTACTGACTATGTAGACTAGGCTGGCTTTGATCTCACAGATATCTCCCTTCTTCTGCCTCCCCAGTGCTGGAATTAAAGTTGTGCACCTCCACATCTGGCGCTTTAAATTAATCACAATCTTCAGTGAAAATAATTTTTGTATCCTCAAGATAAATTTGTTAGTGATAGTAATAAATTTATTAGTAAATTTATTTAGTCAAGCATACTAGTTCAACTGGTACCATGATTTAGTTGAAGCATAAAGATTGAAATTAAGACCTTGAGACCATATACCATATACCACATTAACATTTCACTATATGTATATTCAATTTAATGACATAGCGGAATGTAGTAATTTGCTTAGTAACACTATAATTCACTGTCAACTCCATAAATCTTGTGCAAATTACATATTCAATGATTTTAACTTCCAGGAGTCAGTTAAGCACCCTATTCATGTTTCTCAGTTCATACATTTCAAAACTCAAAATGTGTTATGGATTTTCTTTTTTTCCCCTCTTTTTTTTTGTGATGTTGAGAACTAAATTTGGAACCTTATACATGCTAGGTAAGTATTCTACCACTGAGCTTTATTCCCAGCCGTGTTTTTTAAAGATCAATGGCATAGCACAATTTCCTATATCAAAACTGTTGAATAATTTCAGATATTTTTCTTTGTTGACTGCTCAAAATCTCTAGCATAAAGTTAACACGAAGTCATGTTTAGTATATTGTAAATATTTCCAGAGTAGAGTGCCTGTTAGATTCAAATCAGAAAACGCAAAATGATAATGGCGTCTTATGTTCACCTACGTTCCCAGAATCTGTCAGCACCACTGAGAGTGCAGCAGAGGTTTTAGTGGTCAGTGCTATCTAAGTGACATTTTGTTCTTTTCTGCCTCAGAGAAAGATTCCCAGGTGGTAAGTGTTGCTGAAGTCACAGTACTGTTCTTCAATGTGCTGGAAATTTCCTTAAACTGCTGATTCTATAGGGTAGACATGTTAGAACTAGTTTCACTGGATTCAAATCAAAGCATTGCCAGGGTCATAGTCCTGTCTTAGCTTCTGAAAAAGATCGTTCCCTTACCTGGGCACCCCCAATTTTCTGGTAGCTGCCAGCATTTCTGGACGTGTAGCCACATCACCTGAATTTTTGTTTCATACTCACCTTGCTTCCCTATTCTATGTTTTATCTTTTTGCTTCTCTCTTTTAAATATAGTCATGCTGGCATTTAAGACCAACCAGATAATCCAACTTAGTCCCTTCACCTCAAAATCCTTAATTAGCCACAAGTACAAAAACGGACATGCCAAGTGTCATTTGCGGGTTACAGGGATCATGAGAGTTTACAGGGAGAGCCATCTTTAGGATTCATTATCAGCTGACTATGTTCCATTTTTCAGCTTCTCTGTAGTTGGTATTGAATGAGTTCTTCAGCAATGCACCATGTAAAAAGACTCTCCCTTAGTTACTTAAAAGTCTGTAGCAAATTCAGACCTAAGTCTAACATCTTAATAATGGAAGGAAGTTAGGAAACAGGAGATAAAGCACATTTACTATTTAAAACCAAGAAGCTGGATTAAATTTATTAATTCAGTGAAAACAATATAGAACAATTAGACCAGATCAAATGTTTTTCTAAATCAAATGTTAAATAGATTCTCTTCTGCTCTGCTGTGGCTGTTTTGTGCTTTTTCTCTTGCTGTCTCCAAGCCTTAGTGGTACCCTTCTTTATAACTGCTTTCCCTCCTGTCTTCCATGTCTCATCTCAAGTGTTATAGCAGCAAATGAAGGCCGTATTACACAGCCCTGGTGTATTTGAGCAGTCACTACTGGAGATTTAACTCATTGATTGTTTTATATCGATCTCACTTACCTCCTTTCAAGGCACTATCTTCTTCAAAGTTGAGAAATTTTCTAGTTAATCCGAATTCTAGAAGTGTGCTCAGAATAAGACATTATTAAAGAGTACTCATCAGAAGATCAGAACCACTGATGATAAATCTAGTCTAGGTGTTCCTGTGAAGAAATTTTGTAGATGTGGAGAACAACTATTAGTTGACTTCTTCAAGCAAAGGTGATGGTTTTTTTTGTGATGTGGGTCAATACAAAACCTTGAGAGCAAAACAGGAGATTTCTCAGAGAAAAAATTCTGTCTCGGTGTTACAGCACAGAGCCAGGGGTGGTGGCTCATACCTGTAATCCTAGTACTTAGAGGGCTGAGACAGTGTGGACACAAATTTCAGTTCTGAGCTGCATGGCAAGACCCTGTCTCAAAATAACCCAAACTGAAAAACTAACAAAGACATCATACCCCCCCAAACAGATAACAACAACAAAAAACAACAATATAACAAACTATAAAAAGAAACTATAGTATTTCATAATGATCTGAATTTCTTCTCTATCTTCTATCTCTCTTTTCTTTCTTCTCGACTCTATTTCTCTCTCCCTTTCCCTCATCTCTTTCTTTTCCCCCTTCCTTCGTTCCTCTCTGTCCTTTCTCTCTTGTAGGTATGCCACCCTCTCTCCACTTAAACCTAATTCACAACAGTGTTGAGACATTTATGTATTGGTTAGTTCACTAAAATCACTTCAGCTCAATATCATATTATTGTAATGGCCTTTAGCCGTTGACATTGAATCCCTCTCCACTCTAGCCTCATATGCTTTGACAATAACCAATATATCTTTCTATAACCCAGCTGTTAGGCTTTTCCTTTACCTGGAATACTCAATTTGTCTATGGATTACAGATTACCAAATCATCTCACAACATTCTGCAGCATTCTGTGGTGACTACAACGCAGCAGCTAGTTGAGATCTTCTCAATTGTCACTTCAGCTTCATCGCACAAGGAATTTAGCCTGTTCTTATTCCCTTCTACTTTCCATATACCTAATTTGCTGTTTTTCAAACAGAATCCATTTTGTGTGTAAGCTTAAACTTCTGAGGGTGGTTGATGTAAATTCTATCCTATCATTTTTCCTCTTTTAAGAAAATGGCTTTCTCTTTTTCTTTCGTGGTCTTCTTGAAGAGGCAACATTATATAGTAGAAAAACATATAAACTGAATCCCTCCTTACATACACCAGCATCTGTAGCATAAACAACTCCATCTTTCTGGCTCTATTTCTCACAGTGAAGTGGGAATCAAAATATGTAACTTTATTGCATTATAAATATCGTTTGCTTAGTTTTATTTAGTGCTCTACTCATTAATTAAAATATTAACCTAGTAATGTAGAAGGCTGCTTAATATGCTAGTTGCTTTTTTCTTCTAGTACTTAGATGAGGCCTGGTACAGAGTAGTGTGCTCAGTGTTAGGGTTTCACATAGGGTGTTTACCACCTATACCATCATCATCATAATCACCATCCTTGTTCAGCTCCGTTTAATGCTATCACTGCTGCTTAACATTTGCATTAAATCCAGTTCATTTCTCATTTTCATGTCCTTAATAATTATTGAGAATTGATATGTACAAAACATGTAGCATAGCTAATACTACAGGGTTACCTGATTACATGAGGAAACAAGGGTTTGGAACTGAATTCAAAGCTTCTTTCATGGAATTCCTTCCATGGACACCACATAGTCACCTCTCATTGCTACTAATGCAGTCGGAGACTGTCAGCTGCCTCTGGGCTCGTCATGCCACATGTATTTACTTTTTTCACAGCAATTTTAAATTATTTTATATTTCCCTTCAAAGCCCATAAAATAACAATATATCACATTTTAATAGTGCCTCGGAGGAAATGATTTCTTACACATGAACACTTAACAAAGTCAAATTTCAGGGCATGTGGGTGACAACAGACAATGTTGTTAACAGAGTTCTACAAAGAATTCTAATGGTTTCATAAAACTACACCTTCCCAGCAGTTAACCCTCTTTCCAGCTCAGTCTTATATCTTTAAAAAGAAAGTGTGTCTTGGAGGAAGAAGAGTTTAATCTCCTTAGTTAGCTATGCCGCAATTTTAAGAGTATATGTTATGAAACTCTTCCCTGTGCAAGAATCGAGGTAGAAGAAGAAAGAACAAATCTATCACTGGCTCATGGACACTGGTCATTCCTGTGTCAAAATCTGTTAAATAACCAAAAGTTTCAAGACCTCCTGTTCTGTTAGTGAGAATGTTAACTCATAGAACTGAAGTGAAGTGTCAGTATCCCCAATTTTCTCCTAAACTATTGATATTCAGCAAGGTTCACCATCCTCTGCAAAGTCCTTCTTCATAGTTTAAAGGCTTTTGTTGCAAAAAGGTCAGACATTTGGACAAGTAGAATAATTTATGGGATGTTAATAAATTTTCTGTATACTTTAATACCAGTTCTTGTAAAAGTAATTTGTGCTGCTAAAACTTTAAAAGAGATTGCTAAATGTGCTTGCTAACTGTCTCCCAGTGTAGATGTATCTATAGGAACAAAGGGAGGAGAAAGAGATAGTAGTTGATCAATTATCATGGTGATGCCATCCTACCTGGTATTCCTTTAACAATTTGATTGAATAAATTTGGATCACTCCTGGAAGAGAGCTTTGCTATATTAACAAGAATTTTACTCATCTCTTGGATATGCTAGATTGAATATTGAATAATATTTTATTGACCCCTTTTCATAAAAAAATTTGTTTCTTAAAACATAAAATTACAGTGCTGAAATTTACGCTTCTACACCTTTTATGTGCCCTCTCGATTAGTCTTTGTAATTTCTGTATAAATATCAATTTAGAATATTGTAATTGAAATTCCTAGAAGGAATTTTGTGAGACATAACAGCAGAATGTAGTTGACACTCATTCTGTGTTACCCTAGGGCTATAGTTTTGATCACGGTCTGAGTAGATTCATTCCTGTCAGCACAATGAATCTAATACTCATGTCACAGGTAAATTTTACAACCCCTTTGCCTTTTTCAACTACAAGTGAAGAAAAAATAAATTTAACAATGAAGCATTTCACCTAAGCTGAAAAAGATGATCACAAAAATCAATATGCAAGCTAAACCTGCCCCTTTTCAAATCTAACCCCCCTCTATATATATACATATATATATATATATCACCATTGATATACATACACACATTTGTACAGGAAACCATTCTATTATATCTAATACATTGTGATAAATACAAAATCTGAACAATTAGGTTATGCATTCCTCAAGTGTTCCATTACTGTAGCAAATAAGTGAAGTTATTTTAATTTAAAATTATAAACAGCACAACTCATTATAGACCTTCTTTCAATCTTAAAAAATTTTAAATTCTTGTTTCCTTTTGCCTAGGTATTAAACAATAGTGGCTGTTGCTTTGAATTTCTTTAAAAAGTACATTCTGATTATAGGTTCCAGGAAGGTTAAATATAAATTAGTCATAAAGTCAATGAAAAAAGACAGGAAATGATTAGGCTGCCTGATTATTTCTAATTTTATAGTGTTTTAACACTATTAGTGTTTAATTAAGGGGAAAGGGTGCCAGTTTTGTTTTATGTGATTATTTAAGACCTCAAAAATTAATGTTCTCCTTGCTCTGTAATGCTGTAGTTCTAAAGCTGTGTTGAAGACAACAAAGTCCTATTTGATAGTCTAGCCTTTCAGCCAACAGCTCTTCTTCCTGTCTTTGATGTAGGAATGGTTTATTTAATCAATTATTAATCAAAGTTATGGCATTCTTCTTATATATTTACGTAAAACTAAAAGATGACTTTATCGTGCCTTATTGCTTAAATAAAAGTTTAAATAGACCGAAAACATTTGACTTTGACATTGCAGTTATTGGAGTGATTTAAGTTTCAGAGAGCCACTGGTCTCAACTGGGAACTTAGATGAAAAGATGTAAGTGTGTGAGTGACTCTGTGTGTGTGTGTGTGTGTGAGTGACTCTGTGTGTGTGTGTGTGTGTGTGTGTGTGTGTGTGGTGTGTGTATACATGTGAGTATATGTGATTTTCCAGCAGTGGATAAGTCTGGGCCAAAATATCCAGAACACTTTTGATAACCTTCTCTCTGATAACAAAAGCCAGTACGGATAATTTGATTAGTGTTTTCTTTGCACAGGTGTTAAAGTTGACAGGATACAGCTGAAAGGCAGAGTGTAGTGGTGCAAGCTGGGCAGCTGGACACTTTGTGCATGGAGAATCTTGAGCAGTTGGTAACATTTGGCAGCTTAATATAGAAAAAAATGACTGCTAGCAAAAATCTCAACTGCTGCTAATTAGCAGCAATGAACTGTGGGTAGGACAGTGCGTTTTAATGTGAGAAGATTTTTACAGTAACCACCACACTAAGGGGGGAAATAGAAAGAAATGCTCCCTAGCTGACCCTCGTGGCAATCCAAGCTGCATATTGCAATAATCCTGTAAATTACTATGCTTTCTTATACAGGAACTTGGAGTTAATTAGTAATTTAACATTCCTCTACACTATTAAATGTCTTTCTTGCATTATATTATGTTGTTTCATGGTCTTACCTTAAACACTAATGGGGTTTTGTTATATTTTCTCAAAACAGTAACAGTAAAATAAAACTGAGCTAGAAAATTAATTAGTTATCTTTTACCTTTGATTTACCTGTTATTAACAATTAAGTGGTGGTACACATTTTTAAAGTGGTTTTGGAGGTTGTGTGGCAATGAATGGACTTCCAGAATATATTACTGAGCAAATGTGAATAAAAATGAGGTGTGTACACGTTTCAAGCTGTGATGCTTTGCAATACACAAAGCAAATGCAGTTCATATTTCTGATCTAAGTGAGAGGAGTAATTCTTTCAGGGATGGGGGAGAGAAAGGGAAGAAGGGGTGCTTATTGTTCTGCCTTCTTTAATATTAAGAGAATCTTCGTTAAAAATTAGGCATGGCGCTCTTATGTCACAAACAGTTACCATATTAGACTGAGATACTAGACTGAGCCATAAAGGGAAACATGCACATTTTATACCTTTGTGGTTTCTAGAGAGCAGAACTTTCTATGGGGAAAAGTGATACTCAAAATTTCAGATAATGTACATTAATATATGCAGCTTTATTTTTTCCCACAGGAAAATATGACCTGAACAATTATATCAAATGAAATTAATCTAATTCCTTGGAAAGAATTTGCAAGGTTAAATTTATTAGTCTTGGTGTTTTTAACTAGCCACCTATTTCTTTGCTCTAGTGATTATAATTTTCCTACTGAAAGAGTTGACCAATCAAGCAATGTCACATGAGTATTTTTTTTAATTGTTCCTATGCAGTGGCATCAAAATGCTACTACTGTATTCTGTATGTTAAAGATAAAGAAAGGGATTTTATTTGGCATCTCAACGATCAGTTTGAACAAAACAGTGGAACAATGTAGTGAAAGCAAAGCTTCAGAAGAAAAGCTATGGATGTTTCCTAGAAAGGAATAGCTTCAGCAGAAAATATTTCCTAAAGATTTCGTCTCTTGGGGCTCCCTCGAAGAGTGTCTGCTACCATTTAAAACCTCATCCTTTGCAGCTGAATTTGAACATTCCATAAAAAATTCATCCGTGCTTTAAGAGATTTCTGCTTTTCTGTCCCCTCCATTGTTAGACAAATTGAAGTGTGCACTCAGAAGGAGAGTGGCAGTGAACTGCGAATTTATTTACTCATTCGATTCTAATATTGAGAGAATCTACTTGCTCCGTTCAAAGGGTAGAGCAACAATGCGGGTGACATCAGGTCACCCAGCACTTCATAGCTACCTGTGAGATAGAATTGTTCTCCTTGCAGCTAGGAAGTGACTGAAACCCCTCTTCTCATCAATGTCTATTATGATTGATGGCTCTATGGTCACATTGAATATGCCCTTTTTAAATAATTCACAATGTCATCACCATAGTACTAGTTTATAACTAGCCTGTTATTTTTACCTTTGTTCATTCACTATCAGAAGGTTAGATAAATTAAGTACTGTGGATTTTGGCAGCATTATAACCAACCAAAATAGAGTGTTTATAGCCCAACAACAACAAAGCATTAGTTTGTATTTTTTTCCTCAGCCCTTTGAATGTTTCTCTCTCAATAAGTCCTAAGGAAATTCTGATAAAGCAGGAGCACTTGTAGCACTTAACCTGAAAGCACACTGGTATCAAGTCTTCATAAGATTTTCAGTGTAAAGAGTAGTCACACTGCAAGGAGATGGAGGGAATGTTACACAAATCCTGAATTTCAAAATAAAATAGCATATCTGTTTAATGTCTCCATAATGCTGAAGTTTATAATTCATTTCCAGATAGCTGATACCTGACTTGCTTAACTAGCAAGTTTGTATATACAAATGATCAGTAAAAACACAAATTAAAAATAGAATGCTTATTATTGGGAATATACTCTGTGAGAAATCATATAACCTGCTATCTTCTAAACTGATTAGAAATGAGAGATTATTACTTAAATCTCTATGTAAATTCTGACTCATAATAGTTCCTTATTTTATGACACTTTTAAAGTGGCTATGTAGCAGGGTTTTGTTTTCTTTTTTTAAATTTGTAGCGGTGTTTGCCAGTAAGTCACAAAATAAGTCTCTTTTAATGGAAATTCTACTGAATTCCATATTAATTTTGGATGTGACCCATCTATTAAATACAATTTCACAAGATCAAAAAAAATTGTGTTCTTTCAAAGTACCACTTTCTGTTATTATCATTAACATTGTATTTAGTAGTAATTTACGAGATTTTATTCCTGCAGATTTACTCACAGAGTACAAATAGTTCAAGTCTGAGGTTAAGAACACTCATTTGCTTAAAATTTTAGCACCCTGTATGTATTCAATCTATAAGGTTTTAAAGAAATATTTATGGTCAATAGAATTTCATCAGTAAAAATTTCCATCTGTATGTTTATCTTTAGGATTATATTTCAGGATTTATGTTATTTATTTTATTACTTATTGATATATTACTGAATATTGTTTCTAAAAGTAACAATGTTAAGTGGACAAAAGAATATGAAACTTGCTTCAACTTAAAGTCTTTCATTAGTGCTTATATTGTTAAAAGTGATGGAACGGATAGGAGGCATGGGTCTGCTATCAGGAACAGAGAAACTAAGAGCACAGCATTTTAGTCATTGCTTCACTTAAAATCTACTCACTGATAAATTAAGAGATTCTAGTTTTTGCATTGAATATTTATTTATTAGGGAAAACAGCCAACAAAAATATTCTTAAAACAAAGTAACCGCAGATGGCAGCCAGGGCTCTGAAGAACAAACCGAAGTGATGTACTAGAGAAAGAATAGGGAAAGCAGACCTCAGGGGCCTTATTTAGACTGGGTGGTTGGGGAAACTTCCTGTTGGGCAATAGGATGCTGAGGAAAATAATGAATAGGCATCAGTTCCACCCAGATGGTGGACCAGATGAGACGGTATCAGTAATTCTAGACTCCTGATGTGGGCGAAACAAACGTGGCACTTCAAAATGCCTGGGGTGGTGAGGAGAAGGCTGAGGAGATCAGGTCAGATTGGCAGGCCAGGACCTGGATTAGCACGATGTGTAGTAAGGGTGAGCGGTTTGGATGCCTGTGTGTGCAGTGGGAAGCCATGGAAGAAGTTAAGCAGACAAGGGACATCCTTTGGCTTTCATAGTCCGCAAACCTCTGCATAGAGCTCAGCAACCATTTGAAGCTTTGCTATAAGCTAATCGAATGCCACCTTAATTTCTGAAAGTCTCAATTGCTTTGATGCTGGAATATGGTTGTCTAATAAATGGATTATCTAGCATGATCTGTGACACAGGATAAATGTTCAAGAACTCTAAAATCTCTTCTTTTTTTAACGTAAAGTTTCAAAGTTACTGAGCACCAAAGTTTTAAGACCTTATCACCACTGGTAGAAATTAACTCTCATTTTGGCTAACTTAATTTTTTACTATGTATAAAATGAAGTCCAAGAAAATGATCAAAGGTAGTTACCTCTTTTGAAGAAAAGTCTGTCTAAAAGATATTAGTAAAAGACTACTTACAGGTATTAGTAAAATAATTTATCAGGAAGTCAGTTCCAGAAGGGGCTGATCAATAAGCTTTGAAAAAAATTAAAAAAAAAAAAAGGGTGTAGACATTGAAAATTCTTGTGATCTGTTCTAGCTGGCTTCAGAGACTTCCCTGGCAAGTAACTGCACAGAACTATTATCTTCTCCCTTAGAAAATTATTTTAATTTTGTGGGTTCTTATACTCTGCACTTATTCTTCAATCTTATGCAGCTACTTAATAAAAGACTGAACTGGGGGTAAAATAGGTTTTCTAGAAGAACACTACCTTTTCCTGGAGATGCCACATTGGGGGAAGGCAAGGGAGAGGAATAAAGGAAGGGGAGGAGGAGGAGCATGCACCCCAGGCCTGCCAGGATACAGACAGCTTCTGTGCAGTGCGACCCTCTTGCTCTGGAATGTGTTCTTGCTTTTCTCACCTGATGAAATAAGTGTTGGCTGCTTGCTTTGTCACTGCGTTCCCTGTGAATTCTCTGTCTCTGGAACACAAGAACCGAGACTGATGCTGCTGTTAAGGTCAGAGGGAACTCAAGATTGCCCACAACATATTTACTCTGGGATCTTAGCATGCATAAGGTATATTCTAATATATATATATATATATAATGTAAAACATCTGTAGATTAGGATCCCATTTTACAGATGAATACACATAGGTCCAAGGAGCCTACTGAAATTTTCTAGGTAATTGTGAAAGTGGTAAGATATTAAGTAACTGTTCTTTATACAAAGTAAAAGTCTTCCAGGGGCTCAGCGGTTAAGAGCACTGACTGCTCTTGCATAAGACTTGGGTTCAATTCCCAGCACCCACATGGTGGCTACGAACTGTCCTTAACTCTAGTTCCAGGGGAATCCGAAGCCCCCTTCTGATCTCCATGGCACTGCACAACAGGGTGCACTCACATACATGCAGGCAATACACTCATACACATAAAACAAAAATAATAAATAAATAAACAAACTAAATGTCTTCTAAATATTCAGAGTTTAGTTACAGTTTTTAAAAATGATGACTTAATAATGATTAATAAATACTAGTTAAGTTGTATTTGAATTGAAACATACCTAAAAACTCAAGTAGTTATTAACATTATATCCTCTTATAAACCAAACAGGCTTTAAAAATACATTTCAAAAACAAAGGCAGTACTAAGTTTTAAAAGGAATTATCACTTGATAATTTCATAAGCAGACCCTGTCTTTTATAAAGTAATTTAGTTTAAGAAATTTGTAGGAGCAGGAGAATTTGGGGTATTGGACAGGAGGTAAAAGTTACAACTGCTAAGCTTAGGGCCGGAGACATGGTTCAGCAGTTAAATGCACTGACTGCTCTTGCAGAGGACCCAAGTTTGTTTCCCAGAACTCATATGGCAGCTAACAACCATCTGCAACTTCTGTTCCATGGGATCTGACACCTTCTTCTGACTTCTGGAGGCATTGCACAACATGGGTGCACTAACACACATGCAAACAATAGACACATACACATAAAATAAAAATAATAAATAGAATATTAAAAAATAACTGCAAAGCCTGGTAACCTGAGTTCAGTCACAGGGACCCAGATGATAGAAGGAGAGAACTGACTCTGCAAGCTGTCTTCTGACCACCATGTGCAGTGGCATGTATGTACACACAAGTGCACACACACATGCACACACACAAATACACATATATATACACAAATACATAAAAACATACATGTACATACAAACATAGACGAATAAATAAATGTAATAAAAATTAAAATAAAATTTCAGAAATTGCC
Source organism: Nannospalax galili (assembly GCF_000622305.1). Lineage (NCBI taxonomy): Eukaryota > Metazoa > Chordata > Mammalia > Rodentia > Spalacidae > Nannospalax > Nannospalax galili. The sequence continues at coordinate 39,978 of NW_008340781.1, forward strand.
TGTTAAAGTGATTAATTTAAATTTTAAAATAATTTACAAATAACTTATTTTCCTTACATATCATTGTTATTCCTTGACATGTACCTAAACATAACCTCAAAAAATACATGAAAAGTAAAAAAGTAGTAAATAGATAAAAATCAAATATTTAATTACAAATAATCTTGATTCAATTAAGCATTGTTTTCTTATGCTACGATGGGAACTCAATTTTAGGGTTTCAAAATGGAAATTAGAGTTTTAAATATGTTTCATTTCTTTTTTTTTTTTTAAATCTCTGAAGAGGGACTGGAGAGATTGCTCAATGGCTAAGAGCACTGACTGTTCTTCCAAAGGACCCACGTTTGATTCCCAGTACCCACATGGCAACTAATAACTGTCCATAACTCCAGTTCTATGGAATTAGATGGGTGCACTTACACTCATATAGGCAATATACTCATACATATAAAATAAAAATAATAAATACAGTATTTTTTAAGGTCTGAAGAGAGGTAGTATTAAGATTTAAAAAATATTTTTATTGTTTCTTTGATAATTTTATACTGTGCATTTTGATCATATTCAGATCTTCTTTCCCATATCTGCCCTCACCTTATGACTGCTCCCCTGACTTCATGTCCTCGGTTACCATGTTTTCCTATTACTGTTTTTTAAAGACTTATGCAGTTTAATTTGTGCTCCTCATATGCTCGTGGGTATGGGCCCATCTCCTGGAACCTGGTCAACCCACAGGCATCACACCCTTAAAGCAGCATCAATTGTCGATCAATTTTCTCCTTCCTAGCAGCTATCAATAGTCCATAGTTCCTAAGTTAGGGCTGTGGCTTCTTGCCCACCTCCATATCCTCCCTGAGCTTTTGTCCAGCTTGGGCTGGAGAGGATCTTGTGCATGCTGTCATAAGTGCTGTGAGTTCACACATGCAACTGCACTGCTGCACAAAGTTTTTTAGATTTATTCTTCAACTATGAGCTTCAATTCATCAAACTTTAAAGAAGTGCTTGTTTCATGTGCATGGTTGTGGAATGCAGTCAAAGATGTGCAAACTCAACGGGAAACTAAGGGCTAAGATTTGAGAGCTGTGGCAGCTTTCAAGCAAGTCACTTTTCACTTCTGTTAGTGGTACTGTGCACAGTGGAGTTGAGAGTTCATCATGGCCAATAAATTAAACTTCTGACAATAGGTCTTTAAAATGGAATTGAGTATCTCTTACTAATATATTTAGAATTGTCATGGTCTTCTTCTTAAGTTACCAGCTTTTAATCTGCCATTCTTTGCCTAACTTTAAAACATGCACTCATCATCATCATCATCATCATCACACCTTTTCTGTAACCTCATTATATTCCAAGACATGTATTAGACAGATTGGAATGAAAAAGTCAACACTTCCCAGACTCAAGAATTGCAAAACCAGCAGGAGATATGAAAGGAAAAAAAGCTACAATATCCTCACTTCTGTTCAATGCACCCTGGACTTGACTCTCAAAGCTGGTCAGTTTGCAATCCACAATGTGAGACTGAAGACAGGGTTTTCATTTTTCAGGAAGGATTTAAGAATCACTCTGTAATCATGTAAAAAGTCAACCTTTATGTAATTTCCTCTCTGAGTGAATAATGTATCCTGAATTCATGAACATTTCACATTCTCAAAATGACTACTTGAATCTCCATCACTAAAGACACATCAGTATTGTTCTACATATCTAGAGGCAATAACGCCAATGTCTCTGTCTCGTGAGGCATGTATTTATTTCTCTGTGTTTCAGATGGGTCTGAACTTGATAAAAAATAAAACAAAACAACCAGCTGTATATACATGAAATAATACAAAGAAATGAAATGAACTAGAAAATACCACCATGAATAACTTGAATTTTTGAAACTTATGGTAAATACATGGCCATGGTGTAGTAGCAATATGATTAATGGGCAGAATAAAGGTGAGGGTGTGAAGATTGTAGTTGATGCAATGGGAATAGAAGATTTAAAAATTTTATTATTTATTTTTATTTATGTGTGAGTATATTGCCTACATGTGTGTCATGTAGTGCCCATGGAGGTCAGAAGAGGTCATCAGATCTTTTGGATCTGGAGTTGTGGATGATTGTTAGCTGCCATGTGAGTGCTGGGAATTGAACCTGGGTCCTTTGAAAAAGCAGCCAGTGCTATAACTGCTGAGTCACCTCTCCAGCCCCCAGGAATAGGAGATTTTTACAAAGAACAGTATTAGAAGGTAAAAGACAAAGTTCTAGGGGCTGAAGAGATGACTCAGCAATTAAGAGCACTGGCTGTTCTTGTAGAGGCCCCAGGTTCTGTTCCCAGCATCCACATGGTGGTTAACAACCATCTGTAACTACGGTTTCAGAGGATCTGATGCCCTCTTCTGACCTCCATGGGCCTTGTGCAACACATTCAAGCAATTCACACACATTCAAGCAATACACTCATATACATAAAATGAAAATAATAAAAATATTGTTAAAAATGAGGAAACCTAGAGAATTTAAGAGACTTTTTATGATATTCTGTCTTTCAAGATGTATTACTAAATGAAAAGTCAAAATAATTCAAGTCTTCTGAATCCCAGTTCCCTAACATTTCTTGCAATTTGGTTCACACAAGCCAGATGACTTCTGTTGTTCTTCCAATTTGGTATTCTTTGATAAATGTTTTAGAAATGACATTTTCATGTGACATATTCATTAGTGTATATGCACAAAATTTAATTGTTCAAGCAAATAATATTTACTTCCTTTTATCCTCTAGTGAGAATAGAGCTCTAACAGAATAACAATCCCTTATTCAGTTTTCATATGAGAGCAAAAGAAAGAACTGAAGAGAACTTCATGGTCTACTGAGGTCCAACACAACAATGAAGTAAGGATGTTATTCAGATTATTAAGTTATATGCACAACAATTAAGCTAAGTTGGTCAATGAAAGATTTCCAAATAAAACCTCGAATTGAAATAGATAATTTCACATTACTGTATTACAAATGTCTTTCAGCTTTACAAGCTTTGAGAGCACATTAAGGGTAATTAGTGCTACAAATTTGTAAGTTGTTTGCTCTGCCTTTAGATATGCAGCCATCTTCAAAATAACTCCAAATATTTCCCTGTGCTGCCAGTGTTCATCTCTTACACATTCTGTTGAAAGTTTTAAGTTTTAAAAACATATTACCTCAATTTTAAGGATTTTATTGATTTCAAAACTTCATACAATGTATGTTGATCACAGTCAGACTTGTTCTCTTCACTCCAGCCCCTCCCCACTACCATTTCTCTGATTTCATACCCTCCATTATTATCCATTCTTATATTTCTTTGTTTGCTTGTTTCTTGTTTGTTTGTTTTTGTTTTCCTTAAGGCCCATCTATTCTTATCTGTATCTTTCAAGTGTTCCTGTTTATGGGTCCATGCCCTGGAGTCTGGTCAACCTACCAGGCATCATACCAGTAAGGAAAACGGACTCTCCCTTTCCCAGCATCCATCAGTTGGTAATAGATTCTCAGCTAGAGCTGGGGCTTCCTGCCCATTTCCCCTATTCATAATGGTCATCTGTTTACATCTGATCAAGAGTTAATATTAGAATATATATAAAGAACTCAGAACTGAAAATAAAAAGTCAATTAAAAATTAAGACAAGAAACTAAGCAGAGTTTTAATTTGTGTTTAATGAAACACAAACAGCTGGGAAATACTTTTTTTATGTTTAACACCTTTAGCCAACTGGTAAACACAAATTAAAACTACTTTGAGATTTCCTCTTACTCCAGTCAGAAGGGCTAAGATCCAAAAAAACAAAGGATGACAAATGCTGGTGAGGATGTGGGGAAAGGGGAACACTTATTCACTCCTGGTAGGAGTGCAGACAGTTATAGCCATTTGGATATCAGAAATCAGAGTGGAGAGTTCTCAAAAAGATAAAAATAGATCTCTCAAATGATCCAGCCTTATCACTCTTGGCATATACTAAAAGGATCTATATCTTAATATAAAGAAATCTGTTAATGCATGTTCATTGCTTCTCTATTCAAATAGCCAGGAAATGGAAGCAATCTAGATATCTATCAACTGATAGATGGATAATGAATGTATGGTACATTTATACAATGGACTATTACTCAGCTGCTAAGAAAAACAAACATGGAATTCACATGTAAATGGACAGCACTGGAAACAATCACCCTAAGTGAGGTAACCCAAACACAGAAAGACAAACATCACATGTTCTCTCTCATTAAGTGGATGCCAGCTTTAAATCTTTTGGAAACTAATAGGGTGGCATGGGGGGGGGCTTCACATGAAGGAAATAGAATGCTGTTAAGTTTTCTACCACCAATTCTTGCCCATTCAGCCATTTCTTGTCTTCTAATGTTCCATCAGACATTTCACTTCTCTCATAGTTCACTCTACTCTGGCAGGCACTGAAGTTATTACCATGGTACAATCAGGCAGGATAGCAATATCTACAAGAAGTTGATGGTACCCATCTGAGCAACACATTCCTTTCTAAAGACCCTGATGGCTTTACAATTCCATTTGTGGTGGTGAAGTGCTCTTCCTCAAGATCAAAAGTGACTTTGCAGTCACAAAGTATATTCTTACATTTATAATACTGTCTTAGCAGTACCCCTTACATGGTTATGCCTAACTCCAATGTTACAGAGAAACAGCTCTTAAATTTCTTACACTATACTATGTATCTGGTCATCTTAAATAGCTGAAATTATATTACAGAATTTGAGCCTTTTTGAAAAATCTAGAAAAAAAAACAGATCAATTTGATCATTATTAGCTTGTGGTTAACGGACTATATTTCAAATATAATGTTTTAAAGAATCTTAGAAATGAAAATGATCAAAAAGCCTTTTGTTATCTTGCACAGTGGCAAGTTGTGAGTTTCTATGTTAATCACCATCTGATGTATAAGGAAACTTCTCTGGTATGAGTTGAGGGATAAATTAACCTATAGGTAAAAAATAAGTCATTAGGAGTCAATGTTATACTATATCTATTTAGTAGAAGACAATTATTAGTATCTCCTCTGTGTCCTTTGACCTACCCTGCCTCAGGTTCTGAGCCCTGATATCCATGTCAGGTATGGGCACCATCCTATGAAGCAGACCTAAAATCCAACTAGAAAGTGGTTGGTTACTCCTGTAATGGTCATGCCAATATTGCTCCATTGGGCATATCTTGTCAGGCCAGTTATTGTAACTTTCATGACTGGGCAAGGTTGATAATTAATTTTCTCTTCAGGTAGCACACATAATATGCATAATACTTCCCATCACTATGAACACTAGTCAGTATAGATGAGGCTCTGAAGTCAGCACCAGTTTGATTTCTCCTTGTTTGTTCTACAGCTCATATATGTAGTGTCTTCAGCAAAAGGGTCTTATGCTGAAGTTCCAGTGGGTAAAAAAGTACAGGGGCAATGACCAGTAATGTTTGAGGGTCTATGGGACCCATGGTCAGTAGCTTCCAAATATGAAGTTCATTCATGGCACTGAGTTTTTACTTTGTTATCCTATGGTTTCTAGTAGAGGTGATGTCCCCTTGTTATAAGGTATCTTCTTGTAATTTTTTTTATAGAAATTACATATATATGTATATATGTGTATACTTTTAAAAAGCATCTACAGTAGTATGTTTCCATATGGCTTTTTCTAATGGCCTTTAATGTTGTTTATGCTTCTCACCTGCTTTCTCATTGCTCACCCCTTTAACATATATATATATATATATAACTTTATATATATATATATATATATCACATTAATTTGGGTGGAGGTAGTAAGGGGAGTTGTGAATGGGAGATCTAAATATGAACAAAATAGATTGTATGAAGATTGTAAGTTTCAATA
>NW_008340781.1:45873-68890 GCF_000622305.1 Nannospalax galili
TTAAAAGCTAGCCATCATTAGCAATTTATAAAAATTTCTTTCTAAATACAAAGATGAAAAATATCAATACTTTGCTATCTACCTTTCTTCTCCCTGCCTAACTAATTTTCTATTGGCATGTAAGTTATCAATTTACTGGTAAGATATTTACCTACTTAAAAACATTGATCTTTAAAATTTCAGGCTAATTTCAGGCTCACCTTTACACAGAATATTACTCTACTCCAATTATATAGGAAAAAGATAAGCACTGGTTTTATGCTACCCTACTTTGTTTTTAGGGTATGATGTATAGATGTCTTAATTTTACTGAGAGATAAGAAATTTTGAAGACAACTAGAGAAATATCTCATTGCTATTAACATAAACACATAAAATCCAAAAATCTGAACAACTAAAAGACTAGCTTTATCTTTGATGTTAGCTAATGACTAGTGCTTGTTCAAAATTCAGAAAGAAGCTCTCAACTAAGTACTAAGAACTGTCTAGGATCATCCAATGAGTCTTCTGAATATGGCTGGAGTGTGACAATTCCACACTGATTGTACATGTATTTTAAAGGATTGATCATTACGCAAACAAAATAGAAATAAATTACCTTTATCCATATGAAGCATATTATAAGTAAGATTGGTTTTCCAAAATTCAGGTTAGATGGGATTCTAGTGTCTGAATGGAAGTCTTTACTTTATGAAAATTATAATTATTTCAATTTTTGTCCACAATCAGCTTGAAATGTTGCAAAACTCTGCAGGTGCTCGCTGTTATAACAAAACCATGGGAACAGATGGTGCAAGGTACAGGCCAGCTCAAGGGATTAAATGTGAGGCTTTTGAAATTTAAAATTAAAGCTGGGTGATCTTGGGAAAACCTGCCTGCCAAACATGCTTGCTTAAAAAAATAAAAATAAAAAAGTTATCCAAATTCTCTTGACAAGCTTATTTATATTCAAATGACTAGGAAATATTAAGTAGTTACAAAGTACACTTGGCAGGGGACAGCTCACCTGACCAAATTAAATGTGAAATGCTCATTCCCATTATGGTGCTAAATCTTTGCATGCAGTGACCCCTCTTATGCTAGCTCTCAATGGGAACAAATTTCTTTATCAAGACGGTACATTTCTAGGTGCTGAAATAAAGATATCCTAACATTGTCTTCTCTAAATGGATGGAATGAATATACTTTGGTTGGGGGACTAGTGATGATTAACAGGGCTTTGCATCAAGTTTTAGTGTCAGAACAAATGAAACAGTTTCAAGACTTTACATGATCCCCTAGATTTCATCATTTTAATGAGATTCAAGTAAAAAAATACACCAAGAGAATCATTTAAAGTGTCAATATTATTATAATTATTTTGACATTACTAGTATATCTTTACAATAAAATGATGGATCACAACGCATATTAATAAATTTGAAAAGATATCATGGAACAGCACATATATATTTTTTCACTATATTCCTCTTAATTTCCCAAATTTTTAGTAAGATAGATACTATTTTCGATATTTGCAGTTTTAGGACCATTCTACTTGTTAATAAGTAACAAACTTGAATAAAAGATGGTGAGTTTTCCCTCCAAGTTCATTTCAGTTTTTAGCTTGCTAAATATATTTATTAGCTATCATCTCAACATCTTATTTCAAGGCCTGTGCAACAATACCTGTTTTATACATGAAAATAACAAAATATTTTAGGGGGCTTGTGAAAGCAATTAATCATATAACTGAGAAATGGCACAGGTATGTTGTATGGATTCCTTGAGCTAAGTTAGCATTAGTTCAACTGAATGGTTGGTTCAGTCTGACATTCTTGTAGTGATATCAGGCACTTAAAGACACTGGTATCCATAAATTAGCCTTTATCTTTTCCTCCAGAAAAATCTATCTAATGGATTACTTGATCATTATGTTTCTTCTTTTCTAGGTTATTGTATTAATCATGATCATAGTAGTAATTCTTTATATATTATCTGGGAGGTCATGGGGTGATATGAAGCTGAATGAGACATATGTATAACTTATTGTTCTGTGCAATGAACACATCTGAGTAAGTAAATAATAGTTCTGGACTTTGAGATGGCTGTAACAAAAACTGTACAGTATCTCAGACAACGTGCTAAAGATTTCCTATATTACTTATCTCTATGAAAATATATTGAGCAAATATGGCCATTCTGATTTTAATTATGAAGAAACCAAGGCTCCAGAAATGGTAATTCATTTGTGTAGAACCACAAGCTAAAATGATCAGACAATGGAACTCATAGTTGGGTACATGTGGCTAAAATTATTGCATCATTCTAACTCACAAGGAAAGCGTATACACATTCAAAATAAAATGTGGGAAGCAAGATGAAATACCACAACTGGTATCTAAATGAAGTAATTAAGCATTCTGTTTAGGAGATATTGATATGGGTGGTCATAGCTGAATTGAGTCTTTCTTGAAAGAAGATGGATGTTGCCTTGAGAATGAATGGAGAATAAACAGGGAAAGAGTCAAGGTCTCCTAGTTTCCTTGAATCTTAGAAAGTGCAATCACTAAAGTAAAAGAGCAGTGGAGATGCCAAAATGATGTGCCAGTTTTCCTTGAATATATCTCTCTTCTAAGTGACCAGAAAAATATTTCTCAAGGTATTCTGAATTACATGGAAAGTTTGGACATTTTCAGGAAAAAGGTGAGGTTTTTGGTAACAATGTGTTATTCTTTTTGAAGTTCCTACATTTTCTTTGCATTTTCTTAGGCACTTTTCCAGGGATATCCCTGAGCCTATTCCCCAAAAAAGGATAGTCTTAGTTACAATTCTAACAGTATTAAATGCTATACTTATGTTTTGAGGGACAGAGAATTAACTATCAATGAAGTCAATTATTTTTATAGGTTTTTGAGGAAGATTTGTTCAGGGTAAAATCAAGAATTTTATTGATTCATTATTAGCAGGTGAATTTAGTAATGTGCATATATTAAATCTATCATTAGTATTAAAATGAGAAAATGTGGAAGAAGCTACATTTCCAAAAGGTCTGCAGATAGAACACCTTCTCAGATTTAATTCCTTTTAGCATACCTCAGTCTACCAGATGAATACATTTCAAATATCTCCCAAATTTATGACTATATCTTCAAATACTATACCAGGTTCAATTTGCCAAACTTGTGGTTTTTATACAATTAAAATATGATTACAGTAGTAAAAGAAACTAGTGTAATTAGAAGAACAAAACTTTATATTAAATTGCTGTCTAACTTGTTAAATCCAATCACTTTACCAGACCTACAATAAAATGATGATCAAGTGTTATGGGTTATATATTTGCATTTGGGCAACTTCAACTGTTTATATCCTTATGAGAAAATGATCAAGGTTTTCTATACTCATTTCAATACTGAAAACATCTTCTAAAGCACTTTCAGGAAAATGGGCTCAATGGGGTTAGACAGGAATTGAACTCAGATTGTGTTTTGGAAGTTTCATTAGCATGCATAATGACTCCATAAATTGGGTAGTACTGGGCACACAGGTTGTACTGATGAATACAAAAGACCGCATCGAGTTCCAGCTTTTAAGAATATGTACGATCAAGAAAGATGGCATCCACTTCACTTTTCACCCCACCATGAGCTTCATGACTTCTTATTCAAAAGTGATACATCTTGACAGTCTTATTGTTATGCAAAATATCCCTGGATAATATGATCTTTATTATAGATGCTTTAATCTCTTTCCTTGTGCTTTCCTTCTCTAGGCGTTTGTGTTCTTATTAAGACGGCTGGAATGGAAAGACCCTGGAAGGCACTGTAAATTTATTGTACAATTGAACTTCAAGAACTTAGAGAGCAGTATGTTCTGGCTTTAGTAAACCAGCAGCTGATCTGATGGCATCTCATGCCAAAGGCCTAGGAGAATGCGACAGTGGCAGAGAAAGTAGGTTGATGAGGTTCTGTGCCACTGAAAGTCAATTTGGTCATGATAATGGACGGGATTTTCTTTCTCCTTTCATGTAGCTGACCTATCTTGTCTAAGTAAAGGTTTTATACTCTTTAATTAGGTATCGTGGTTAGAGAGATGGCACAGAACAAAAGTCTGCCAGATCAGACCAAGCTTTCTGCTTTGTACAGGAAACATTTCATTGGGATGTTTTATTTGGCAGGTACAGGCTGGCAAGCAGAATTGATCAAAATTAACTAGAACGGATAAAAGTCGGTTTAGGGAGCAATCTAAATTTTAAGAAGGAATTCACTGTGCAAGATTTCTCCTTCTCCCTAGCCGTGCCATTGGAGTGGTAACTCTATGTGAGTCTGCCCATGACAGGGCCAGGCTTTTTTTCTGGCCAAAACAGAAACAATATGAGTTACAGAGTCCAAGAACAGTTATTGTGTTGAGACAATGCACTAAATGCTACAGTCTTTAGAATGTTCTTCAAAACTTTGCTTCCTAGGGAGATTCTCTATTTGTAAAGCAAAGTAAGCTGTCATTCAACCTTTATTATTCATAAATAGAAAGACAATACCTTCATTAAAATATATATCGAGGCAAAATGTCATTAACACTATAACCAGGAAACATATTATCTGGTAGGATTACACTAGAGCACATCAAAATTATGGTTTCTAGCATTTTGATTCATGGTAATGATTTTGGTATGAGAGAATATATTACTCTAAGCAATGAAAAATACATTACTTTGGTTACATTCAAACTTTATTGTGTTTCTCATTTTAAATTATCCATCTTTTCTTTCAATTTATAGATTGTGGTTCAGTGGTGTTCTATTTTGCAGTATCTTAGGAATTTAAAATATCACCTGTTTTGAAATGTAAATTAATACACATTGGTAGGTGGGAATGGATTATAGGCCAAATCTAATATCCAAACCATATGGATTTAATCCAAATTAGAATTATTTTTAGCAGAAGTAATTGGATTTACTAAGAGTTGTGGAGACAAATTGATTTTAGTGTTTTCAGGGAACTTAAAAATAGTTCAAACTAGTTGAAGAAACACTTTAATCCATTGTTTTATGTGTGTTAGCAAAAGATAGAGCTATCATATAGTCACAAAAGGGAAGAAAAAAATCCCCCAAATTACTTAGAATGCATGCCTCTGTGCAGACGTCATGCACAGAATCATTAGGGAAAACAAAATTCATGACTCAGGTATGAGCTATGCTATTTTCTGCTGCAAGTGATCCCAGAATAATATTAAGTATTTTTTATCACGGGTAGATGGAATCTTTTGAAATTTTTTTTTTCAGTTTGTCATTTTCATTGGTGATTAAAATTACTTTTCCCACAAGCATTTAAAGATCCCTTTAAAATATATTAGAATTGGAAAGAATGAAAAATGTTTTCCGATGCTTGTTCTTCTTTTGGTATATTTGGTATGTACTCTTCCACAATTTGTACTCTGCGTGATATACTCTTTAAGTTTTGAAGTCTACTGATGTACAGGGATCTTTACATAAATTATGTAAATTAGTTAATAGCAACGATTGTCTTACAATATAAAGGAATAGGGTTTAAGTATTAAACATTTCCTCGTAAAGATGATAAGGTTAAAACATATGCTTCTTTAACATCAGTAACAGCTGCTTGACTAGTGGGTTAGCTGCAGTCATTTTGACCCCAGGCCGATCCTGTCTTCCAATGCATAACTCCAATCTTTACTCCCAGAAATATAAAGAATTTCTTCCAAAAAAAAAAAACCCTCATGGCAGGGATAACTAAAAAACAAGATGCAGAAGCTTGTCTCCTTTCACACTTGAACTAAGAGATGACTCCAGTCTCCACCTACAATTTATGAAGAAGTTTTGCTGGACATAAGGGAAGCCAGAGTCAGATAAGATGTCATCAGAAGAAACCTGTGATTAATTATACATCACCAAGTGGCAGAGCAGAGTTATCTTAAAAGTGTGGCTTACACAAAAGGGCTCATCAAACAAGCTAGCTGATGTGTGTGCTGGCACTGGTAGTCAGCACCAATCTTGGCATGAAAAAGAAGCAGAAATATCAGGATGAATTTCACAAGGAACAATGTTTCCATAAGCGTTATGACAGTGAAGCAAGTTGAGAGAGAGAAACTGCAGTTGGAAGAAGTCTGTTCTGCACAGTGTGGAAAGATAAAGTAAAATGCTGAGGTCCTAGGGAGCATTCCCATCACCCTGAAACCACTTGCCCTGAAGAACTCATTAAAAATGGATAACAAAGACAAAAAGAACACAAATCTGTAGAGTAATAGCCAGAAAGAACTGGTATAACACAAGAAAACACCAACAAGAAAAATATAGGCAAGGACAAAGGACACTGTTACATGTTTGAAATAACCATAGAAAATTAAAGATGTAAGCTACACAAAAAATGGCAGCTAAAGTATTTCTGGGCCAGTGAAATAGCTCAGTGAGTGAAAGCACCTGCTGTCAAGTCTGGTGATCTGAGTTGACTCTCTGAGACCCATATGATAGGAGAGTACTGATTCCAGAAAATTGTCTTCTGACCTCTACCTGTTCCATGGAGTGTATGTACACACATGTACACACATACATAAACAAATGTAATTAAATTTTTCTATGACCAGAAAATGATAAATAAAAGCTGAAATGAAGCATTTGACCTTGTAAAGTACAAAACAAGGGCCTCAAACCTCAAAAATATAAGATTTGAAACTAAAGGTAGTCTTGAGTTGTGGGTAGTCACCAAATAGAGTGGGATGCTGTGAAGCCACAATCAAAACAGGTCAAAGGCGGCTTTCATCTCTGAAAAACATCAATTACTAGCTAAGCAGGAGTGAAGAGTTTGAAATAAAATGCAAAGAAACGTGGCTTTTAAAAGATTATAAAACATGTATATTAATATTTGTGCATATGTGTATATATTCAGATTGATTCATTCAAGAAAAATGCTGACTCATAGTTGATGCCCTCTCCTGTGTAAAACAAGGATAAAAATTGTTGCAAGCTGTTATAAAAACTGATTCTATAGTTTAAAAAGGCATATTTTATTGTAAAGATACAAAATAACACTGAGACACTAGATTGTGAAATTTATCAGCAAAACCAAACAATCTTAAGCCATGGCACACTACTTTGAAATGAGAAAAAAATCATTTCTTGATCGTCACTTGGTCAATCACAACACCTGAATAATAATTTTTTAAATATCAAGAATAAAAAGGGTAGTAAAAATTATATTTCAGAACTTTGTAGTTAATTAAAACAGTACCACCCCCCAAAACTATACCCAAACATTTATACTTAATATAAGCATACAAATAAAAGGTTAAGGAATCCTCTACTAAAATAAACCTCGGAGTTACAAAAGTGAATTAATCAAAAAGAAGTCCGTCTGGAGAGTTAGCTCATTGGTAAAGAGTGCTTGCTGATGCTTTTTACTGAAGACCTGAGTTTATTTTCCAGCACCAACATCTGGAGCTCACAACTGTCTATAACTCTAGCTTCTGGGGATCTGATGACCTCTTCTGGCCTCTACAGATACTCTCACCACATATGTACATGCATACACACACATACCCTCACACACACCCCCAACACAAACACAATTAAATAATAAAATAAGTCTTACCGAAAGAAACAAAATAATATAATGTAGAAAATCATTCATAAAATGAATGACAATTTCCTTCTAATGACAGTTATTAAATCTAAAACCAACCTAATTAAAAAGAAACTGGGGGAAAAAAAAAAAAAAACTTCGTATATAAGAACTAGGTGATACTCCAGTAAAGAGATCGTGGGATGAATATAAATGCACAACGTAAATGTGAATTCAGAAAAAGTAAACAAAAATATCAGAAATAAAAAAGCACGCTAAACTGAGTGTCTATCCAAGTTAGTTTTTCAGGGGAAATACATAAAACTTTGAAGAGCCCAACTCACAGGAACTAGACAATAAGGGGGAAGAAATCAAATCCTTGTGTCATAATGTTGACAAAGTTGACCTGAACAAAAGCGATAACCAAAAGACCATCTAATAATTTTTGTAAATGAATACTTGTATAAAAGCCCTCAGCAAAAATATCAGCAAATGGAAACAAATAACACCATTAAGATCTTGAGATCTTGAGGTGTATCACATCTTATCAAAGAAATAAACCAAAATCTATACAAGGACTATAAGAAGCTATATGATTATCAACTATATTCTTAAAATGGCAAATTGAGTATACTTATGAAATGAATCTCAGAGAACAGAATGGATTGATAGCATTAAATGCCTAAACAGTGGCACTGGAGAGATGGCTCAGCAGTTAAGAGCACTGGATGCTCTTGCAGAGGATCCAGTTCAAATCCCAGCACCCACATAGCAGCTATCAACCATCTGTAACCCTAGTTCCAGGGGAATCTGATGCCCTCTTCTGAGCTCCACAGGTATTTCACAACACAGGTACACATACATACACGAAGACAATACGCTCATACACATAAAGTAAAAATAATAAACAAAATATTAAAAATGTAGATAAACAATTGAAAAACTCCTGGTGAGACGATGTGTAATAGAGTCAGGTAAAAGTGTTGAAACTTAAATGATACACGGGAGTCTAAACTTCCTTACTATAAAAAGAAGGCACACAATATCAGCCAAGAAAAGATAAATGACAACAAAATACATGCAGCACCAATATCAACATAAATGATCATATAAACCTTTCAGAAATATTACTCGTAAAATTTACAAAATAATGACATGAAAATAGTTTTCTCCACTATCCAAAGGTCAGATATAGTATGTGTATCTTTAAAAATTGTGTGTGTGTGTGTGTGTGTGTGTGTGTACTAATGAGCATGTGCAACCAGAGGTCAATGTTGTGGGGTCTTCCTCTCTTACTCTTCACCTGATTGTTTTTGAGAAATATTCTCACTGAACTTGTACCCCGTTAGTTAGTCTAAAGTTGCTGGCCATTGACCCCCATGTATTCACTTGTCTATGCCCTCAGTACTGGGCTCAGACATGAGCCACACCTTCATACCTGCCTATTACATGGGTACTGTGATTTAAACTCATGTTCTCATGCCTTCCCAGCAAGTACTTTACCCACTGAGCCATCTCACCTAGCCTACATATCTTTAAAGGGAACTTATGCTTAAAACTTTAAATGCATAGACCCCCCTTTTATTTTTTGGTCTTTTCAAGACAGGGTCTCCCTGTAACCCCAGCTGACCTGGAACTTGCTACATAGACTAGACTGGCTTTGAACTCACAGAGACCCACCTGTCTCTGCCTCTTGAGTGCTGGGATTAAAGGCATGCACATCTATGGCCAGCACTAGTAAGAAGTTATACTAAGGTGCTAGCCACACATTTAAAACTACCATCTCACGGATGGAGAGATGGCTCAGCGGTTAAGAACACTGACTGTTCTTGCAGAAGACCCAGGTTTGAATCCCAGCACCCACATCATAGCAGCCAACAATTGTTCATAACTCCAGGTACAGGGGATCCAACAGCCTCTTCTGTCCTCTGCAGGCATTGCATGACACGGGTGCACTTACATGCATGCAGGCATAACACTCATACACATAAAATAAAAATAAATTTTTTTATAAAACCCTAAAACCACCATCTCTGAGATTGGTGGTCTTTAATAGCTGAGGAATGTCCCTTCAATGAAACCATTTTCTCCCCTTTTTCTGTTGGCAATGTTTGTTTCTGAAAGGATGCTCTGGTGTTAATGTCTGCAGACCGCCCTACCAACAAACGGTGAAGAAGAATAAAGAGTGGTCCTGGGATCAATATCTGTGTGGGCGAGAGGAAAATGTAATTAAGCAGGGAGAAGTTTCATATTAATCCCAAATAGCCATTTTTTTCACTTAATTCCTCAAGAATCTTTGAAATTGATATAATCCTTTAGGTTGTCCTAATTTGATGCAAGATCCTTTAGAGACCCGTCTCCACTAGTCATTAGATGTAAGCTGTGCTCAGGAAGATGAAGCTCCACTGCTGACACCAAGACTGTGATGGAAACACCACTGTCAACTTCCACCTGCCAACACTCTCAGCAGCTGTGGGAAAACAAGCTGTGCCTCACTCTTGCTCGGGGGAGATGGAAATCCAACACAGTGCAATACCTACCGTACAGGCAAATCACAGATGGAGGGAGTGTTTTTGTCACTATGATGAACCCATTTGAATCTTTTCCATATTGTATTGATTTCACAATGTGCTTGTGCTGATATTTAAATCTGAAGAGTGTAACAAAGGCTCATGTCATAATGACTCTTTCTCTCCAGGGGTGGCACTGGGAAGTACTTCAAAGTAGAGGGAGAGAGGTATAGGAGGAGGACTTCTCTATCACCGGTATTGCAGGACCCTGGTCATCTCTTCTTCCTCCTCCTTGTCCTCATCCTCCTCCTTTTCCTCTTTTTCACTATTTCTCAAACACACACACACACACACATGCACACGCACACACACAGGTATGTGTTGTGCAGTGCTTCCTAGCCATTAGGTAATGGGGTTGCTCTGACACAAACTTCCAGCTTGATGTACCAGCACAGCCATTGGGATCAATTGGTCATGGTTTGAAACCTGTACTGAGAAGCCAAAATAAGCCTTTTCTATTTATGTTAATTTATCACAGATATCTGTTACAGTATGGAAAGCTAATACAATTTGTACACACTTTACTTATTCAAAAAGCAAACTGGAAATAGCGACTGAAAAACGTTAATAGGGAACAGGAATAATTAAAGGTTGCATAAAAAGTTAGACATTGAAAATAATCTGCAAAGTGCCATTTTCTCAAAATTGCTGCCCAAGTCTCTAGCCTTTGCAAAATCATGTGAGGGAGAATGGTAGGATGCTATTTTATAGTAAGCAGCGAAATATCTAAACGATAACCTAACTTATAAATAATCTATTTACTTTATCAAACTTTTGACAGTTGCTGAACAGCAGTAGAGACAGGACCATAATCTGAAGGTCAATAATCTGACCTTGCCTCTGACCTTTGTCATCTGCCAGGACACCAGCCCTTGCTATAAGCAGTTCTCTTCTGATGGGTCTGTGGTGTTCACTCCTCAGTCCTCTACTCATTGCCCACATTTCTCCCAGTTTTTTCAAACCTTTTTCTTTGTTTATTGTAGGAAAATTCCCTTCATTCTCAGTCTTCTCAGGAAAAATTCCTTCTATCTCTTCAATATTGAGAATTCTAAACTTTCAATTATTGCATTTCCCCTGCAGCTAATGCTGTAGTTGCTCCTCTTCTTCGCTATGGAACACAAAAACGTGTATACAATTATGTAGCCGGGTATGCATCTCAAATGGAGTACAAGCCCCTTTCTCCTAGTAGCTCCTTTAAGGACAAAGGAGTATAGGATTATTGTTTACTCAGATGTGTAAAACCCTCCATGTCATTTGAGTTTCAGTTCATCTCGTTTCACTATCTACTTCCCCCATGTTCTTTTTCTAACATTCTACATGCCCTGGGCATTAAAACTAACACTGCTGTAGTACCGCCCATCTTCAGAAAAGAGAAGGCAAAGGGTGGTTTATATCTTCTTTTCAGTCCTTTCTAATCAATCGTACGCCTTCTAACTACTTATTTTAAATTCATAAAACATCACATACACATGCACTGTCCAGGCCAGATTACAGACCCTACTTTTATTTCTTAGGGGAGGGAAGCTTGCTACAGAAGAAACGTACTAACTGCCTGGGAGAAAAAGAAACTGTTGTTCTAAGTGTTTTCTCCTTGTATATTGAGTGTGTACACTTTTTAAGTCTCAGGATCTCATCATTAACAGTCCCTTAAGGACAGCATGGTTGATGAATGGCTAGAACACAGAATTAGTCATCAGAAACCAGGATCTTCTGCTAATTGTTTGTTTCATCCTATAGAAGTCGTTTAATTTCCAAATACTTTGATATCCCCTTATGGAAGATGAATTACCACAGTAGTCCGAAGGATTAACTGAGGCATAAAACAGAAGAGACATACAATCAAAGTACTGCATATGGTAGAAAATCATGTAGTCCTATTGGACTTTATGTATTGAACAATATGTCTTCATATTACTATTTTAAAGTAGTGATGTCCTTGAAAATGGAACTTTGTACTTCTTAAATAAGCATTTATCATCCTAAGACATTATCTGAACTTAAAAGAACCATTAAGTATTATCATAATTTAGAAGTCAGCTGGAAATGTGCTTTAACTTACTTACAATGCCAACAACCAAGTATTAAGCCATAAGACTGCAGAGTTCAATAGTACAGTATTAGGACTCTGCCAATTCTATGAGCAGTAAACTCAAGTAGGCACAAGTTTTATTAATGACTGGAACTAAATTCTAACCTATTAACAAATAATGATTCATTTAAAAGTGACCTCTAAGACATATTTGCTATTCTCTTAGCTCAAATATTATTTTCCTCTGTCCTCTTATAAAATTATTACATAAAGAAAGTGAAGAGACGTCTAAATACACTTCCCGGCAAAGCGATTGCACCACTTTCACCAACATGAAAAGTTTAGTTTCTTTTCTTAACATACATAATTATTTCCCATGTCTTTTCAAGTTCCATTTAAAGATCCATGTTGGTAATGCAAGTATGTATTTAAAAAATATTAACAATCACTTTACACGAATCTATTGAAATTATTAATGATCTTCCATAGCTTCATTATTCACCGAGCGTGGAGTAGTTAACATTTAAGCTTTAACAATGGTTTCCAGGTTGCTGTAGATGTTTTATTCAATAAGAAGAATTGGATTGTGTATAATCCTATGAAAAGATACTGTAATTAATTGGCAAATGGCTATGGCATTGGTAAGTTTTTTAAACCTTAATTACTTTTTTCCTTTTGCATTCTGCTTCAAATGATCAGAAATTCTGGCACACACACTGCAAAGGTAAAGAGCATTTACTTGGAGAACCAAATGTTAATACTGAATTTTTTTTATTTTATAGACATTCAAAACCCAAATTGTCTTGTTCTTTGTAAAGTTTTAAATTAATGGCTAAAGCCAGAAAAGGCTTAATTTGAGGAAATGAAATCTCAAATGCAAGGAACTTTTTCTTTTAAGCTCCAGAGACATGCAGTGCATTTATCAGCTTTGAGTGGATATCATTGTGTTTATAACAGAGTGGAGGCACCATGCAATTTTGCTCCTGAAATTGGTTTATATAGATGACTGGTTGCTGTGAAGTGTGTGTCAGAGTTCCATGCAGCTGTTATGAAGTAGTACAATTGTCATCGCTTCTTACATGGTTGTTGAGAAGAGTTTGAGAGCCCAGCTCAGTCAGCTGTTGAATAGATAACCCAACACAGTTAACGTGGCATACATTGTAAAGAATTACATGCCTGCTACAATGAGCTTTGGGCCTTTGGTCTAGATAATAATCCTGGTGGGTGTACCACGTGTAGTGGCTGTCTGATCACTCAGATATAACTGACGAAACATAAAAAAAAATGTCAGTCGACTGAAGAAAAATGATGCTGCAAGTTTGTTTAAGGTTCATGTAAACGGCTATGTGTATTTTTTTTAACCCCAACTCTCCCGAGAACTTGACTGTCATGCTCAAGGTCTAATATAAAATAAAATCTGGAGGTGAAAACCTATCTAGGGAAGCATTTAATTATATTGGTGTGCATGAAGGCACCTATTATCTGTCTGTTCTGGTTACAAAACCCAGTGTTGAATTAAGCCTTTTTGAAAACACCAACCTACAAATACAATGTTTAAATAAAGTGGTATTAGAAAACACAATTACTGACAGTTCCTGGGTGATGATGGTTTTGTCTTTTAATTTCCAAATGAAATCTGAATGGCAGTGTAAACATTTTGGATATTTATTAATTAAAATGAAATAAAAACACAGGAGGTCACACCACTATTTTCCATTTAAGCATAGACACAAGCACTGGGATAGTTAACATGCTGTAATAATGTCCAAGAAGCCCATAGGACATGGAAGCCACTGATGTTATAGGATTTTAACTTAAAGCATCTATTCTCCATCCTCTGCCTTATTGCTCTGGACTTGTCGCAGCCCATATGGCATGTCACAAACACGGCCTGAACCATGACTACTTTGATTCCTATACCCAGTGGGAGGATTTATGGATACAACATCTGTTTAAATGAGGAAATTTTTAGATCATGCAATTTGTGTCTTCAAAACTAATCATTTCATTTCTATCTCTTCCATGAATTACGCTTATTTATAGTACACAATGTAAATGAAAAGGAAGAGTTCTGGTCATGATGACCCATGTAATAGGAACAATGTTTCATCCCTTGAGCTAGTTTTTTTCTTAATATTTGCAACTGGATTTTACAAATACATGTTTAGCATTTGCCTTAAAATAACACTTAATTAGGAAAATTTAAATGTTAATAGTATACTCTGGAAACCAGAAAACTGATTTAATCATTTCTCTAAATCTCATGTTCTTAGAGTTAGAAATTACTTTATCTATATTTTACCTGAATATGTTCCAAAAACCTAAATTAACTTTAAATTTGAACACTCATGTCTATAATGATAGCAAGAGAGTCAACTGTCTCAGAAATCTTTTTAACAATGTATCATCTACCAGTTAAATATTTATTTTAACTAGTTTCTTTACTTGTAAATCTGGGACCTATATTTGGACAGACAAGTTTCTTAAGTATTTCTCAAAATATCGTCTAGGTGGACTAAAATGAAGTTACAAAAGTTTAGGTATGGTAAATTGTATTCCTTTTAAAGTTTTCCACATATGTACAAGAATTCCATCTATATTATGCACAGATGTTTTTTAAATCCAATTTTCTGGATTTTATTTTATTAATTACTTTTTATTTTATTATTAAAACTTTCCAAAGATGGTTGATTAACATCTGGTCAATTATAAAGTTAGATACCACCTTTTAGTATTACCCTACTCCCAAAGTATTCTCCTCTCAATAAATCTATATTTCAGGTGCCTTCTATGTTCTTTTTTTAAGTATTATTTTTATGTGTATAACTACATTACTTCCATGTGTGTAAGTGTACTCTTGTCATACAATGCTCACAGAGTGTCAGAAAAGAGTCATGGACAATTGTTAGCTACCATATGGGTACTCAGAATCAATCCTGGGTCCTTTGCAGGAGCAGTCAGTGCTCTTAACTACCGAACCATCTCTCTAGGCCCCACCATCTATGTTCTTGAAGAACAAAAGAGTTGTAGAAAAGTAAATCACACTCATCTCAGGTC
Source organism: Nannospalax galili (assembly GCF_000622305.1). Classification (NCBI taxonomy): domain Eukaryota; kingdom Metazoa; phylum Chordata; class Mammalia; order Rodentia; family Spalacidae; genus Nannospalax; species Nannospalax galili. The sequence goes on from NW_008340781.1 coordinate 61,086, forward strand.
TGTTTTCTCATGGCATCATTCAGGCCCAAAATAAAATTCTTGACCGTTTTGTATTTAAAAAGAAGGAAGATTAACATGTCCACAAATTCTTCTCCATTCCTCCCTTCATCAAGTAAATATATTCCCCCATAGTTTGGGCCTGGCTGGCCTTTAAATTAATTTAGCCAATGGAATCCAGAGGAAGTTTCTTTGAGGAACTTTGTGCCTCAGCTTTTAAATCTTTAAAGTGTCTAGGCTCAAACTCTGGGATCATAGCTGGCACTTTTTGTGAAACCTGGCCTGTCTTAGTACCAGACTTATACGAACGAGACCTTGACATTGCCCCTGACCAGTCAAGCCTACTAGCAGACTCATACGTAAGGCCATCTGGAAACACACAGCAATGACAGAGCCTTCAGATGATAACTTCCCACCAGACAGAAGCAGAAACAGCCATCCACCCAGCTGAGTCAGCTCAACATGCATGTCATGAACACATAAATTGTTGTTTTAGCCATTAGAGTTTGACATGGTTGGTTACATCCACTAGATAACTGATGGAGATTATTCTGATGATTTCTTTGAGAAATATTTTACAAAAGTAGCATCACACTAATAACAATTGTCTACCTGAAGATATTGACTTGTATTTTAATAATTTTGATTCTAAATATAAAAATTTAAGCAGAGTATGTACACATTTGTGGTTGAAGAAACAGAATCCTGAACATCTGTCTCTGTATTATTAAAAAAGCTATCTGAATAATGAAAACTGTATTCCACCGACTGTTGAAAAGTATGATTTCATTTTGTCTAAATGAAAATAAATTCATGTTTCCCACTATCTTCATTAACTTTTAAAATCCATTTCCTGTGCTTTGTTGTTTCATGGAAGGGAACTCATCTTCCTCTTGATGTCAATAGGACAATTTACTTATTCAACTTAGTACTGGTCTCTAAAAAAGCTGTAAATCTGAGTTACATTCAAGCTGGTTTGAAATACCCAATTAGACCCATATAGCATTCTCAAAACGAATTTGCATTTTTCAAGATTAGTGTTAGTGGCATGCTTTGACTGACCTTGGAGCCAGTTAACAAATACTTATTAAAACATACCACTTGGTACTAAACACACAGATTTTTGACAGTGATTTTTATAGGGATATGTCATCTGTTCAAGCCTGGCTGCTTTTCTGAAGAGTAAGGATAGGTTATAGTTTAAAAATATATTACATTTCTGTCTTGTTTTTTGAAACAGCTGTATTGGACATTTATGAGTTGGAAGTACTTGTCTCTCTGCTTTGCCCACCATTTCCTTTGAAGACAGAGCATATTAACCGAGGTCTCCCTTTGAGAGGCTGACCTGAAATCATGGTCAGAATTTCCTTTCAGTAGGAAATGTTAACAGTACATTGTTCAAGATACTCACTCTGTGTGAGAAACCAAGCTCACATTTGGGAGTCTATAGCTTTATTGAGTTGTTTCATGTTAAGTCATTTCTCACGAACAAATATGAAGGCAATTTTAGAAAACGAGTGAGCAAACAATAAAATACAATAATGAATTACCTGGAAGACTTGTGGCCAACTACAAACAGATGATAAGAACAAAATGAATCATATTTGCAGAAAAGCAACAGTGGACACAATCATTTTAAGGGTTATTTTTTGGTACGTTTTAAATTCTTCCATTTAAAAATATTTATCTGTCTTGAATCATACTTGGAACAGTCCAGGCTGGTCTAAGATTATAATCAAAGAATGCATCTCCTCTCTGGGTTTATTTATGCACTTGGAGAATTTGTTAATCTTTAACAATATATAAATTCTGAAATACAAATTCACCAGAAAACGTCGTATGCCTAACACGCAAAATATATCATTTCTGAGGGTGAAAACTAGAAGGCCTTTGTTTGCCAGGCCTAGTATTATACAACTGCAGAAGTCATCTCTGCTCCTGAGAGGACGTGTTAAAACTTTAAAATTAGAATAAATCACAAGTTAGATAGAGAAGATTATTACCTACCAGATCAATTTCCAAACACCAGTTAATTTCAAAGCACTTGTTCCTGTTGGTATGAAATCCACAGCCTCCCTACTCTTAAAGAGGGCACCGCTGTGTTCCCAGCAGGAAGCCCAAATTCAGTAGAGCATTCAGGATACAGCTCTAAGCCTAGAGGAAGCTTAGTGATTGTTTAAATATAAAATCTTTGTTCTGGAACAAGAGACTTTTTTGTAGTATATAGGTATGTTGTCTATGTTTTGTTTTCTCATAGAACATTATCATATGTAGTAAAAAAGAAGAAAATATTGTGAATGACATCATTGTTTTGAAGCAGTTATATTCTCTCATTTTACCTAAGAATTAACCTCATATTATGGATATACTAGAGATTATTAGTCAAAATATTTCAATATTTCATAGATGTTTCATTTCTAATATTGTTTGTTCATTATTAAATCACAGATACATCAGCTCTTCACTAGTCAACAAAAGTACATTGAGCAACTACTTTACCCCATCTTCTCTTAAAAGTCAAGGAGTCAGGAGTGAACAAAGCCTAACAGCCCTGCTCTCATGAAGCTTGTATGCAAGTAGGAGAAACAGCTAGTAAAACTAAGTGGAAAAACAAGCACATACTCAGGAAAACAGGGACCAGTGACTGAGGCTACCTTTTATCTCAGGCCTCCAAAAAAATCAAGAGCCAATCGATTATCAGAAGACATCCTAGACAGTGGCCTTGAACGTCAGAGTTGGTGTAAGTTTCCAGACAGAAAAAACATTATCGTGTTTGCTTAGTTTTGCCAGTTTCCTGGCTGCTTTAAAGACATTCCCATTTGCACTGTAGCCAACTATTAATAATTTTCTGTGTTGTTCTCAGAGTTGTTCCGTGCAGTATTCTCTTCTGTCACTTGCCTCTTCTGCAGACCTTTGCACTCTGCACTGCCAACCTAGTAGGCACAGTTATTTCATGTGTGTGTGTGTGTGTGTGTATGTGTGTGTGTGTGTGTGTGTGTGTGTGTATTGCTTGTTTTTGTAGGTGACAGAAGGTGACAGAATTCTACCCCCTTTCTTCACGGTCCCAGGTCTGACTGCTGTCACTGTCAGGCTCATTCTTTAGGCATATTAATTGATCAAATGCTGACTCTGTCAGGTTTGATCTTCTGGGCTGACACAATCTACTGAAATCTCTGTTAACATAACGCTTTTCTACATTTCATGTGTGAGCAGGTGTATGACATCATCAGTACCAGAATCCACCAGATTCTTCAAAATGTAGAGCCTTGGAACCACCACTATCTTATATAAACCCATTCATCATTTTTCACCATCTCTAGAGTATTTATATTCATATCCCTTGTTAAGAGCCATAGGAGCTTGTGGTCTCACTGCAAATTTCTTCCTAATTATAAAGATCTTTAAAAATTATCTCCAACTGTCAGAGTATGAGCAATTCTCCTGAGGCCAGAGTTGCAGTATGAACCAATACTACATTTGCATTATAATCAAACCAAACTTCTTGTGTATTTGGGTGGCCACAATCACATGTTTGTTGCATAAAATTGATACTATTACTCCACCTGATGGATACTGTGGCTTTTATGTTAAGTAATTTGAATTGTCTACCTGTAAATATGGCTTCTAAAGCCATGACCTTCTAGGGGCATGAGAGTCTTATGTTGAAGAGTTGGTCCAATCATGTCAGTCAACCTTTAAATTCTCTGCAGGGCTAGGTTATCCCCATCATACATACCTGTTGTTAAGCATAGGACTCAATTCCAGAATTATCACATATAACAATGAATATTTTGTTACAAAAATATCCCAAAATGCAGTATTTATTTAATAGTTTAAAATAAAGCACACAAATATCTCCTCCACTTATGTGAACAATACTCAATATCAATAAAGTACACTAACTATATTACTAAGAAGAAAGAAGATATTTATTACTTAAATATACTCATGTCTACATGGATGAGACATCTTCAGATGCAGGTGAATGCAGAAGCTTGGGTGGGGATTCAGGGAAATCATGTGCCACTCCAGACAGGTTTTAAACAGCAACAAAATATTTTCTTGCTATACATAGTACTGCCTATTTTGAATAGATCAGATAATAAAATATTTTATTGACTAGACCTCAGCACATGGACATCCACTGGGGAACATCTGGGGACATTTGCTTGACACAGTGGGCCTTAGCATGGATGATAGAGTTATATGGGTTCTAGGCAGGGGGCGTGTGTATGGGAGGGTGCCGGTGGGGACGGGGGTTTAAAGAAGATTAAGGTTGAGATTGAGATACTCTTTTTTCTCTCTCTCTCTTTTTAAGCTGGGTCTCCCTGTAGCCCCAGCTGTCCTGGAACTCACTAGGTAGACCAGGCTGGCCTTGAACTCACAGAGATCCGCCTGCCTCCGCCTCCCAAGTGCTGGGACTACAGGCGTGTGCCACCATGCCCGGCTGAGGTACTCTGTATAAATTACAAAAAAAATTAATAGAAATATAGAGTCAAATTGAAAGTATTTTAGTTGACTTTACTAAAGAAGAAGAAGCACTAAATTTGAAGAAAAAAATATTGCAGAACGCTTCCATATAACCTCCCACTAGTTCACCATACTATGTTTATCTTATATAATATGGTACAATTGTTTTAAGAAATTAACCAAGTGCTATTGCTACAGCATTATTAACTAAATCAATTACTTCTTAAGACTACCTGAGTCTACCCAATGTTTCTTTCTGGTTCAGCATCTCACCTACTGGAACATTTACATTTAATCCTGTCTCTTTAGCCTCGTTTCTGCAGTGACAGTTTCTTATACTTTATTTCAAGTTGCAGAAGATGTGGTGTTTTGCCACTCTATAGAGTTTCATCTATAGGCATTTCACTGATATTTTTTTCATAGTTAATTAAGGTTCAGGGATTTTGATATGAGACAAGGTATCATATCAAAACCGTATGAGATCAGGAGCTTGAGAGATGGCTTAGTGGTTAAGAGCACTGGCTGCTCTTGCAGAGGACTGAGGTTCAATTCCCAGCACCCACATGATGGCTAAGAACCCATCTGTAACTCCAGTTCCAGCAGATCCAACACCCTTTTCTGACTTGGGCGGGCACTGCACAACATGGGTGCATAAAATAAAGATAATAAAGAAAATATTTTAAAAACCATGTAAGATCAAAAGGATTTATCACACTTGTGGCTGGTCTTAATCACCCCAGTGAAAACATTTACCAGATTCCCCAGCCAGCCTGCTCCTTTCACAAGGTGGAAAGACAAGTACCTTACGCAACCCGCGGTGAGTGAAGACAGAAGGCAGAATGGCATTCTTTCTTCTTAAGGGTGACTATCTCTGTACATTGTTTGACACCCTCTCCATGGAAGAATTGTCTTTTCCATTTAACTATTTGATCATTTTGGTCGCTATCGACTTATGAATGTTCAGCTCTTACAATAATATTTTGTTTTGCTCTAATTATTCCAGATTTAATCTCAAGAATTTTTCAGTAGGTCCCTCTGTTTCTTTGTTATAAAACCATGAATGTAAGGTTTGTTCTGATTATTTTTTTAACACTCTCCTACCCTCTGCACTATAAAAATCATTTTGTGCATTTTATTCCTGGCTAAAGAATCTGCATTTTCATGTGAGTTTTTGGCTCTGTTTACATGGAGAATGGTATGAAGAACCAATACTAGGGACTTAGTATTCTTACTGATGGTGTAGCATAGCTTTGTGTCCAGGCCCTCAAACAAGAACTGTGTTATGTCTACTCTCCAATCCCAACACACACACATGCACACACATTCACATACATGCACACACATACATACACACACACTCACATAAACACACACACATTCACAGCTTCACACACACTAATATACATACCTACACACACACTCACATGCATACACATGCACACTCTTACACACACATAAACATATATCCATCATTCACACACACTCACATGCATACACACACACAGTCTCACACGCATTCACATAAACACACATTCACACACTCACATACATACCTACTCACTCACACACACTCATACTTCATCCCTCATCAGTTATATATTGGATAATAATGTAGATATGTTTCCTCTATGGATTTTTTTGTCTTTTTTGAGATGGGGTCTCCTTGTAGGTACAGCTGGCCTGGAACTCGCTATGTAGACCAGGCTGGCCTTAAACTCACAAAGATTCACCTGCTTCTGCCTCCCGAGTACTGGAGCTAAAGGTGTGTGCCACCACATCTAGTTTCCGCTATGCATTTTAAATTTGATTTCATGTTGCAATAATTTCATCTTTCTGAAATGAAAAACTAGTTACATTCCATCTATTCTTTAAATCTTTCATTATAATACCATCATTAGTTGATAATTTAAGTTACTACAGTTCTTATCCTACTGCTATAAATATAGACTTTACCTCCAATTATTCAATGTATAAAGAAATTATTATTTTTAACCACTTTAAATGTTTTTTGGTATGGACTTCATTTTTTATTTTTTGTGAATTTTATACAATATCTTTTGATCATATTTAGATCCCCCGTATATCTGCACTCATTCTCTACCCCCATACAAATACTATGCTTACAGAGCCAGGTTTGAGTCCCCAGGTACTCTTTGGTGCGGATTCCTTCACAGGAGTCCGGTCAACCTACTGCTTAGGGTCTCACTGGTAAATGAAACTGAATTCCTCCCGAGTCCTGATCGGTTGCCAGTAGTACCTCAGATAGGCAGATAGGTTTGGGGTTTCTTACCCACTTGAATAAAAACAAATGTTATTAGCACTGCTTTTGTTAGAAAGTAACATGGTTATATTAAAAGACTTTGTATAGTTGGAATATGTGGAAAGGGAGAGCGTGGCACACTCACATTATAGAAACAGTGAAACAAATTTCAAAATCACAGTCTGGGAGGTTAAAAATATTAGGAAGTACTGCAATAACTAAATTGATGAAATTTTCAAACTAAAAAATATGTAATTAGATATTAGAATATAACTTTGAATTTCTATATGTCTACTATAATTTTTGAATATTGTTTACTGGCAAAACTGTACTCCACTCTTACCCTTCAGTAGGCAATGAAGTATTATCTTTGCTCTGGATACATTATACACAGCACTTGAAATGCTCTGTCCTCCTCCTGACCAGCCTGGTAGTTTCCTTTTCATTCCCCTCAAGCTTCCCATGGGGATAGCTATTTTTTTGTCTAGTGATTGTAGCACTTACCCATTGTCAAAATAATGCTACATAATAAACAAACACAGATCGTGGTGCAACAAGAGCAAAGCAGAGAATGGAAATGCGTCTGCTGATCGGGGCTAGACTTGTTCATGCATCCAAATGCCAGCCAGCTGAGAAGGCTGACACAATTCTCCTCAGCTGTGTTCTGTTCCTCCTTCGGTAGGCTAGCCTGGGCACATCTTCAGGATAACGACAAAGGTATACATGAGGACAGGGCGATGCAATCTCTTGAGACCCAGGTTCAGAAACAGCATACTGCCAGACAAGTCACATAACACGAGGAACTATATTGCACTTTCATTAGGAAAGCTCTTGAGTCACATGGGTTCAGGAAGAGTGCAGAAATGAAGTGATTTATATAGTTACTTGTCATACCTTTAACAGAGCATTTTTCATATTTCATCAAAATTAATTTCACATGATTTGTACTGTGTATGATTTGAATATAAAGAAAGCCACACATTTTTCAGATCCCTACTACAGACATATGTACCTGATATTTCTTAATAGATACTTATTGAATAGAAAGTTATAATATTATTTAAATATTTATATCTGA
>NW_008340781.1:69023-115481 GCF_000622305.1 Nannospalax galili
CATATTCAGTACCCAATGAGTAATAAAAACCTTTGATTTTGCTTTACATAAATACTCTATATAAACAGAAAATATACAGCATTTTAGAAACTAAGCAACGTGACTATATGCCCAAGTGACTGCTATTTTTCTTTGTTTTGATAAGTACTTCTAAGTTTCCATTTTAAGGGTAATGCTATTGAAAATTAGATGATTCATTCAGATTTTTTCATTACATTTGAAATAGTCAATTATACACTGAGCGTGGTGACACGGGCCTGTAATCCCAGCATTCAGAAGGCAGAGACAGGCTGATCTTTGTGAGATCGATGCCAGACTGGTCTGTGTAGTAAGATTCAGGAAGGCTGGGGCTAGGGAGACCCTGTCAAAAAACCAACAAACCCCCAAATTAAAATAGTTAATCATATGTGAAAAATTGTTACATATGGTACATTAAACTTAGTCCATGCATGAAAAGTATACTTCAGAAGTAAAGTCTTCATTTAATAGAAGCAAAAATTCTCCCTGAGAATATAAGAATCCAGCTTATATGGAACTTATGCTGTTAAAGTTTCCCTCCCTCCTCAGCCATCAGATAAAATGATTAATGATTAAATGTATTCTAGAATGTGTTCTCAAGAATGTCACATACTGATACAAGACCCTTCCATGGTTTGGAGCAGATGTAATTACTGTTTTGAATTTAGAAATTACTTTACCTAGAAAAATGTCACTACTTAAAGAAATTTATGCTGCATGCATTTTGAGCTATTAGAAAATCACATGTTAAAGAAGATATTGAAATACTTGAAACTTCTTTGGGCATATTTCATTCTTGCCAGATTATTAACCTCATTTCAATGACACTCAGATGAGTTCTTTTGTTTTCTATATAGAGTTAAATAAATGAAAATATTCTAGAAATGTGCTCATAATTATAAGCAAAGGTAGAGACTGTATTGAAATGTGGCAGAATCATTTGATGCATTTGTAGATCTCTGTAGATCAGTTAGAAACTCTTAGTTGCTGTTTTAAGTCTACCTTGGGAAGGTTATGGGAAATTAGAACTATGTACTGCTGAGAAAGCAAAGATTTTAAGCTTTAAAAAACTAAAGTGATACCATCTATAATGGTGGGAAATGCCAATAACCTTTAAACATATTTATGACATTCTTATCAATAAATAATACAAAAGATTTATTTTGTTTCTAGATTTTTACAGTTATCCTGAAATCATCAGGAATATCATAAAAAGATGAAACATCTGAATGCATGTTTATACATAGATATATGAATGAAAGCTCTCTGTGGTGGTCAAGCTGAGTGCTTGTGAAATCGTTTTTCTAACAGGTTGCAAAGTAAAACATGTATTAAAGTTTAATGGTCATTAAAAAAGCTTTAATGTTCATCTATGTTTACACAGCTTTGGTGCATGTAGAGGCACATCTGGATAGATCTCACAGACCTGTTGTCTTCAATCATTTCAGGGAGGGGAAATCATACAGCAGTATCAGACGCTGGCCACTATTTTATACTTTCCTTTTACTGTCTTCAATACTGATTAACTTATTCTATTTAACCTCAAAACTTTCTTTCCTTAAAAAAATCAAGGAATAAATGAGTCTGACAAATGAAAAAAGTCCCTATTTTAGAATTCTTTTTGTTGCATGATCTCATGAATGATTGGTGAGACATTTGGAAACAGAAACATTATGATATGAAAGTCAAGACTAGGTTTTGACTTGCTAGATGACAGCTGGATAGTAACCTCCCCATTCCATTATTCCTTTTGTTTTATGACACAGTCTTAAGCCTTTTTAAAAACAGTTTTAGTATCTGAGAACTGGTCATATAATTGGGGGTATACCTGAAAAGTAAATTGTCAGTGTACTAAAAAATTATTAGATCACATACTGTGTTAAAACATTGTACATTTTTCAAAGATGTTAATTCAAAACATGGTCCATACTTACAGTGTGTTTGTATTCTGAACAATTCAGAGTTTTCTTTAACTGATGCTGATGATGACTGATTTCAGATCCTGGGCATTTTTGAGCCCTGAGCTTTTCTAACCTAAACATGTTTATTTCTATGTCTGTGTTGTAGTCTCAACTCTACTGTCAGCATCTAGCTCTTGAACTGAGTAGTACATACATAGAGAAAAGTCCATGGTGATGGCGTGAGATGCAGCTTAGATAGTAGTAGAAATTGAGAGAAAACAGGGTAAGGTTTGAAGCTGAATATAGATGAGTCTACAGAGTGAGTCTGGGTGAGGCTTCACTACAGAATAATGCTGATTTAGAATTGAGAGCCAGAAGGAAAATGACCTGAATGATGTGTTTGCAGTCTATTTAAAGTTTTACAATTTATTGAATCTAAAGGTTTAAATGAACAATTGCCTAGACAGAATAGAATTAACCATCAATTTTATTCTATTTATGCAGTTATATTTTCTGTAGTGCCAGAAACAAAATTTGATCTTAGGCACTCTTCACAATCAGAATGGAAATATTTGGACACAGACAGTGATGCACCCATCATAGTGATAAGGGCATTCTAGTGATGCAGAAATTGTGGTACTACAGGCATGATAGTAATACAGGCATCATAGTGATATAGACATCACAGTGATGCACTCACCATAGTAATACAGGATTCCTAGTGGCAAAGCCATTATAGTGACCCAGACATCATAGTAATGCAGCCATCACAGTGATGCAGTCACCATAGTAATATAGTCACCATAGTGATACAGACATCATAGGAATACAGACACTCTAGTGATACAGCTATGTAGTAATAAGGCCATGACAGTGCTACAAGCATCATGGTGATACAGACACCATAGTGATGCAAGAATCATAATAATATAGCCATCATAGTGATACAGGCATCACAGTAATTCAGGCATCATAGTGATACATTCATCATAGTGATAACAGGCATCATAGTGAAAAAGGCTCATAGTGCTACAGCCATCACAGTGGCACAGGTATCATATGGAAACAGTCACTGTAGTGATACAGACATCACAGTGATACAGGTATCATAAGGATGCAGGCATCATAGTGATTCAGGTATCATAGTGATACAGGCATCACGGTGATGTAGGCATCATGGTGATGTCTGTCATGGTGATGTGCAAGTATCACGTGATGTAGGACTTATGGTGACTTGCTTCCCTCCATTCCCTACATTATGGTCTCCATAGCACGTCTTATATTTTTGGTATGTTTCAATACACATCAAAGAACTCTGGGAGTTATTCTACATTTTCTATTGCTTTAAAAATTTGCTTGAACATTATACATTAGTATAGTCTTTGCACCATTTCAACCCCTTCCAGTCCCCCTCCAATGCCTATGTTCCCATTTCCTCTCACTGTCATAGTTCTTTTCTTGATTATTGTTACATATACATGCCTTTATAGATACACATATATGTACGTACACACAAACACACACACACACATTCAGTGGTACTGCTGCTGTGTACCTGGGTGTTTAGGGCTGTCCACAGATATAACCTCACAGGGAACTAGTCCCTGGAGAAAACTGACTCTCCCTCCTCAGTATCCATTGATTGCATGTAGCTCTCATCTTGAGGAGGAACCCTGTGGGATTTTCCCCATCTCCTTTGTTACATCAACTGTTTTGTTATTATATGCAGGTCTTGTTAGATTGCCACATGGTGGAGATTTCATTTGTTCGGTTTACCTATCCTGTGTCGAATGCTTTAAGCTGCATCAGGTGTCTTGCCCTTGGACTTTTACATTCTTTCTGCCCTCCTCTTCTGTGATGTTCCCTGAGCCTTATACAGGTTGCATTGTAGATGTGTCGCTTAGGGTTGGGCACCTCACAGACACTAATTCTCTGCATTTGACCAGTTGTGGAACTTCATAATAGTCTCTATCTGTTGCAAAAAGCAGTTTTGTTGAACAGTGGTGAGAGGAATACTTGTCAGGCTAGTCGGCAGCTCTCCAGCATCAGGGCCTGCCCAGTCCCAGTGGAAAAATGATGAGACAGTGGGCTGGTAACCATCAATTTTTGAACTATTATTTTGTGCTTAAGATTTTATATACATTAACTTATTTAAAGTAAAAAAATCCTTATGAAGTATGCATAGTTGTTATCAACTTTATTTTACTCAGAAAACTGCAGCTAAGTAATTTATCTACTATTACATAATTACTGAGTTGAAGAGATGGAATATGAACTCAGAAAAGCTGGTTATTGAATCCCAGCTCTGGGACACTATGCCAAGAAACACTTTTTCTCCTCTCCTTTGGAATTTATTCTTTAGAGCCCTGTAAGTAAGCTTCACGATTGATGAGCATGTTTTTATGACTACCCAAGCCCCTTTTTCCATGTACAGTACACTCTGAGTAACAGGTAGGTGGTAGCCTCATGATTGAATCTATTCACATTCAGGAAGGGAGTATTAGGTTGTAACTCCTCCCAAAGGTATTTACATTTTTAGAGAATGCTTACTAAAAGCCCAACCAACCAACGAACTAACCAAACAAGCAAAAACCAGAATTAGCTCTGTATCAATGAGTTACTCAACTATTTAAAATCAGCTAGTGAAATAATATAAGAATAAGGGAGGAAAATACATTCTAGTGTAAGTTGCTACCAATTAAAACAATTGGACTCTAGGTTCCTAAATAACTCCTGCTGCATATTCTAACTCAAATTTTTGCATTGTGACCTATTGCTTTCTCATTACCCTTCTCAAATACAGTAAAGTGGAGATCCTGGAGAAATGAAGGAAATGGAAATGGCAAAGAAAATGCAGACTATGAAAGGCAATACAAACTTAAGGGTATTATACAGAGATTTAGGGGTACTGTATAGAAAAATTATAAATACAAAAATATAAATCTATTGACTGGATTTTATTGATGTCAGTAAACATTAACTTCTTATAAGAACATGTATTATTTTAATGCCACAACACACATTAGTAGAATGTCTATTCTCTTTGAAGTCCTTATCCAAAAAAAAGGCTAAATAAGATATATACACTATTTATTTTAAATTAATAAATACAAATTGCTAATATATGCCATATCAAATTGCTTAACATTCTGAAAGAAACTAATAATATACTTCTGAAATATTTTATCTTTAGGGCGAGATTTACTTCTGCATATGCGTTCCTTCTTTGCACTTAAATATAACCTCTGTTACTTAATTGTAATGTGTATAAAACAGAAAACAAAAATCACAGTGTAGGAAGAATTTAATGAAGAATCCTATAAACTGTGTGAAATGGGTTAAAAATAATTTTGGGGTTTTTTTGGTCTTTTTGAGACAGGGTCTCCCTGTAGCCCTAGCTGTCCAGGAACTTGGTAGACTGGGCTGGCCTTGAACTCAAGAGACCTGCCTGCCTGTGCCTCCAGAGTACTGAGTAAAGGTGTGCTGGAACTCACTATGTAGACCAGGCTGGCCTTGAACTCACAGAGATCCTCCTGCTTCTGCCTCCCGAGTTCTGGGATTAAAGGTCAATTCTCTTATCATTTTTTCATTTAAAAAATGTTCTAGGCAAAATTTTCAAATCAGTAGAAAGATTTGGCAGCATCAAAATTTGCTGTGCATGACAGACAAGGTATCTAAGTCTAGTTAGTTGAGAGCAGAAAAGCATGTGTGCCTAACTCTAGGGAGCAGCAGACCAGTGTTTTCTCTTTTCTGTACCTGAGTAGAGCAGGCCTACACCAAGAGCATCCTTCAGACTATGAAATTGACCCATGGGGTCAAACAAGTCAGGAACACTTTAGGGATGCAGTCATCTATCCTGACTGCTCACTTCATCTGATAGACGCTTCACGTTAGAAAGAATTCACCCTTATTTTGTGACACTATATTTGACCAAGTAGACTAAAGATGGGCACATCAAACTTCCTTTCATTTTGAACAAAATTATGAATTTGAAAATTTAAATAAGAATGAATGGATCAGAATTTAATTTTAAGATTCAATGGTTTTGTTTTTCCTGTGAACACTGTGCCAGACCTTTGTTTATAAGGCTGCCTTCACCAGTAGTTTATCCTCTATATACAAGAAAACTCTCAACATAAGTCTTCTAAGATGCTCCTTTGTTTCCACAAGTCTAAACACTTGCATCCTTGAATTGAGTCCCCTGAAATGTGTAATTGCAAAAACATTCTGAAAATTAAAATACTTGTATTCTTTTACCCATCCATTACTACCGAGGTGTTAAAATAATTTATTCTATTATATTAACAATTGCTTGATGCATCAAAAGATAATTTGCCATGTAATTTTGTTAAACCTGAAACTGTAGCATATTTTCTTGATAATACCATTAATATATCAAGAGTAAATAAAATGTTTAGTGGTAGGTACATTAATTATCGCCTTCATCTATCGGTGTTTAAAACTTAGAAATAATTAAATGTGCTTTAATAAGATATGGTTCTGAGAAAGCAGGATCGTTTATGAATTGCTAGAGGTGCGTGGAGCTGCGTTTCCCCTGAGAGACGGAATTTATGCCTAACACCCCGCTGATTGTTCAGGAGGTAAAGAACCAATAGCTGCATGTACAGAGGTTTAATTTAAAGTGTGTTTCTCACTAGGCTGCTCACAACACTTAATTAAACTCTGCTGTTTTGGCAATGACAAATGCTGTGGTGCAAAAGAACCCGAGTCCCGGTGACTGAGACGCTTTTGTAATTTCTTTCATGTGCACTGGCAGCCAGAGGCAGGTCAGAAAAGAGAGCTGGGATAAAAGAAGGCATATTTAAGGTGTTTGGACAAAGTTGCTAGTTTTAAGAATCCAGTGCCCAAAAGTGCTGCATTATTTAAAGGATTTAATCATGTGGCATTTGTGGAAAATATGCTATGTGACTGGGGAAATCATTTAAAGTCCATTTCTAAGTCATAGTGGGTTTTGGAAAAAATTTCCTCTTTCATTAGCAATTTAGAAAACATGAACTAATTTAAATTTAGATAGATATGCAGCGATTTTATTTCTATACAAATCTTTAAACTATATTTTGTGTTATAGTACATGCTATAGATTTATTTCTGGATGATCTTCAAAATTAAGAAAGTTTATTTTACAGATCAAAGTAAAAAAAAATCCCAAATCTTCTGTATATATGAAATTAATTATAAAGTGGAGCACAGAAAATATTTTTTAAAGTTCTTCCTGTTGAAATACTTATTTTAAAAGATGTGTAGAAACTCTTTTTGTTTAAAACCCTCGTCTCTCGTGCGAAGGCTTCATTCACACAGCAGTGCTTTCAGCAGGCAGAGGCGGTTTTACAAAGTTCTCATTTAAAAGTGATATCAAAGCTAGAACCGGCCAACCATTGAAAGACATGCGAAAAGCCGGGGATTGCTGAACTTCTATGTGCAAGAAACACTGCAGCTTTTGAGCATGTGCGACTCACCAGGTTCCCAAGACGATGTGCCCATTTAATACTTACAATTTCTACTCTACAGAGTGGAAAACCAAGATTAGGAGAATTTAAGAAACATATAAGCTTACACATCTAGTTCTTAAGAAAGCAAGGATTCAGATTCAGGCGTTCTGTCTGTCAGCCCACCATACTGACCCATTAGAATACTTCCAACTGTAAACCCAGAAATCAAATCAGAGGGAAGTGAACTACACGTGGCAGTGATTTTCTCACTCATCACAAAGGCTTTTACTCTACTTGAGCATTTATATCACTGGACTAAACTTAGAAATCCTCTGACTCCTGTTCGGTACTGCAAGGGAGGCCCAGAGAAGGCAAGAAAAAATGCATAATGGCACAGCGCTAATGAACGGTAGCGCTAAAAATAAGCTGAGGCTTCCTGTGGCCAGTGAACACTTCCCCGCATACCATGATCCCTGTTCTTAATTGCCACCTCATCTCTCAGAAGCTAAACTGGGCTAGCTGTTACAAATAATAGAAGGCGATGTTTAGTTCACCATCATTGTGTTCATCATTTATGTGTCCATACCAGAAAATCAGGACAGATGCTTTTGTTTGAGTGTTCTGGATAAGAACGTTGTATTAACCTGTATTCCAAAGTAGCCAAAACTATTTGCCCTATGTATTTGCCTGAACTCATTATTTCTTTTACTATCAGGTACTATAATTTTAAATGCATTCATCTTAGGTTACAGGATAATGCGAAGAACATCAGACACAAAGAATATAATTTTGAGACTACAATGTGGCAGAGTATTTGCCTGGAGTTCATGAGATGCTGCATATAACACATAATACTAAGTAAGTACCTAGGTAAGTGAGTGAGTGAGTGAGTGAGTGAGTGAGTAAATAAGGAAAGGCCTTCATTTATGTGTTAGGTGGGAATTCATTTCTTTCTTGATACGCTTCAGTGTAGAAAATCTTAACTTTGTAAAACAGCTGTTTCATCTTTGTGCATTTCTGGTAAGAATTACCTTTCTAGCTTATTATTTCTCCTAATGAGTCTGCCACATTTATTAGGATTTGATGTTACAGTATCCAGGCATTTTCCACAAGAAAACAAGAGAATAAAACAAAAACTGAAAATATAATTAGCTCATTTAAGGACTGGATTGCAAGCAGTTCTGGATATACTGTTTTTGGAATGTTCCAATAGGAGTTTCTATAAGTAAGTCACACCAGATATTAGGGTTTTAATGTTCACAGAAAAAAAATATCATTGATCTCTAGAATAATGACTAATTATTTTCTTTTGGTTTTGAGCAATTCAGGACAAACTTTAAGAGGGAATGAGTCACAATGCTCTTTCTTTGTGGAATAAATTGCATATTCAACATGACAGATCATTTGATAGAATATAACAAAACCAACATATTTGAAAATTCATGGCTAGGACATGTGAAAAATATCTAGAATGAAAATAAAATATAAAACTTTCAACTGAAACAGGTTCAGTTCCATTCAATGACACAGAGAACATACTTTGCTTTTGTTTTTGTTTTTGTTTGTTTTTAGTTCTAAAAGTGGTACAGTCAACACCACATTTCCATTTTCTACCTCTTCACATTTTGACAAATTTGTACTAACAGAATTTACATCCTCACTCATGGTTTCTCAACTTGATCAAATCATCTTGGTTTCTATAATAGACTGCTCAAACATTTCTACTGTATCTATGTAATTTAAATATTTGAAAGTTACTTCTATTCACATTGAAACTTACTCTCTGTGTTGTAAAGGCTACATTTATTGCACAGGTGAATATATTTCACTTTGGCTTGAGTGCCACCTTCTTACAGATGTATTATTTGATTAACCTCTCAGCATTATTCTACCATCTTCAGAGCAGAGCTGTTTTCTTCACAGCACTTGTCAAATTCTGAAATGTCAAAAATCTATCTCATTCTCCACTAAATCCTCAGCATTGATACAGTAGGTGGCATTTAAGTGGCTCAGTAAGTTTTTACTGAAAGAGCAAATGAATGAATGAATGAATGAATGAATGAATGAATGAATGAAAATGATTAAACTACCTATATTTATTTTTGTTTTTCATGTTTTATTCACTATTTTCTGCCACTGTGGAAAAGTCCTTGCCTTTTATTAGTATGTTTATCTACTTAGCTCAAACTTAATCTCTGTTCCCCACTGAAAAGAAAATCACTTGAAGACATTCACATCCCAAAATCTGAGGCTGCCAACCACAGGCTTCTCATAAGCAAATAGTACAGAGATAGCATTTCTTTCCTATTTCCTGTTAGTCTTGTATCTATTTTATTTATTCTTTTATATTTTTTAAACTTTTTAAAAATAAAAATATATTTTTAAAATTTTTTGTGTATTTCATGAGGCCTGGCCCTGAGGCAGTGCGAGGAACTGAATATGGTCCCAAAGCAGGGGGGATGGGCATTGCGAGATTTGGGATGCTCACCCCATGGAAACAAAGTTCACTTTTCTTTTTATTATTACATCTTCTTTTCTTTTCTTTTCTTTTCTTTCTTTCTTTCTTTCTATTTGGGGGTGGGGCATACATGTTCCATAGGTCACATGTGAGTGTCAGGGGATAACTTGTGGAGTCTGCTGTATCCTTTGACTGACCATATGGGTCCTGTTCAAGAAATAGAACTCAGGTAATCAGACGTCTCAGAATATGTCTGCTGAATGTGTCACATGATAGTTTTTCATGTGACACAATACCTGTGTTCTTGTGTTCATTTTGGTAACTGCTCACAAGATACAGGATCATACGACCCTTTCTAAGGCTACAGTATCATTAATGCCTAATATTAAGAGAATATAATGTTCAATAATTAGTTCATTCAACAACAAAAAATTATTTTGATTTGTGTTAGCTTTTCCTGTCTTTAACAATACTCACCTATGTTTGCTTGAAAGTTCGAAACAATCTTTCTGTCTTCTCTACAGAGCTTATGAGAAAATACAGGAAAAAAACAACTGAGGCCTAGTGGCAGTTACAGTTTATTATTCCTATCAGCAATTAAATAGATTTTTTGTTTTCAGCCTTCCCACATTGGTGTTCTCTTAGATCTTCCTAAAAGCTGAATGGCTTGTAGAAATCAAAGCAACTGTCTCCCATGTTCTCCCTGTGTCCTTTGCTATGTGTGAAATGAACTTAAGCTCTGAAGGTGCTTAGAGAATTTCCCACTATGGACGCTCGAGTCTTTTTTGTTCACATCCCATCACCTGACATGTGGTGGTCACAGAATGTACTTCAGTGTTAGGGCTGAACTTCGAGTCCCCAACATTTAAAGAAGCAATTCAAAGCAGATAGTTAGCAATTCAACCAGGGCCTATTTACCCTTGTCATTTATTTTAAAACCCTAACACTAAAACCAGACCATTTTAAATGGTAGATAAAAGGCAGTGAAATTGATGAATGCCTTTTGGCAAGTACAGTTGAGTTTCCATGGGGTTTATACATTATTGACACTGTCAGTGATTTCAGTGATTGTGGCTACAGCTGGGATATTATTATTACCGTGTTGCTGTACTTCTGTTGGGAGGCTATTCCGTGGTCACAGCTGGAAGTGTTAGTGGCATTTGATGTTCATGACCTGCAGTAATTGTACCATTTTATAAGAAGAGTTCACGAAATCCATAGTCAAGAATTAAGCTGTTCCCGACCAAGTGACTTATGCTAGTAGGCAAGAGAATGAACAGGAGCGGCCTCAGTCAGAATTCAATAGTTGCCACGAGAGACTGAGCAGGTCGTTGTGAGGGTAATGTTATTGTACAATGGCACTAATCTACACAGAAGTCTGGGGTTGCTGTGTTGGCACTGATACATTTGCTTCAAGGCTGTCTTTGGGGAGGGAATTTTGTATGCCTTTAAGGCCAAGTGAATTCTATTCTACAAATGATTGTTCAATGAATAACCCCTTTACTCTCTCTAAATTTGTTTCTCAGATTATAAAAGCAATACATGTTCATTATGGATAATATGAACAATACCATAAAGGATCAAAAATAAATTTAAAATCACATTTAATCTTAGTGCTTAGAGGTAATCAACTTTAATATTTCCTTGGATATCTTTCAAAATATATATTATATATGTATATAATTTTAACAAAATTGAATTAATACTGTGTATGCAAATTTTTATTTTCAATTCTCCCCTTTTACACTTAAGAGTAAGTCTTAAAAAATGAAATTATTTATATAAAACACAAGATCCAGGAAAAAATCTGCTAATCTTTTGAGATAAAGACTAGATTAATTTATTACAAAAATATTAATTTTAACAAAGTCATAAAATATGAATGCAGTATTAGGTAGGTTGAGGTCAAACTCCCAACAGTAAGGATTACACTTCAGTAAATTGAAGACTGGCTTGTCTTCTATGGCACCATGGGCATTGAGAGGCAGCTCCAACATCCTTAGTCACCAAATAATTTCCTTACAGATAACTTTTGGTTATCTAAATTCAACCTCATACATCAGAATTTTGGAATTCAGTTATTTATACAGAAATCTTCCATTGAAAAGCAAATGTTGGTGAGGTAAGTTAATAACATGAACTGGTTTGCCAGTATCTTTTGAGGATTTCCTCTGGAAAGCAAAGAGCAGAAAATTAAGGAAAAATTGGTCAGTGTGCAGTGAGGAATGTAAGGAGTACGGCTGGTACACAGAACTTTCATTATGACTGCACAGGGATGGGCCACCACAGTCACAGAGCAGTCAAGACCTCCACCTGTGGAGTGCACTTTATGTCTGTCTGTACGTCTTACTAGTTTGCCAAATAACATGGCCCAGGATAAGCATTCTGCCCCACCACCATTGAGCAAGAACGCATATAGTCTTCCTTGTCCCAGGATAATAGTTGCCTTCTTTTTTTAAAAAAAAAAATTGATTATCTTTATTTTATGAATATGAGGTATGAGTGTATTGCCTACATGTAGGTAAGTGCACCCATGTTGTGCAACTATCACAGAGGACAGAAGAGGCTGTCAGATCCCCTGGAACTGGAGCTATAGACAGTTATTAGTTGCCATGTGGGTGCTGGGATTCGAACCTGGGTCTTCTGCAAGAACAGTCAGTGTTCTTAACCACTGAGACATCTCTCCAGCCCAATAGTTGTCTTCTAAGCATTGTGCCTGAATCTTTCCTCTTACTCTTACCATTCAAATGTATTACTATGATTTGTCTATTTTACCTAAATAATATTGATACACTTTTACCACCTACTGGGACTTTTCATAGCACATATGAACACCCATCTGGTCTATTTTAGTAGTCCCCCTATTAATCTTCCTGCCCTTTTATGACACTTTTGAGCTTTTATTTTGCATTCTGACAGTTTCATGCATGCATTTAATGAATTTTAGTCATTTTCATCCAGGACTCTCCTTTATGCACATACCTTCTCCTAATGAAAAGCTTTTTCTTCCTAACAAGTCCCCTCCTGCTTCATATAAGCTATGCTTGTGTGACCCACTGAAGTTAATTAGAGCTTCTTGACTCCACATGGGTGGGAGGTCACTTATTGGAGCATGGGTGGCTTTGCAGTGGCTAAACCACTAATGAAAGAGTCACCCTGTCCCCTATCAGCAACTTTCAATAGTTCCTCAGGAAAGTGTGGGGTCTCATGAATCCTTCCCCCATCCAGGATTAAATGTGCATGGGCCCAGTCTTTAGCAAGTTTTGTGTGGGTAACCCCAGTGTCAGTGAGTAAATGAGTGTGCTGGATAGTGTCAATTGTCACCTGACACACCTGAGAAGAGGGAACCTCAATTAGGGAATGTCTTCAATTGGATTGGCTGGTGGGCATATCTGTGAGGTATTTTCTTGATTGTTGAGTGATGTAGCAGGGCCTAACCCACTCTGGGTGGTGTCACCCCTGAGCAGGTGGTAGTGTATTGTATAAGAAAGCAGACTGAGCACAGGCCAGAGGAACAAGTCAGTAAGCAGTATTCTTCCACATTCTCTGCTTCAGTTTCTACCCCGAGGTTCCTCCTTGAGTGCCTGCCCTGACTTCCCTCAATGATAGACTATGACATGAACTTGTAACCCAAATAAACTCTTTCCTTTCCAAGTTGGTTTTGGTTAGTGTTTTCTCATAGCAATAGAAAGCCACCTAATACAAAGATTTCAAGACTATGTCATGTCCAGAAGACATCTTTTTGAAACACATACTCCCCATCCTCCAGCTCTACAATTTCTTTTGCATCCTTTTTCAAGATATCCTTTGAATCATGTAGGGGGTAAAATAGATGACCCACTTAGGACTAAGCACCCACTATCTCTTATTTTTGGCACTTTGATCAGTTTTGAGTCTCTGCATTAACTGCCATTCACTATAATAAGAAACTTCTTTGAAATGGCTGAGAGCAGCACTAATAATCCATGTATTATTCATTTATTTTTATTTATTATCTATGAATATTTATCAGTAAATTTGGCTACATGTCCATTTAGCAAAATGATGGCAGTGGGTTCCTTCCTAGGCCACCTAGGAGCTCCCTGGCCACCAGCTCTTGACGTGACTTACAGTACCAGTCCTGCATTCCCTCCTGTGGAACAGGCCTGAATCTAATCAGAAAGTGATTGATAATCTCCAGAACATTTATGCAACTACTGTGCCAATGGCACATCTTCCCAGGCTAGTTGCTAGTGTAGCTCATGCGGTTCACAGCTTGGTAAAGCTGCTTTTGACTTTTCTCCCCCAGCAGCCGCATAGAGCACCTTCTACATTATGAAAACTGGCCAATAGCAGGTGTCCAACTCAGTTTCAGTTTGATTTCTACACGTCCTATGATCAATGTGTGCGGTCTCCTGAGCAGTTGGGTTTTACCACCAAGTACTACTGTGCTTCCAGTATTTTATCTATCAAAGGTTTCTATGAACAATAATCCATTAATATGTACAATATGCATTGTTTAGTCATTTGAACAAAGCTATCAATACTTCAATACATATTGCAATAACCATAAAATGAAATACTTGAGCTTAATTTCTAAGGTCCTCAAAATAACACAAATTCTTCTTCACTATCTGAGTCCCTCTACTTTTTGACACTAATATTTCAGTCCACATGGCCTAATTTGCACTCCTTATAAATATATTGAGCGCTTGACATTATCAACCAGAATACGTTTTATCATCTTTTTGTTTATCTCCTTTTGCCACTATTATTTGTTAGAAGTGGTTCCATTGACATAAACTAAGAATATAACTGCATCTTTATTAGCACTGTGTCCCCAGCGATCATAAGAGATCCTTGAACGATGTAAATACTTTAAGTTCAAGGTGGGATTCAGGGTAACCCCTGAATGGTTAATTTTAAGTGTCAGCCTTACTGCTTTGAGGGCTGGCTAGCTATTTGGTTTAATATTGTGAGTGCATCTGTGATGGTACCTCCCTATGAGATGAAGAGATGAAGAACTGAATGTACACAGTGAGTAAAGTAGGTTGTCTTTTCTAATGTGAACAGCCCTCACCCAATCAGTTGAAGGCTTGCACTAAACAGAAAGGCTGACTGACTCTCTGTATGTAAGCAAGGAGAATCTTATCTGCTCTAGTTTGCTTTTATATTTCTGTGATAAACATCATGATCAAAAAGCAACTTGAAGGGGCAAAGTGTTTACTTGGTTTACAGGTTATAGTCCATCACAGAGGGAGGTCAAGCCAGTTCCTGGAGGCAGGAACTGAAGCAGAGACCATAGAGGATGCTGCTTACTGATTCCTCCCTCTGGCTTGCTCAGCTGCCTTTCTTATACAGACCAGACTCACCCACCCAGGGATGGTACCACCCACAGTGGGCTGGCTCTCTTAGACCAATTAGCAGTCAAGACAATGCCTGATAAGTATGGTCACAGGTCAGTAAATTCCTCAGTTGAGATTCTCTCTTCCCAGGTATACCTAAGTTTGTATTGAGCTGTTATAAGCCACTATCCTTGTGCATGAGACAGGACGCTGGTCTTTTCCTGCCTTCATACTTGAACTTTATTTGCTCTTCTTGGGTTTTGAGCTTCCTGACTTTTCAAACTGGTGATTACACCAGTATTTCTGTTTTCCAAGCTTTTCAGTTTGTACTGGCACTGCAAAACCGCCTCTTCTCGGTATTCAGCTTGCTACCTGCAAATCTTGGTCATGAGCTTCCACAATTGTGTGAACAATATTTCCTAAAATTAAATTTCCCAATGTAATTGGACTTGTCTCATCTGGATTCTGTTTCTCTGAAGAACTCTGAAAGTTTGCTTCAGAGCAGAGTATTAAACTATGATTTGAAACCAAGAATCAACATAATCTCTTTGAAATAGGTGAGACCTTTTTTTCACAGTAGCAAAATATGAGCTAAGCCTACATTTCCATCAATAGTTGAATAGATAAGAAAATAGGATACGTGCGTACAGAGAAATTTTATTTAACTGTCACAAAAAATAAATTAGTAAATTTGCAGGAAAATTGGTGGAACTGGAAAACATTATATTAATCAAGGTAATCCAGGGTCAGAAATACAAATACATTACATTCCTCCTTATGTGTGTATCCTAGCTTCTAATTGTTAAATATGTGTATCTAATAGGTGCAAATGTTGATAAAAGCCAGGAGACTAGAAAGGGGCCCATGAAATGGAGAAGACAAGGCAGTAAAGAGGGAAACATGGAAGACAACAGAATATGTGATATATTAAAGAGAAAGGGGGCGTATTAAGGCTATGCTTTGGAAAATTGATACCTTATTTATTTTCAATTATTTAGGTATTAGTAAACAATTAGTGATATTTTAACTGTTCATCCTTAAATTATTTAATAACTATTTACCATGTGCATAAGATGTGTCAAGTAACTCATTCCTTGTATATACAGAAAGGACAAAGCAACCCGATCAATTGAGAGACCAGTGAGAAGCATGCATTACAAGTTTTTGTGGGTGTAACTATTGACCTGTGAAGCCGCCTGGAAACAAAGAGATAGGGAATAAATACTTTAGTAAGTTATGCTGACTGGAGAGCTTCTGTATCATGTAAATGATGCCCTGCCTTTTGGTACCTTTTGCTAAATCTGGCTCCTAAATTTCTGTGGGCAGAAAACAAGGTGGAAATTTGCTCAGGTTCTGGGAGAAAACTAAGCACTACTACAAAAGTAGTTAAATCTTCAAAATTCCAAAACTAAGAAAAACAGGAAAGTAGACTAGAGAAGAAATCCTTGGAAGGAAATCAGGTGATTTGGCCAAAGGATATCATCAACTTCTCAGTACTGGAAACTGAATTAGTTACCTTTCTCATTGCTGAGACAAAATACCTGGCAAAAGCAACTTCAGGAAGGAAGGGTTTATTTTGACTCACAGTTTGAGGATTCAGTCCATCATGGTGAGGAAGCCATGACATCAGGAGCTGGTAGTCACTGGTTACATTGTGTCCTAATCAGGAACCAGATGGAGATGAATGCCAGTGCTCAGCCCACTTTCTCTTTTAGTCAACCCTGTACCTCACTCTATCAGTAGAGCCACCCACGTGCAGGCTAGGTCTTCCTTCTTTAATTAATCTTTTCTGGAAACACACAGACACATGCAGAAATGTGTGTGCATGATGATTGTAAGTCTAATCTAGCTGACAATGAATATTAGTGATCACACAAATTACAGAGCACATTTGTAATATCTTTTCTATGGGGTTTCAAAATAATTGTGGATTATAAGTGCATTTTTACCTTTCAAATGGTGTATTTGTAAAGTTATTGTGTCATCTTCCAGGAATACACATATATTATATAAGGTAAGTATTGTAACTTGTTATTTTGTAAAATTATGGGTTTGTTTTTTTTATTGAACTTTTGTGAATTTCATACACCATATTTCAATCCTATTAAGGCTCCTCTGATATACACACCCCTCTTCTACCCACCCCCAAATTCATGTATTCAGTCTTATATGTTAAGGCCTATGGAGCCAAGTTTGTGTCCTCAAAGGTCCCTTGATGCGTGTGGTCCATCACTGGAGCCTGTTTAACCTATCTAGCATCACTCTCTTGAAGAAAACCAACTCTTCCTCTCCTAGTAGTCATTGGTTGACAATAGTTCCTTAGCTAAGGTTGGGAGCTTCTTACCAATGATTTCTCTACTTCTATGCTGTTTTTGTCTGGTCCTATGCATGCTGCTACTGTTGCTGTAAGTTCATGAGTAACTTCCCAGCTGTTTGGATAACTCTGTTTCCTTATGGACAACCACCACCTCTGGCCCTTACAATCTTTCTGCCCCCTTTTCTACAATGGTTCCTTGGGTGGCAAAGTTTTGATACAGGTCTCCTATTTGGGGGGGGGATTACGTTTTTTTGTAAAAATACTGAGACCTAATATAAAAATTATTATGCTACTGTTTCATCTGCCATGCTTTCATGATAATTATTGGAGTTTTTCTTGGTGGGAAAACAAGGGCATTTGGTTCACTTAGATGAACATTTAGAATCAGCCATTGGTGCACTGTAGATATAGTTTTCCCATTTATAATCTTATGAAAGAAGTATGTACCCTTGCCCCAGGACCTGAACTTCTTTATGTGAAGCAGGTGGGATTCCTGGTTGTTTCACCACATGATTCAATTTTGACAAAGTAGAAAGTATTCCAAATCACAGCAGAAGTTTAACAGTCATCGTACAGTTTACACAATGCTTGTGTTCTTTTACATCTTTTGTGAGAACAGCATGGAATAGATGAGGTTGTTCCATTCTTTAAAACAACAACAAAAAATGACATCAGTGGAGAGTCAGTAATTCCAAAGCCTACTCAATTATTTGAGCCATGAGGAAGAAACCAATTTTTGTGACTGGAAGACATTGTAATTTGAAGCACTTTTACACAATAAAGATGGCCAGTAAACTATTGGTTTCAAATTTGTTGTGTATTTTTGAGACAATTTTCTGTAGTGGTTTTCTAAGCATAGTCCCACTCCTTGCTATTAGTAAGTCTAAAAACTAAAGTACCCAGATCACCATTGTTCAATTGCAAGTGTCCTCTGTTTAGCCATCTCCATAACCTTAGGCCAATTTCCCTAATTTGGGGTTAATATGGCACACTCAAACAATAAAATGGCTAGAACTTGAATTGAGAGGTGACCGAGTTCAGTGGCTAGAAGAAGTGAACAGACTGAATTCTTCAAGGAGAGGAAGGCACCAACATATGAAAATGTTAACAGAGGTGAGGGCACACAGGATAGAAATTAACATAGCAATTATGAACTTTTTTAAGAGAAACCTGACCTGATATAGAACTTTTTATTCTCAAGTATTGATTTTAAAATTAAACTATATAAATATACCTAAAAGTTAAAGACATTTCACTAAACAAAAAATTCATTTCACATGTACTATTGTCTCAAGTTAACAAGGGATGTTAGATAGTGGTATGCTGATCCCAATTATATGCAATGAAAATCGAGTTAATCTTTTGCACTGACTTTTTAACTAAGTGATGTATACTTTGGCACTGAGGATAAAAAAGACCCTGCATTTAAAGGTCATAATGATAGGAATTAGTTTATTACTTAATGTCAACAAAATTAGGAACAACAAACACTGAAATGTATGCCATGAAATTTGAGGAGTTATCTAAACAGGATTCCTTTTATCAAAAATGTAGCAACAGAGATTTTGACTAATCGTGAGCATCATTATCACCCACAGTAGCACCTGATACTAAATGCTCACAAATTTACAGAACCACTTGAGACTCAGTTTCAGTATTGTAGTATACTGAATCATAGAAATAGAGTATGCATAAAAGGAAAGTATAAAACAACACAGAAAATTGTTTAAGACTAAATCGAAAATTAAACCATGCCAGTATTCATTTTCCTATCAGCAGTCATAAATGCTACCTAATTTGTATAAAATTATATGGAAAATGGTGAAATTTTAACTTGCTTTTAGGGTAGGAAAATATGTATGGAATTTAATTTAGGGAAGCTACCATTTCTTCTTTTGTTCTTTTAACTGAAATATGACATATATTTACTTATTCTTAAAATTTGATTTTTTTATGTGTTTTCCTTGCTTAATTTTATCATATTGAAATGCCAGCATAATGGTTAATGGAAATGTCAAAAAAAAAATTCTTGTCTTGAGTTTAATATTAGGGGAAAGTTTTAGGTTTTGCTACAAAAAAGCATTTCATAGATGCCCCTTAACATGCATAGAGTTATTATGTAGTCCTTGTTGATTCATTTATGGTGAAATTACAGTATATTTTGCCAAATGTAATTTTATCATATATTAAAATAATTCAATTATTGATTTTCATCTATTGAATAATACATTCTTAGGAAGATCTCCACTTGGCCATGATGTGCATCCTTTTTAATATTTTAGATATAATTGTAGTATCATATTTTATTAAGGATTTTTTTTTTCAAGCTTGGTGTGCTGGATGGCCTCAGTTGTCAACTTCACACACTTGGGAAAAGGGTAACCCAACTGGGGAATTTCCTCTAGGATTGACCTATGGGCATGTCTGTGAGGCATTTTATTGATTGTTGAGTGATGTGAAAGGGACCAGTCCACTGTGGTTGAAGCCCTCCCTTGGAGAGATGGTCCAGGGTTGTCTAAGAAGGAAGGCTGAGCACAAGCCAGAGGGAGCAAGGCAGTAAGCTGCATTCCTCCATTCCTCCATGGTCAGTGTTTCACTTCCTGCCTCCTGGTTCTTGCCTTGGGTTCCTGCTTTGACTCCTCTCAATGATGAACTATGATTGGATGTGTAAGCCAAATAAACTATTTCCTCCTCAGGTTGACTTTGGTCAGAGTATTTTATCACAACAATAGAAAGCTAGCCAAGACAGACAGGGATTAAACACAGGGTCTAATTAATGGTCGGTAAGTGCTATTCCTTCAGCTCTGTTAAAAAATTTAGCATCTACATTTATAAAGGTTAGCTATTGTTCTGTAGACTTATTTTCATGTGATGTCTTTGACTGGCTTTGGTATCTGGTTAATATTTTTCTCAAGAATTAGTTTAAGGGCCAGAAAGGTTGTTCAGCCTGAGAACTTAAGTTATTACCAGAAGTTAGTATCAACATCTACAATTAGTTCAATTACATGTTGTGGCACACAAATACATACACACACACACACACATACACACACACACACACACACAAAATGTAAAAGCATTACATAAAAGCAGTTTTAAACAATGAATTAGTGAAGTGGGTATGGTGGCATATGCCTTAATTTCAGCATGTGGGAGGCAGAAACAGGCAGGAAGATTTCTGTGAGATAAGAGGCCAGCCTGATCTACATAATCCACTTCCAGGTTAGTAGTCCCTGGGACTACAGGGAAACTCTGGCTCAAAAAACCAAATACCAAAACCAAACAAAACAACAACAAAAAGAATTAATAGATGATTCTCTTTATTTTTCAAAAGTTTCAAAACTTTGTTTTTATTTATTCTTTTAATTTTTGATAGAAATCACAAGATGTTTAGTCATAGTCTTGTATTTGTGGAAATATTTTGAATGTCAAGACCCTATATTTATTAGAATTCTGTCAGATCTTCTCCCTGAATGAGTTTGGCAGTTTGTTATCTTTTAAAGCATTTGTTTGTGGACAGTTTTTCTTAACATTCTTTTAAGATATTCTCCCCTAATCTTGAAAGTAACATTCAATTATTCTTTTCTGAGCTTAGAGGTCCTCTTTATTTTTTATTTGTATATTTACACATATGCTGTATATTATATAAATGCATTTATAGAGTCTTTGCAATTAGCATAAATATTTTTTACCTTGCATTTTGTTTATATTTTAAGTCACTTATTTTTTTGTGTGTATGTATGTGTAGTGTATGTGTGTTGTGTGTGTACTAGTGTTCACATTTGTATGGGTGCATGTGTGTGTGAGAGTACACATACACATGTGTGGGTGTGGATATGGGTGTGAAGGTTGATGTCAAACATCTTTCTCTGCCATTCTATTTACTGAGGTAGGGTCTCTCACTGAACCTGGAACTCGGGGATTAGGTTAGTCTATGTAGCCATTTTGCCCCTTGCATCCCTGTCTCTGCTCCCTAATCCTGAGATCACAGGCTTGGTGTGTGTGTGTGTGTGTGTGTGTGTGTGTGTGTGTGTGTTCTGGGTAACTGTACTCTGGTCTTAAAGCTTACACAACAAGCTAACTGCCCACTGACATCTGCCTGTCCCTGTCTCATCTGTTCTGTAAATTTTCTTTCTTTTGTGTGTTTTGGATTCAGTTCTCTGTTTAATTTACTAAGGTAGATGTAATTAATGGTTTGGGATCATTTTAAATAAATCTATAGCTACACATTTCTAAGTAATGCTGCATTTGCATCTTGCAAATATTTGCATGTTGGATGTTTATCTTAATTCATATTAATATATCCCTCAATTTCCCTTCTTTTCTACTTCTATCCATTCATATTTAGGAGTTTGTTTTTTAACTTATGCATACTTGTGAATTTCTACATGTTATTTCTTTTTAGCTTGATTTCAGTTTGTTCAAACAACATGCGTTATGTGATTTCAAAAACTGTTCATTGAACTGTGTTACAGCAGATCAAGATGTAATGTATCCTGTAGAATATGTGCAATTGAGAAATATATGTTCTGCTCCTGGATGGCATGTTGAATGGAGGTCATCAGTCTTGTTTTGAGTGCAACTCAAATCTTCTGTTTTCTGTTGCTCTTCTTCCTACTTCAAACTGTCATTGAAAATGAGGAATGAAAGTGTCTACCTACATGTATCTCACTCTTTGATTCTGTTTTGTAGACTGCAATGTCTGTAAAAGGTGAATATGTCCACAATTGTTTTATATTCTTTACAAATAGATGTTACCCTTCTAAAATAATGCAGTTTCACTTTAGTTGATTTTTTATTACAAAAGTCTATTTTGTTGGGTGCCAATAGTTCCTTCAACTTCCTCTGACTACTGGCTACTTGCGTGGTATCTTTTGCTGTGCTTCCATTTTTTAATTATTTCTGACCTTAAAACTTAGTGTATCTTTTGTACAAAGCATGTAGAAGAAAATTGTTTTTAAAATAATTCTGCCAGTATCTTCCTTAATTAAGAATTTAATTAGCTGACCCTCTATTATATGAGGGCGCTTCATTGAGGAGAACTGAGAGATGCATTAGTGTTCTCTTTACCCCTTGTTCTATGTTCTATGGGTCTTAGGTGTACAGGTTGTATCGATGTGCCACCTAGGCTTGGGCTATTCACAGACACTCTCTGTATATGACTGGCTGTGGAACTCTGTAACAATCTCTGTGTGTCGAAAAAGAAACTTCTTTAGTGGATGATGACCATGATACTTGTCTATAAATATAAGGACAGGTAGTCTCAGTCTTAGTCAAAGAATTATTAGTAGCTGATTACTAATGGGTAAAGAAGAGCTGATCTTAAAGAGAGGGACTCCACATAGGCTGACTAGACCCCAGTGAATGAACTTGGACTGAGGGATGTCTGGGGACACTAACTTGACATGATAGGCCTTAACACAAATGACAGAATGCATGAATTCCTGGGGGAGAGGGGACTATGAATGGTAAGGGGGTTCTAAAGTTAATTAAGATGTTCTGTATGAAATACACAAAAATAAAAAAGAAAACCATTTAATATCTACATTAAGTGCAAAATTTGACAATGTAGAATCTATATTTTTCCAATTTACTGTTAAATGTTTTATAAAGTGATTCATTCATTTATTTCAAAATAAATTCATTCTATATACTAAATAATGTTTGATATTTTCAATGTTCTATCTCATTTCTCTTATTCCCATATTACTCCTAGTTTCACAGTCTTTCTTTAAGTAGTGTGTGTTCTTTATGACTTTTCATTACTTTGCGGTTTCTAATGGCAAATCAGTCATTATTAGTAAGGAAACTCTTTAAATGGTGAATTACTTCTCTCTTGCTATTTCTGAGATTCTCTCATTGCCTTTGTTTTCACATTTCACTATGTATTTCTGAGTTTTCTTCTCTTGATATGTTTTAATATCTTTTACCTGAAGTTTAATATTCGTGTTTAAATTTGGAAGTACCCTTTCATTTTTTTCAGATAAAACTTTTGAATTTCTTTATTCTTATATTCTTACACATATGTTCATAAGTTTTATGATCTATAACAGGTCTCTGAAACTCAGTTTACTTTTCTTTATTATGTCTTATTTTATTTTCTTTTTGCTTTTTTATTCTCAAAGTAGAGAATTTCAAATTTGCTGATTGTCACCTCTGCCTGGCGAAATCTATTGAAACCTCGCCAGCGTTTTTTACTGTTAAATATTAAGCTTTTCAACACCAGAACTTTTATTACATGGTCATATTTTTGCCATTTCTGTATTTCTAGTTTCCATTTTCTGAGACATCAGTCTTATGTTTTCCTTTAGATATTTAATGTGGCTTCATTTGCTTTTTCCAACATTTAACAATAGCTTATTTAATATCTTTGTCTTGTAACTCTTCTGCAACGGTTTGAATAGACTGCTTTACTTCCTAGGTAAGGATATTTCTATTTGAAAACTACGTTTCCAGTACTCTGGAAACAAATACTCTGTTCTTAGGGTTTGTTTCTGCTTGTTTGATTACTTTTCTGTTACATCTATTTTCTTTGTTTTATGCTAGTTTAATTGCCAACAAATATTTAGAATTTTCTTTAATGCCTGTAACAAACATATTTTCAAATCTTAGCTAAGGAGTGTGTTCTTTGGAGACACCTCCTCCAAGCAGGCAGGCACGACGGCACTCTTCCTTAGCCTTCCCTGCCTGTTTACCAGAACTTCAAGGTCGGTGGAGGATCAGAGCTTAGAGCATGTGCAAAGGTCCTGGCATGCGCGTAGCTCTGCTCTTTTCTGCACAAAGCTCAATGTTCTCACTGTGATTTCTGCTCTTTGTTTTCATAGATTTGCCCTGGATTACTGCAAGCCCTCAGCTAATTTACAGAGTTTTGCAATAGCTTATTTTGGCCAGAGTTCTCCTTTCTTTTATGGAATAGAGGATTTTTGGTGGTCCTTATGCTGACAATCTTTCTGTTTTACTGGCAGTCTATCTGAAGCCTCATTCCCAGCACTTGAAACAGTGAAATTATGTATGTGTTTATATGGATGACCCCTGGGAAGAAGTGCAACATTAATTGCCCCATCTCTGAAGTAACCCTTTTTGTTCACAGGACACTAATTAAGCCAGGGAAGCAATAGAAATGGACCTGGTGGGCCAAAACTGTAATGTTTAGAAGCTGCTGTCTTGACACATAGTGTGTTAGCTGCTCCTTGTCATGTTGGTCTACAAGAAACAAAGCAAGTTGTGATGTCATAGCTTAAGTAGTCTAGTACCTTTAAAGCACTTCATATTGACTGGATGTTGTTTGCTATAGAAAATATAAAGATTCTTTGTAGTGCCATAAAGAAGAGGCCACTGACATTCCAGGGTAACATGCTGGAGAGGATGTGTTGTTACTGAGGACATTTGCGCTGCTGTAAAAAGCCTCCCGCCATTGGCCATTTGCCATCCATTCTGCAGAGTTCCCATTCATGTTCCTTGTGGACCTTACCGTTAGTTTAGTCACCCCTTAACATTTGTGTGTGTGCCTCCCTTGTTAGTATCCCTTTTAGTGATTGTTGACTTTATATCCTGTACAATATCACCAGGTGCTTCTTCAGTCTCTCGGTAATCCCCCCCACCCCAATAACCCCTCGTAGCTGGGCTGTGAACATTACAGTTAAGTAGGGATGAGTTATACAGTTAATGAAGAATGAGGAGTA
This sequence comes from Nannospalax galili, assembly GCF_000622305.1. Lineage (NCBI taxonomy): Eukaryota > Metazoa > Chordata > Mammalia > Rodentia > Spalacidae > Nannospalax > Nannospalax galili. The sequence continues at coordinate 94,174 of NW_008340781.1, forward strand.
AGAGGAAGAAGTCTGAAATCGTAGACTTAAAAGAAGAAGAAAAGCCTAACTGAGCAAGCATGAGCTTTTAGGAGCACTTGTAGTAGTGGAGTGGAATAAAGGAGAGTACCACCAACACACTTATGCTTTAAACCATGGCAGAGTGCTGTGTTCCATGCTCTATTTAAAAGTAATGCAGAAGGCAAAGAGCCATTTAAAACAAAATGTATGCTTTTCAAGTTATCTAGGAATGGTGGTATCAGTGACTGGACATGCAGTTTATTAGAAAAAAAATTGCCTAGCTAGCAAGCCTAGGAATTTTTATCAATGAATATTCAAAGTTTACATTATTTACATCATTGGATATTTCTAAGTAAAGCAATTTTCATCATACTAAAAATGAAAACTAAATAAAAATACAAAAAAGGAAACCAAGATGAAATGTGATGAATATTAAAGATGATATCTAATTCCCTATGGCAAATAAGGTGCATATCCACAGTAGAGTATCATTATTGAAGTATAAAATCTATCAAACAAAGAAAACTTTCTAATTTTCCAAATGGTTACAAATTTGAGATTAAAGTTAAGGAAGCTGAATAATTCAAAAATTATTTTGAAGGTTTAATTTGTAATCTTATCTTAAATAGAATTTTTAAATGTATACATACATTCTTTCTCTCCTGAACATTAGACTGAATTTGTACTTTTGAACCTAATAGAGGTAGAAGGGAATTGAGTTTGATAATATATATCACTTTTGAGTCATGATGGGAAACTAATCAATATTTACTTTTCAAAGTTACCTTGTCAAGAAAAATAATGCAAGAAAATGTCTCTTAGCTAGCCATTTGCTGGTTCTGCTAAGGCTTTAGGAAACAAACACTCCAACACTGCAGTACATGTGTCACACACAGAGGAGCGCTGTGCTTTGCAATTCCACAGCACGAGGACACAGCATTTCTCTCCAAGACGAAGGTCTTCAAGGAGCTTCATTCTGTACGTTAAGTAGGTCCTCTCAGGCCTAAAGTCCATTCTGTTCACTTGTTTTCTTCACTTCTGTGCACGTTATTCAAATTTATGTGTGTTCTAACTTTCTTAGTGAACAAAGGCAAACTGGTATACTGACCTTGATAAAATATACAGAAGATGTAGAACATAGCTGAACATAGTGATTTGGGACAAATATAAATAATATGTTCATTTTATTTTCCTGTGTGTGACCTCCCTCTCCTCTCTCTCTCTCTCTGTCTCTCTCTCTGTCTCTCTCTCTCTCTGTCTCTCTCTCTGTCTCTCTCTCTCTCTGTCTCTCTCTCTCTTCATTCTTATTCTTTCAATGTTGGGCATGTGGATATGTGTGCACACATGTGTGGATATATGCATTAACATTCTCTTATTTTTGCCTGTTTTATATGTGGATCCAGCAGTCTGAGAGATGCTCTGTTTAGTCTGACTTACAAAAGTACCAGAAAATGATAAAATAGAGAGTAACTTACGAATGCCTGCATGATTTCAGGATCTGTTCTGCAGCGTTTCTTCTTGGTGCTCACATTAGTACTGAATGAAAGGAAGTTGTTACTTTATTTTCTCTTTCCACTCTATATCTGGTCAACTTTAAATACATACAGAGTTTAAGTTTAAACATTAGAATCTCCATCCAATTAGTATTTCAGCTACACAGCTTTGTCAGTTGCTCAAATCCCTTTATGATGATTTGAGGGCTATCTAAAAATTCGAAAGATTCTAATATTTAGATTTTCAAGAAGTTCTGAAAAGTGCCCTTGTGTTGATGGGGGTGTGTCCACAGAAAGAAGGGAGGGTTAAGTACTTTGGGGCAGAGGAAAGGATGAGATTACCAGAGTCTGCTTCTCTCAAGTGGCTATAAGGTCCATTATTCCCAACAGGGCTCATAACATAGATTACAGAATAGAACATGTCTTTAAAAATTATTGCAAAGGTACGTACAAATCTCATGGTGAACAGTGGTGTATCTTGGCTACTATTACTTCTTTCTCAAGGATAAAAGACGTGACAATCTTTCAGTGGGGAAGTAAAACATATCTTCACTATATTTAGATGACAGAAATGTATAACTACATCATGAGTTAACTTTATATTCTGATTTATTATTCATAACTCCATCATTTGCTATTATTGCTCTGCATTTTACAATTATAATAGCAAGTTTTATTTTAAAGAACTTTCAAAATTCAAAGAGGCCAAACTGAAACATTTACTCAGGGTAATAAAATAACCTAGATGTTTGGCATACTGTATTCTAAACTTTCATTCAAAATTTAACTTTTAAGAAGCAGTTATCAATACATAAAATAATATTTTCTTGGGGGCTTAAAAGTGACTCAGTGGGTAAAAGAACCTGCTCTGAAGGCATAGGGACCCGAATGTGACTATTCAGCACCTATATAAAAATTAGGCCGTAGTTGCACCTTCCTGTAACCCCACAATTGATCAGCAAAGACAAAAGAATACCAGGAGCCTGCTGGACAGCTGCCTAGCTGAAAGACTAAGCTTCCAGGTCAGTGAGAGAAGCTTTCTCAAGGAAATATGACAGAACACAACAGGGGCAGACACCAGATAGCCTGCTCTGACCTCTTCATACACATGCATACAAGATACACACCCACATACTCATGTGTTCACACATATACCATACGTGTGCTCACACACACACACACACACACACACACACCACAAATAATAATACTTGCAGCTCTATAGTAAAAAGAAGAAGGCAGGGAAAACTACATATGTCCTTCCTACCTTCTTGTGTTCCTTCATTCCCCACACAGGTGTATTCTTTTTTGTTTGTTGAGTTTTTGGCATTTCGCTAGCATTTGTTTATTTTGAGACACTGTCTCACTGTGCAATTCAAGCTGACTATGAATGTGTGATCCTCCTCTCCCAGCCTTCAGAGTAGAGTGCTGGATCATTTATACTCTCCATATCCTTTATGTGAATAAACATTGTGCTTGTTTAGCTTTTCAAGAAATCAGTTATTTTGTTGATGATTTGTATTTTTTAGTCTCAATTCTTTAATATCTCCCCTGATCTTTACTATTTCTTTCTATATACTGCTTTTGGATTTTGCTTGTTTTTATTTTTATAATACCTTGAGTGGCATCCTTGGACTATTAATTTGAGACCTCTCTGACTTTTTAATATAAACAATCACAGTTATAAATTTTCCTTTTATAATTTCTTTTTCTGTATGTGGAAGATTATGGTGAGTTGGGTTTTCATTTAATTAGATTGTAGGAATTTAAAAATTCCCTCCCTGATTTCTTCAATGAACTATACACATTCAAGAGTGTATTGTTAAATCTGTAAATATTTGAATAATTTCTGTGGTCTCTCTTGCTATTGATTTCTAGTTTTATTCCACTATTGTTTGAAAAGATGTAAGAGATTACTTTGATTGTCCTAAATTTTTAATAGTGGTTTTTGGTCTAACGTGTGTTCTATTTCAGAGAATGCGCCACAAGCTACTAAGGAGAACATAGATTCCACAGCTGTTGGTTGGAATATGCTGTAGACTTCTGTCATGTCCATTTGATTTATGGTAGTGTTTAACTCTGAAATTTTTGTTGAGTTATTTGTCTGAATGTTTTGTTTTGTTGGCTAGAGTGGATTATTGAGTCATTCACTATTATTTCTGTATTAAGCTGTCCTGCTACATCCAGTAGCGTTGGTTTTAGGGAATAGAAAGCCTCAATTTTAGTGCATATGTATTCACAATTGTTACACCCTCTTGATGGTGTGCTTCATTTAGAAATATGTAGTGTCCTTTCTTTCTGCTGACAATTTTGTCTTGAAGTGTTCTTAATCAGATTTAAGTGCATCCACTCCTGATTGCTTTTGCTATCATTTATTTGGTATATTGACTTCCATCCTTTCACTCCCAGTCTGTGTCTCTTTATCAGTGACCTTTGACATCCACATACATGTGCTTTCACATTTACACACAGTCACCTACACACAAAAATACATATGCACACAGGAATATATGTGCATGCTCACACACGCACGTGCACACACACACACACACAAATAACAAAAGTAAATGAATGAAATAGAGGAGACAGGAGAAAAGGAAAAGAAAACGAGGTATAAGATTAAATAAAAGAAAGGAAAAATAATAATAGATAAAATCTTATCACCAAGAAAACAGAAGATAAAAGTAATCCAAATGCTCAATGAAGAAAATGCTTAAGTGTAGATAAATGTAAGAAAAGAAATTTAAAAATAAAGATATAAAAATTCAAACAATTCATCAAAAATGCCATTAAAATATAGTAGAAAGAAATATGGGGAGCACAAGGAATAAAAGGATGAAATACATCTTTCTGGATGCTCTAAAATTGGAGTAGGCCAGGGGAGGCCTGAGGAAGGGGTAAGTAGAAGTTGAAGTCTCTTATCTTTTGAGCATCCTTTAGCTTGATGCTGAACTCAGACAATTCAAAGTGTCAGCTGTCCACCAAAGGCCCCGTCCCTTCAGAAGTTTCTCTTTGTTGTGTACCAGAAACTTCTGACCTCTGAGGGTCACCCTAACTTTGCAGTCATTTGTCTGAGCAGGTTCTCTCACACATCAAACTTTTAATTTATACTCTCTGGGGTGGCTGATGTTCTAGTGAGAGGATGTATCCACAATTAATTGAGAGTAGAAGAGGTGATCATAACACTGAGACCTGTGTAGAGGGACCAGGTTTTCAAATGCTGCTAAACATTAAACACCCTGTTGGAAGGATGAGGCCACAGAAAGCTAGCACTCCCTTGGAGCTTTGCAGCTATCAGTTCTGCTGTAAATTCACTTGTAGGAAGATAGGTAGCACCAGAGATTGTGTCGCCTGATGACCCCTTCCTTAAGACATAATTTACCCCTAAGACCCTTTTGTACTTTACTTCTATAAGTAATACCAAGTTAAATATATAGATCTAAAGATTTGAAGCTAAGATCTACATGTGAAAGAGAACATGTGGAATTTACCGCATTTATCTCCCTAAGCCTGTGCTAGCTCACACAGCATAATTATTTTACTTATTTCATCTGTTTTTCGGTAAATTTCGCAATTTGAATTTTCTGTACAACTGAATAAAATTCCATTATGTATATGTCCCACATTTTCATTATCCCCTCATCTTTTCCTAGACTTCTATCTAGGATGTTTCTATTTCATAGCCGTTGTGAATAGAGCAGCAATGAACATGGATTAACAAGTACCTATGAAGTAAAATATAAGTCTTTTGAATATACACCCAGGAGCTGGATCAAAGAGTAGTTCAATCTTTAGACTTTTGAGGAACCTCTACAACGATTTCCATAGTAACTGTACCAGTTTACATTTCTATCAATATAAATATCAATATTTATTTTCCACATCCTCAGCAACATTTGCTGCCATTTGATATCTTGATGGTAGCCATTCTATCTAGGGTGAGAAGGAATATCAAGTGTAGTTTTAATTAGCATTTCCTTAGTGGCTAATGATGTTGTTTATCAGACATTTGTATTTTTTCTTTTGAGAATTCTATGATCAGATCAGTAGCCCACAATTTTTTTTAACTTTAAAAAAAATTTATTGAGAATTGTGTACATGAATATTGGTGTTTTGATCAAATCCACCTCCACTCCCTCCCCTCCAACTCCTCCCACATCTCCCCAATCACTTTTTTCTGACAACTTCATGTATTCTTTCTTTCTTTTTTTCATGAGGCTTTTTGCTACTCTAACATCCCCCCCCCGCAAGAGGTAACCCTAAAATCTTTTAGGGCTTAGATAAAAGCTCCCAAATATTTTTGACATTTTTGGCCTTTGGAACAGAGTACGTTGCTAAGAGGCCCAAGGACATTTTGACTTTTAGCCAAGAAACTGGCTACTTTTCTTTGGGGTCTTTTTACCCTAACTGCCTAGCCAATTCCTACCTTCTAGTCTTATCACACCATCCTCTGTAGAGGTTACTCAAATTGCCAATATGGAATTGGGATGCAGACTGCTCTGCCTTCTTCCATGCTGAACACGGACACAGGGTGAGGCAATTGGGTACCCCTTCAGTTGGTCTATCTAAATGACTCCCAAACTTCATAACTCTTAACTATAGGGAGAAAAGAAAGTCCTTGACTGCTGAATAGGAGATGTGGAAGAGAAGGAAAGGCAAGAGTAATTAGCATTACAAGTTCTAGACAGGGAACTAGAAAAAGTCAGAATAGGGCAATATTCAAATGTTCATATGAGAGTCCTTTGGAATTTCTTGACAAGGGCTTCCAAAAGCATCCATCTATTGTGTTCTTCCTCATTTTTCTTTTGTCTTCCAAGGGTGGATTCGAGAGCGATGGACTCGGGATTTGTTTTCAGGTATTTTGATAGCTGTTGGAGTGGCTAGAATAAGTGTCAGTTCCCTCTCAAAGGTTTCTAGATAGGGGGAGAAAACAAATTTATCCATCATTTAGAACAATAGCTGGTCGTCTCCCTTAGCTGCAGGTATTGGAGACCAAGATTTTGAAGTTTTACATCTTGAGCAGCACTTGCTGCTTCGAAACAAAATCATCAATGAGAAATAATTGTCTAAATAACATTTTATATGGACTTAAGCCTAATGTCAGGGAAGTGTAATCCCTTGAACCTTAAAGAAATATGCTGATCACTTTAATCATTGGTTATACTTTCCTTTTGGTTGGTTAAGACCATATAGTTGGCCCAAATGAACCAATTTATTTTTACTCTTAAGGTCATTTGAGGATCTGTTCCTCAGGGGTCACATGGGCTTGGAAGGAGCTCCTGGCTCCTTTCTTTTACCAGTTCCATCTATGTGAAGATAAGTTAAAGGTCCAGCTTGAACATGCTGGCTTCACTTGGAAGCATGGAGAAAATGTTTCCCCTGAGTTGACCCTCCCCTTAGTAGACTGGACACCAGTTCAAGTCTGTCTGGTGGGGTCTCCATGGCCTCCTTGATCAAGAGGACAGTTGACTCACCACAGTTACAGGATATTTTGAGAGATGCTCCATGTTTTCCTGGAACTCAGTCAACCTTGGAGAGCAAGGAGCAAAAAAGTCCTTTAACTCCCTCTTACCAGATTAGTACAGGCCTCAAAGAATGGCTGCCAAACATCCAAGAAGGTTAGTTCCACCAGTCTGGTACTTTTAATTACCATATGCTATGTAGATAAACCTTGGGCAAAAGCCAAATGTTCTCAGATAAACCTTGACTAGACACATATTTTGTTCCTTAAACTAGTTGACTAAACTATGACCTTAGAAATTTAAGATTATGTGCATATTATATTTGTCTCATCCTTTATATATCATAACAAACCTACACAGACCTCCATCACTTGCTTAGGCTTCCTGTTTTCTATTTTGCAAATGTCTCCATTCCCATATCCTTTTAACACCTTTTACATTCTCATTTTCTTTTTTAATAATTATGAGACATAATAATATTAACAAATAAATTTTCCATCTGTTGTGAGAATTCTTTTCCTGGGGATACTGAGCAATGCTTACCCCTATTAAGGTTCTGGTGTAAAACCAATGTTTACTTAAAGTTTTCCTCTAAAACCAATGAATTTATTGAGCTTACTTACAGGGATGACTGAGGAAGCCCACACTTTTTTATATGCACATTCTTGTTTATTGCTGCTCTGTTCACAAAAGATAAGAAAGAGTGCCAGCCTATATGCCCATCAACAGATGAAGATTTGGATTTTATATACAATGGAATGTTATGGAAACATTAAAAAATGAAATTATGAGATTTTTCAGGAAAATGGATAAAACTGGAAATCATGTTAAAGCAAAAAAAAAAAAAAAAGCCAGACTCAGAAAAACATCTTTATTCTGATATGCAGACTATAGATTAAAATATGTATACATAAACAAATATATATCTATGTATGTGAAGGGTTTATTGTCTGTTTTCTTTTATGTTTTGTTTTTTGAGTTCTTTGTGCATTTGAATATAAATCATCTGTCAGGGATATAGCTGGCAAAAAATTTCCCTCATTTTGTGGGATGCCTTTTCATTGGATAAACAGTTTCTTTTTCTGCATAGAAACGTTTATTTACATGAGATTCCATTTTTCAATTGTTGGTCTTCTTTCCCGCACTACTGGAGTCCTCTTCAGGAATCTTTGCTTACATGTTTACACGGTAGTTAAGACTTCAATACTCTGTTGAATAGGCATAGAGAAATAGACACCCTTGTCTTATTCCTAGTCTTAGAGGAAATGTTTTGATCTTTTCTTCATTTGACTTGATGTTGGATATATATTTGCCATAAGCACACTTTATTATGTTAAGGAATGCTCCCTCCATCCCTAGCCTCTCCATGGATATTATCATGAAGGGATATTAGGACTTTTCTTCACGATCTGTTATCATGATCATGTGATTTGTGTCTTTGAGTCCATTTATTTGATGGACATTTATTGTCAGTAAATATTGAAAAGAAAATCTGCATCTCTGAAATAAAGCCAAATGTCATGATGAGTGCTGTTTTTGATGTGAAACTGAATTCAATTTGAAAGTATTTTCTTAGTTATAATTGAAAGATGTATATTGATCCTAGTCATTTTCTTACATTTGTGGTATTTGTTTCTTAAGTCCTCTTTTGTTTAACCACTGCTCATATTGTTTTAACTTCCTCCAGTAGCCTCTTGCATATGCTTTCTTTTCTCTTCAGTCTGAAATGTTCCTTCCAGTATCCTTTGTAGGTCAGTCTTGATGGTCTTAAATACTTTTAGTTTACTTTTATAACAGAAAACTTCTCTTTCTCTTTAATTATGACAGTTTTACTAAGCATATATTTTGAATTGGAATCAGTGGTATTTAGAACTTGCAGGACATCACCCCCAGGCTTTTTGGCTTTCAGTCTCCATTGACAAACTAGCTGTCATCTTGATGGGCTTGTCTTTATATTTGACTTGGTCATTTGTCTTATAGTTTACAATATCCTTTGTTTGTTCTGTGTATTTAGTGTTTTGACTATTACATGATGTGGGGAATTTATTTTCCGGTCTTGTCCCATCCTTTTGGTATTCTGTATGCCTTTTGCAACTATGTGAGTACCTCTTTCCCTTAATTTGGGAAATTTTCTTCTATTATTTCATTGAAAATATTTTCTGTGACTTTGACCTAGATTTCCTTTCCTTTTTCTATGATTCATATGTAGTTTTTTATGGTGTCCTAAAGTTCCTGCATGTCCATTCATAGATTTTTAAAAATTTGTCATTTTGGGGGTTGGAGAGATGGTTCAGTGGTTAAGAACACTGACTCTTCTTGCAGAAGGCCCGGGTTTGAATCCCAGCACCCACATGGCAGCCAACAACTGTCCATAACTCCAGTCCCAGGGGATCTGACAGCCTTTTCTGACCTCCATGGACATTGCACAATGTGGGTTCACTTACCTACATGCAGGCGATACACACATGCATATACAAATAATAAATAAAATATTTTTTAATTATCACTTTCTTTGACTGAGAGATCCAATTAATCAACCTTGTCTTAAAGCTCTTCCACATTCTCTTCTATTTGATCCATTCTATTGGCAGAGATTATACAGTGAGCTCTTTTATTAGACTCACTGATTTTGAGACAGGGTCTCATAATTTGGCCATGGCTGGCCTGGAACACAGCTGGCCTCAAACTCACAGAGCTCTTCCTTCCTCTACCTTTGTGAGTTTGAAGCCAGCTTGTGACTAAAAGTGTGCACCACTATGCCCTACAGATTTACTGAGTTTTTGAGTTATGTCTTGGTTTCGTTTCTCATCAGTGTTTCTGTCTTTTTATTGAACTCTATTTTTGTGTCCTGAATTGTCTTTCTTATTTTGTTCAACTGCTTGTTTGTGTTTCTTGGTCTTCACTCTGGCATTAATTTTCTTTTGTATTTGTTGTCTTGAGTGTCTTCCTCTGTAAGGCTAAATCCAAATTGCTTTCTGTGCCCTAAAGAGCCCCAATGAAAGGTACCCATAATGTTTCTAGTCCTGTGTTTTCATTCTATTATTTTCCTCAGACACCCTTTCTCACAGCCTTACTAAGTTATACAGATTTCAGTATCACCCACAAACTTCTCTTACTGTCTTGGACCATTCAGCTACTCTGATTAATTTTGCACTGTGCTGCAAAATTTCTTGGGCTCTGAAACTTTCTAAACAAATTATCTGTAATTCAGGATATTTTATTTCTAAATTTCCAGTAGATCCACTTAATTCTTCATGCATTTGAGTCAATGCCTTAAAAATGTTTACTTCTTTGTTCTATTCGTACAGAATATAAATTTTCTGTATAAGGGATAAAGGAGAGGAGGAAGAAGAAATTGATACGAAGAGGAGTGTAGTGGGCAGCTGTCCTCTAAGCATGACATGGCTGCTGCCCTCTTAAACAATCAGAAGCTGTATTACCTATGGGAGACCCAAATAAGATTGGGTCAATTAACTTTCTGTTAATCATGGAAGTGGAGAGATCTCAGAAGTCCATGCCCCTCCCCTAGGATTTATAGATAATTATCACTCAGGGAGTGAGTTCATGAGGCCTCAACTTGCACATCAATTATTAGAGAGTTAGTAGCTGCTAAGAGACAAGGGTTCTGAGGGCACCCCTTCCCCAAGAATATATAGACACTTTAGCAGTTGTACAGGGGGAGATTTTCTTTCAGTTATGTGGCTGCGGCTAAGTTGCCCATACTCATGTAAACCACCCCTCACTCATGTTACTCATGTTCCAGTAAAAAAACCCTAATTAAACCCATTGTTTCCTCAATGTAGAATGAGGGGAGACATCTCTGATATGTCATTTGTGCCCTATCTGAGGTGAATAGATGTTTGGTCATCTCCTTGGGAAAAGTTAGCACAATATTTGGTATCCAAGGATGAGTTTTAAATGAGCACTTGCATTGTCTCTGCTGTGATTGATGAGACATGGAATTGAGGCTAAGCTAAGTGAGGTGGAGAGTCTGGAGGAGCAATCCTGCTATGGCTGTCACTCCCCATGGAATATGGAATTCCATGCCTTCTTCCTACAGTAGCAGTTGATCTGTCTGAAGGTAGATGTCTCTGGAGGTAACGGCAGGGTGACCACACTATGGAATGTCAAGCATCTTTGAAAAATGGGATTCAACACAGGAGTATGTGGATATGCCCAATGTGGCTGATGAACTATAAAATATTTTACAATTCCTGAAAGTAGCGCATACAGGGTAAGATTGTGAACAGGCTGTGACGTTGGTTGTATGACCCTTGCTCTGGGAAATAATACACACAAACAAAAATGAAATGTCTCTCCAGAAAGAAATTCCAAGAAGAAAAAGACATGCTGTTACTACCCTCCACATTAGCATCTGAATTGAAAATAAAAGTGAAGAAGAAAGAAAATTAGATGGAGATTGTGGCTTGTTATTTCAGAAGACTTTGGGGGTTACCATAAGAGAAAGTGAATATTAATTAGATCTGTGCCAAATAGCTCCTCTTATGGTACCAAAATTTGGAATCAATGCAAGAATCCAACAGTGAAGAGAGTACGGTATAAGTTTCAGGAGGTACCTCTCAGGTACAATCATCAATACAGAGGAAAGGAAAATCCATGGTACAGTATGTAGATAAAGGATTTCAGAAGAGCCCAGTATGGGAAACTGATTATTAGAGAGCATTCTGTCTTTGAACATTTCGAATCACAAAAGACTTTTAAATAAGAAATGAGAGAGCCTCTCATGCACAGACCCAAGGTGTGGGAAATAAAGACTTAAATTTGAATGCTGTGGAAGAACAGAAACTTAGTGTAATGACTACCTATCCCTCCTAGAGAGGAGGACTACATGATCTGAGGCAATAAGGAAAAATGTCCCTCATGGACTGTTTCAAAGGAGCCATTATAGCTGCCTCTCTATTGCTGGCTGAGGACCCCATGAACATCAGGTACTGAAGGACAATACAAGAAGGGCAGGCAGTAATTAGAAAACTAGATATAATGGAGACAGTGTTTGAGGCCCAGTTCACTGTGTCTGATAGGACCATGTTCACAGGAAAATTACACACTAAGATAGTACCTCCTATAAAGGCCATTGTATCAAACACTCAATTTTTGAAGAAAAATTAATAATTACCATTGTGATCTTTTCATGCTGTATTTGGACCTTGGGAACATTTGGTTTTTATTCTTTTAGCTGCTGACTCCTGAGCTCAGCTGGCACTTGCTTGGAAAGTTGAGTTGTGAGAATTCAGTGATCTTGCCCACCCTTTGAAAAATATTTCATTTCACAGATGATATGATGCTAACCTCTGAATATTTTATAGATTTAGATGTTTTATAGATTTATGTGTTTAATATATTTAGATGCCCAAGCATGCCTAGAGAAGTGGGTATCTGAATCAGTTCCCTTGGGGTGTAAGGGTTAGGCACCAGAATGGAATTCTTGGGAAATTTATAATAAGGTAAGATGTGAATGACACACTCAAGAATAAAAAGGAAAAGCCTTCAATAGCTTTTCCTTGCAGATGTTAACACAACACTTAAAGAACTTGATTGAAAGTACTCTTTGTGTACAGAAAATATGCTCCCAGAAGTCATAAAGTTGTTCAATGAAAATCTCAGAACTAGAAATGGTATATCACCCAAAAACTTGTTGGCCAGGAAGGACCCTGAATCATTCAAAGCAATATAGACTATTTTAACTGTTGTTGATTACACAACAGAACTAGATAATAAAACTCTATTCTGAATTCATTGCCATGCTTTGCTATAGGACATGAAGAAATCAAGCTGAACTAGATAATAAAACTATTCCTGAATGCACTGCCATGCTTTGCTATAGGACATGAAGAAATCAAGCTGGTACTGAACTGTAAATTTTCAGGAGATGTTGGATAGTTTTCATAGTACTGGAAACTACTACAAGGTCACTGGGTGAGAATTGTCATCAATAGGCCTACTTATCTGTGGATCCTGTATGACATAATGTCAACATACCTGACAAGATGCATCTGCTGGTGCAGTGGAGGTATGACTGCTATGGGTATAGACAGTTGCTTTCTGATTGAATTGAAGGCCACCTCCATGGGAGGAAATTCACATCTGGTATTCTATGACTCAGAAGGTTATAGGTTCTAGTGAAGAAGCTAATGTTATTGCTTTGCTAAATATATATGATATGTAGGTAATATTGCCTTCTTAATATTTATGTTTATGCCCATTGACTACCACTACTGTCATTAAATTAAAAAAATTTTTTTTCTGTGCTTATGAGTGATTTGCGTGCAGTATAGAAGTGCACCTATGTTGTGCAATGCCCTTAGAGGCCAGAAGATGTTGTCAGATCCCCTGGAACTGGAGTTACAGGAGGTTGTTAGCCATGATGTGTGTCCTGGGAACCTAACCCAGATCCTCTGGAAAAACAGCCAGTGCTCTTAACAACTGAGCCATCTCTCTAGTCCCATTACTGTTATTTTTTTATTAGAAAAGCTTTATTTCACAGTGGGAAATAAGTACTGCAGAGACTCATAACTGTTCAAAATGTGGAGTGTGACTATTGGATATTCAGCTGTGAGTTTGAGGAAGGGATGGAGTGTTATGGAATGCTGTCCTCTGGATATGACCTGGCCATTGCACCTTAAAACAATCAATAGCTGATTGTCCAAAGGAGATATACATGAGACTAGACACATTAACTTTCTGTTGCAGAGGGCAGTGGTTAATGAGGCAACACTGCTCTTCAAGAATGTATCACTAGAGGGGAGGTCTCACTGGGTTCCACTCTCACCAAGACTTTTAGGCAGTTACCAGTTGCTAGAGAGGAGAGAAATTTCTTCAGTGATATAACCACTCATAAATTGCCCGTGTTCCTGAAAGCAGCTCTACTAATCAAACTCATTGTTTGACCATGCCTGCTTTGGTGGATCCTGTCCTTTGGTCTGTCTTTGGTCCTTTATCTGGGCTGAGTAGATGTTTTCCTGGCAAAGAAAAATTCACTCAATAAGGAGGATAAAAGCAATATTTCAAGTTTGAATTACAATATAATTTAAAACAATGCAGGTTCATCACTTCAAGTGTTAAATGAGCATTCAAAGGGCTCTTATTAAATTATCTAGACGATAACCCACAGGCTTATTTTTGTGATTAGATAAAATGTGGTGCTATTTATGATAAATATTTTATCTCTTTGGTTTGAATAATAGAGATTCAAACATACCATTTAAATATCCTTTCAATCAAGTATCTAGTTTGTTGTACTATAGATTTCAATCGATGAGTCATCCACATTGTTATCAAATCTCTATTGTTAATTTTAGGACAAATTCTTGTAAAGCCTCAATTACCACTGAAACTCAGTTCATTGTTCCCTAATTCCTTATGTATTTCTTATTATACTAGTTATGCACAATAAATATATATTATTTTGTATTTTTTTAAATGCCATTCCTGAATATTGTCTTTGCATTATTTCAGTCCCTCCCACTCACCTTACAACTCCTTCCATGTCCCTTCCTTAACTCCTCAATTTCTTGTCCTCTTCTTTGATTGTTATTGTTGCATATGCATGCATACATTTGTAAATATGCATACACACATACATACTTATATAATGCACTGAGTCCTTTAAGTGGTGCTCTTATGTACCTGTGTTTAGGACTGTCTGCTATAGGTTAGATAGCCTTTCAAGGAGCTAGTCCATGGATAACACTGATTCCCCCTTCCCCAGCATCCATTCATTACCTGTAGCTCTTCATCTTGAGGTGAAACCCTGTGATACGTCCTCCATCCACCTTGGTACTTCAACTGTCATTATGCGGATCTTCTTAGACTACCATACTGTGAAGATTTCTTTGGTGTAGATTCCCTATCATGTCTGAAATACATTAATTATTATCAGGTCTCTTGTTCTCTGGCTCTTACATTCTTTCCACACTCTCTTCCATGATGTTCCCATAGCCTTAGGTGTAGAATTTGCAATGTCGATGTATCACGTAGGGCTGGGTACCTCACAGACACTTATTCTCTGCATTTGACCAGTTGACAAACTATGTAAGTGTCTCTACCTGTTATAGAAAATAGCTTCTTTGAAGATGGCGAGAGGTACCCTGGTCTGTAAATGTAAGGATCCATACTTAGAATATAGTAAGAAACTATGTCCAGGGAAGAGACAGAAGCAGGTTCTTCTCTAGGATTTATGTTCTCTCCAGCCATGTGTACTTGGCTTTGTTTACAGCACCACTCATGATTTCCTTCCCATTGATGGAAACTTAAATCCAATTAGACAGCTGTTGAATAAATATATGTGATGGAGATTGTGTATAATGTAATAAAATTGTTCGGATTGAGGTGAACTTCCTTTGTTAAACTTAACATCATAATATCACTTGTTTCTGTTTTATAGCAAGAATATCTCTGTCAATTTTCTTCCTTTCTCTTATTCACACTTACTTCTCTCTCATTTGTGAAGGAGTTCAGATATGTAGATAGCTCAAGTATTGGTTAGCTATCTAAGATGTAAGATGGCAAAGGTGGAGGTGATAGAGAAGTCTAGTACAGTAGAGAATTTTAAATCAGGAATACTGACTTAATACATCTTCCTTTTATTTTCAACAAAGCTGTAATTTAGAGATGCATGTGTAACCTAAGGGACCATGTCTTGAAAACTTTGTTCTCAGTGAGCTGTTGATGGTGAATACTGTGCGTCTGCTGAGAGGTGGGGTCAAGTGCAAAATAAATGGCTCTTTAGAATCACTGTTCTTGAGATGGACCAAGTTCTCAGAGTTACTTCCCAAAACAGAGATGTTATAAAAGAGTAAGACAGATCCCACTCAGTTTCTGTGACTTTCCACTTCAGTATGTGGCCTGACTTTCTCAAGTATGTTCTCAGTATGATGCAATGGCCTTGACAGACCAGTAATATGCTGTTTGCATTTCAGCTTCTTAAGTCATGAACAATACCAACAACAGAAACAAAAACAGTAACAAAACAATGAAAGGTAACACCCACTTGTTTCCATATAATTTAGCCTACCTCAGTCATTTTATCATAGTAACAGGAAATTGATTAATACAAAATATGAAGAAAATTCTCAAAATGTTAATGCATTTAGAAATAATTGTTTCTGGACTGGCAAGATGGCTCAGTAGATAAAGGTGTCTGCTGCCAAGCCTGATGACCCATGTTTCATCCCAAGGACCCATATGGTAGAAAGAGAATTTATACCTACAAGTTGTTCTGTGATATCCTACATGCGCATCATGGCATACATGTGCCATTCCCACATACGCACATAAATAAATACTTAAATAAATAAATGCGTTATTAAAAAATTAAAGAAGCACTAATTTCTGGCCAAATGAAGAACTATCCATCTTCATTCCCTACTCAATCTTTAGAGCATCACTGGCCTTGAAGAAAGTTTTATCTTTAACATTTATGAAATGCTAAAACATGTATGTTTTAAAAATATAAATGTGTCTGATATTTTGTATATCATAAAACCTTATATAGAAATAAAGCATAAAAGAAGCAAAGGTCTGTTATGCAAATTTATTTTATTTAAGATAGGGTCTCTGTAGCCCCAGCTGGTCTGGAGCTCACTATGGAAACCAGACTGGCCTCAGTCTCACAGAGATCCATCTGCCTCTGCCTTCCCAGTGCTGGGATTAAAGGCGTGTGTGACTTTCCTGATTCAGGATGTAGAAAAGATGCCTTTTGTACCTTTCCATGAAAACAACATTTTAATCTTCTATAGAGATTAGAACATTACATACTATTTTCCCTTTCCTTAAGAGTTAATCTAACTGGCCCATCACCTGCCAGCCTCCTTCACAGGCCAGATCCAATTCCTTCACCTAAGATCCCTGGACTAGCTTCTTATCCCAGAATAGCTAAAAACCCTGCCATAGATCCCTAAGACCCTCCTCAGTCCCCCTGCCATGGCCAACTTTCCAGCCTGCGGATCAGGTAGACAGAATGGCTCAGCCAGGACTCTGGTAAGTCAGATCCTTTCCACTGTGTCTCTACTCCATTCCTTTTGCACACACCCACCCCATCCCCTGCCATTCTCCATCACAGGTGGGCTCAAATTCCTTCACCTCAGATCCCTGGACTAGCTTCCTAACTATACTAGATAAACACCCTCCTTAGATCCCTGAGTCCCTTGGCAGGGGGTCCCGACATGGGCAACTTCCCAGGCTCTAGATCAGGCAGACAGATCTGCTTAGCCAGCCAGGACTCTGACCAATCTACTACCCAAAATAACTTGAAACACTAACCAATTTATCTTCCACACCTGAACAAAAAGTAACTAAGCTACATAAACAATATTAACAGAACCAAAATTAAATTAAACAAAAGCAAAGTAGCAGTTCCTGTTGGACACATAACCAACAAAGAACATCCATATGCTCAAATGGCAATGAAAAATTACAACATGAAAAACCAAGAAAATATAATCCCCCTAAGCCCACTAGTCATACAGAAGTTCACACCAATGAGAACCACCCTGAACAACTCCAGGAGTTTAGAAGAACAATCATAAACATGATCAAAGAACTTCAAGAAAACATAACGCAAAGAATTCAAAGAGGAAAGGCATAAACTTATGATGGAAGCTCGGGAACACACAAATATGCAGCTTAATAAAATATCAAAATCAAGTCATAACTTCAAAAGTGAATTCACAAAAGAGAAATAGTGAAGAAAACTCAAAAGGAAATAAACACGGGATTGAAGAACTCAATAAACCAATTACAAACAACAGGAGAAAGTCTTACAAGCAGAATGAATGAAATGGAAAAGCAGAATATCAAGACTGGATGATAAAGTTGAAAATCTGGACTCCTTAAGCAAAGACTATGTAAAATTTTTAAAAAAACACAGGAATGGAATACTCAGGCAATGTGGGACAACATGAAACGACCAAACTTATGAATTATAGGCATTAAGGAAGGTGAAGAATCTCAGGCCAATTGCATTGAACAGATCTCCAATAAGATTATAGAAGAAAACTTCCCTAAATTAAGGAAAGTTATACCTATAGAGATTCAAGAAGCATACAGAGCACCAATTAGACATGACCATGACAGGAAGTCCCCAAAGCATATCATAGTAAAAACATTAAATGTACAGAACAAAGAGAGGATACTGAAAGATGCTAGAGAAAAAAAACAACACATTACATATAAAGGAAAACCCACCAGAATTACACCTGACTTTTCAATGAAACCCATGAAAGCCAGAAAAACCTAGACCAAAATATTCCCAGTTCTAAACAACCATGGATGCCAACCCCGAATACTTTATCCAGAAAAACTATCAAGATAGAAGGAGAATAGAAAATTTTTCATGACATGAATAGACTGAAAGAATTCATATCTACCAAACCAGCCCTACAGAGAGTACTCGAAGAAATACAAAGAACTGAAGAAAAGAATGAGTATACCCAAGAGGCTACAGAAAGAAAACAAAGGTATAACAGCAGAAAATGAAAACAGGACCACAAACACAAAGAAATTAAAATGACAGCATCCAATACACACCTTTCAGTAATAACACTAAATATCAATGGCCTCAATTTCCCTCTCTAAAGACACAAATTAGATCAAGAAATAAAACCTATCCTTTTTTTGTCTTCAGGAAACTCATCTCAGCTTTAGGGATAGATACTATCATAGAGTGAAAGGCTGGAAAAAAATATTTCAAGCAAATGGCCCTGAGAAGCAAGCAGGTGTCACAATTCTAATATTTGACAAAATAAACTTCAAATTAAAACTCATCAGATGAGTTAAAGAGGGTTACTTCATTCTAATCAAAGAAACAATAGACTAAGATATTAAAATCATGAACATATGTGCACCAAACCTTGGAGCCCCTAATTTCATAAAATCAGTACTCCTGGACTATAAAACAGAGATTAACCTCAACTCAGTAATAGTAGGTGACTTGGTTATCTCCCAGAACTAGCAGATAAAACCCTAATGTTGAGTATAGGACATACTTAGGGTACAGGACTTGAAACAATGGAGCAGGAACTGACCTGGAAGACTTCTAACTGAAGTTTGGCTTTGATTTACCAACTGCCAAGTGAAAAAAACAATCAATGGTCCAATCAGCCTTAAAGCCTAATAACCATAACGACTGGCATGGCAAACTACCTCTACTGGTGCAGTAGTGCCAATCCGGGGGCAATTAACAGCTATCTTATTGGACTTAAAGCCCTCTCAATGGATGGGAACTCATGGGTGGCATTGGGAACTCATGGGTGGCATTGTAAACTTAGCCAACTATGCATGACAGGAGAGGACATAGATCCTAGAGAAAACCCTATCTCTTTCCTTTCTTTAGACAAATGAAATTTCTTACTATATGCTGTGTATTGATCCTTATATGTACAGACAAGCATACCATATACAACTCATCAAAGAAGTTTCTTTTTGCAACAGATGGAGGCTACTGAAGAATTGGACATCTGGTTTGACACAGAGAGCATGCCCAGTACTAGGTGACACATCTACAGTTGAACCTCTACAACTAAGGCTCATGGAACATAGTGGAACAAGGGGTAGTGAGAAAACTAATGTGTCCCTCAACTCTCACCTAAGCTTCCTTATACCAGAGTGTGATGCACACAGAAGGCCACAATTCGCCAAGTCTTAAAGAATAAATGACTGCAAAGTGTAGATTAGGACTCCTATATGGAACCTCATCCACCCATGGTTCAGGGACCATTGAGGAAAGGGGGTGAAAAGATTGTTCATGAACACAGGGAAGCCAAAGCTTCCAGGTCACTGGAAGCTTGCACATGTGAACTTGTGGCAATAGTGGCATCAAGCACAAGACCCATGTTAACTCAATTAAACAAAGTCCCAATTGGGAGGAGAGAAATAGGTAATGGGCTGGCACTTGACTAAGAACTACTGAAGACTGATTGCTGCTGGGTAAGGGAGACTTACATACTATCACTAGATCGGTTGACTAGACTCCAGTGGACAAATTTACACTAAAGGACATTTGGGTACAAATGCCTGAATGAATAGGATTTAACATATATGGTGCAATAAATGAGGTCCAGTGGGGGAGGAGGAGGCATGGATGGGGGATGAGGGTCTAAATTTGATTAAGAAGTGTTGTATGAAATTACAAAAGTGCAATAAAAATATAAAAATAAAAAAATGAAAAGTAGACAATAAAAATTATATCAATCCAATTTGTACACGCCAATTATCTGCACAAGAACACATCTCTCAGGAAAATATTCACCTCAAGACATGCCAAGAAGACTGGAGGAATAATTTTCTCTTAAGCCCCTGGACAGGGCTTACAGATGTTCACTGCTAAGCCTGTGTACTTTCTCTAATGTCTAACTCTAAAAGTCCCACTTTTTCTTTTTCCTTTCTTCATTTCTTTTTCAGATATTGATGAAACCCTAAGCATGCTTTCAGGACCCTCTTGACTTTCTCATTATTTTTCTGAAGTCCACCCCACTCTTTTTATGGCTACTTGAAGACGTCCATGCCTAACTTAAAAGACATGACTTTTGCACTACTATCCTGGGACTCCCTAAGCCACATTCACCCTTCCATCCCCCCCCCTCGCCGTTCTATATTCCTAGTTTGAGCCCTCGCCACTCCTAGTCTTGGGGCCCCAGACACCAGGGGAACCAATACTGCTTCCTGACCCTTCTCACCCAGAGCAACCCAGTCCCTTTCTTGGGCTCCAGGAGCACCACTTCTGGTCCTGGCCCCGCCCTCACCTCGCTCTGCTTCCCTGGGCCTGCACCACCCGCTAACTCTCCTAGCCTGCACTACTATCCTCAGGCCTCTTGGGGTAAGTCTATAGCGCAGTGCTCCGCGCAGGGACTCCCTAAGCCTCATTCACCCTTCTACCCCACCCCCCACCGCCCTGCCTCCCGCCTGCCCTTCTATACTCTAGTTTGGACCCTGTGCCATTCCTAGTCTTGGGGCCCCAGACACCTGGGGAACCAATACTGTTTCCTGATCCTTCTCACCCAGAGCAACTCAGTCCCTTTCTTGGGCTCCAGGAGCACCGCTTCTGGTCCTGGCCCTGCCCTCATCTCCCTCTACTTCCCCAATCCTCCAACACCCGCTAGCCTCTTTCAGGGGCTGACAGCCTCTTTCTAGGGCTCCGAGGCTTACCTTTACTCTCCCTGATCCTTTGCATCCAGTACAACCCAGCTACTCAATCCACTCCCTGGGAAATCTTGGGGCTTCTTCCCTCCCCATCTGCCTTTGCTTCCCTGCGTGGCACAGCCACGGCAAGGGTCTCAGGTCAGTACCACCCAAGTTCCTGAGGCCAAAAGCATTCTTAGAAGATTCCAGACCTAAG
>NW_008340781.1:120431-135202 GCF_000622305.1 Nannospalax galili
TATTTTTAGTTGGAGATGAGTTTTTATTCACTGTTCTGTTGCTTACCCCCAAAATGACTATCAAAATGATTATTCACCCTCATGAGTCTGTGTGTCACCAGCACAGGGAGGGTTGCCTGTGCTGTTTTTAAACACAGAGCCCCTGGGAGCAGAGGACACATTCTAGTTCCAAGCTGCTGAAGACAGGCTCCACCCAGCCGCCTTGCAGCAGCAGCCTACTCCTGGCTCTACAAAGGCCTGTCCCAAGGGGAGTTGTGGGTTGAGGAGAGTTTCAGACAGTAAGGAGGAAGATCAGTCCAGGTCTGAACTTGAACAAAGATTAATGCTGACAGCACAGTTATGAGACTGTCAGAATTGAGAAAGACAGCTAAGACACTTCAGGCCAGATCCAAACTCTGCAGGACAAAGGACATGCAAGGTGGGATGAACTTTACAAAATCACAGAGGGCAGAATTGGTCTTTGAGGAGTTGCTAGTCTTTTGTTTAAGAGTTTGGTAAATATCTTGGTAGAGAAGTGGATGAAACCCAGGGTTCTCACAGCAGGAGCAGGTCATCTCTTCCCCCCAAACTGGCCCTGATCAGGAATATCTGACTGCTTAGTCACCTCACCTACTAGCCTGCCAGCTTGCCAACCTGCCAGTCCATCCTTCCTACTCACTCTCAAGGTTCTCGTAATAATTCAACTGTAAACCTAAAAATTTACAGCCAATTTTGAAAGAGATGCATCCTACCTCAGGAAACCGTGTGTCAATTGTGTTGTAATGATATGCTTCTTCTAAGTATGTTGTTATTAAATAAATCATTTTTAAAAATTAAAAAAAAAAAAGACATGACTTTCTCTCCTCCAGCTTTCCCCTTCAGGCCCTTCAGGCAGTGGCTGAGATTTACAGCTTGTTTCCCTGTTGTTTGTCTTTCAAATTCTAACGAAAATGGTCTATGAATTTCTTTCTGAGTCAGTTTTAAATTATTTTATTGACAAAGTTAGGAACCCACAAAAGGAATCCCAAATTTCCCTATTGCAACATGCTTTTGTATAACATTCCTGGAACAAGAATCACAGAGCCCTAATGAGGTCCCAAGACTTGCAACTGTAGTGTTTCAATATAACCATCACTTTTATATTGATAGAACCATAAATGAATGGGGACTTTGACCAGTAAATATAGGAACAGGACAGGTGTCCTATTCTGCCAGATTGCTTTGTCAAACACTGCAAGATATTAATAGTTTTTGCACTAATACTCTAAAAATAGTCTAATGCACTATTATGATTCAGAAAGGAAAGGGGCGTTATAAAAACAGCAATTATCTCAGCCTATGCTGGGGCAGTAAGATCCTTCCACAGACTGAGTACATTGTACAACTACAGAGGAAGAAAGTTAGTGAAATCTTTGAGCATGATCAAAAGCAGATTCTAAGACTGCATAAGAATCACAAGAGGTCCTAGGACTGAGAAAATGCAGGACTAACTTCTTTCATGCTGCTGCTTCACTATCTTCCACAAAGGTGAGTCTAATTCTCCTTCTGATTCTGTAGCTTTCTTTACAGTGGTAAGTAAACTGACACTTGTAGATTAAAGGATATAAACTTGAAACATTCAGAAATGTAAATAATTCTGAAAAGCAAAATTGAAGTAGTTCAAGTGAGAGTAACAGGGCTACCTCACTTTTCATGAGATCTACAAGCATTTTCACTCAAGTAACAAGAGAGAGAATTTAGCCTTCAATAACTAGAGGTTTCTGAAACATTCTTGACTAATAAAATGGTTTAATCTAGGGAAAAAAAAAAGAAATAGAAACTGATTTTTATACTACCTGACCTTAAGTTTCTCAATCATAAAGATCATATTATGTAATAGCACACATATCCCCCAAGTTCAAAATGTCAGGGTAAAAGAATGAAGAAGAAAAGAATTTCATGTAAATAAATGTTTTTGTTGGGGAGAGAAAATGTTTGACTCCAGATCTCATAGTCTTTCCTCTGGTCTTCATGTATAGTGAAACACTGATTTATCTTTATTGTTTAGTTATTAATGTTCTTTTGAAATGTACTCTAATTTAGGGTTAGAGTATTGACATACTGAAATCACAGATTCATTCTTCATTCATCGAAGTTTATGAGGCTGAGTATGACATGATTGACTATATCTAATGTTCAATTTATTAAGACAAAATATGGTTGCTCAGTATGCATGCTTATAATATTGCCTGTATTTTAAAATGCCCAACTATTCTCTGAAGCTATTTTTTGTTATGGAAATTGGAACAAATATTTGAAGAAATACATGAGCTTTTTCCAGTTCTTTTTATTTAGATAGTACATTTTTTGAATAATTTAAAGTTAAAACAAGCATAACCATCAATAATGAGATATAGCTAAACTATTATTAATTTTTCTTACAGACATTTTGTAAAAGTAAAAAGGAAATGAAGTGGTGATAAAAATTGAAACAAAATTTCACATAATTCAAAACTAGACAAGAAAATCAATGCATTTTAGTATTTTTATTAGAATTATTTTTATTTGTATTAACTATTAGCTAATATATTTATTATAACTTCATGTTATTCATGTTTTTCTACTGACACTAGCCAACAATATAGTCTAGAGTATTACAAATAAAAGAAATTGTGTGAAAACTAGACTTAATCTTAGTCAATCCTTATTTTTATTATTTGTAAGAATACTTTTCCAGATTAGTATTCATATGGTCTCACCAGAATCAAATTATCGGCTTCTATTATTAAATTTCAGGCAAGTTCTGAAGCTTTGAAATACATAATGTGTATGAGTGTATTGCCTGCCTGTGTGTAAGTGTACTCGTGTCCTACGAAGCCCACAGAGGTCAGAAGAGGGTGTCGGATTCTCCTGGACCTGGAGTTAGAGATGGTTGTTAGCCACCATGTGGGTGCTGAGATTCAAATCTGGGTCTTCTGCAAGAACATCCATTGCTTTTAACCACCAAGCCACCTCTCCAGCCCCAAGAAAATTAATGTCTAACTAGAACATTGTTTGTACAATTTTTATAGAATGTATTCTCAGTAAATTCACAGTTCCAGGTATTGTATATGGTACCAACTCTGTCTTTCTCAGACAGTATAAATTCACTTTATTCATTATTTATTGGAAATAGGTAAGAGATAATTGTGTTTTGAGACTTGTTGGCATATATGATTAGTGAAGTTTTAATTTTACCAAACAGGAACTAGGAATTACACTTTGGAAATTCCAAACATGATGGTTATCTGTAATTTAGGTCTTGTATATAGTGTGTGGAAAATTAGGTCAGAAGACATGGACTTGAGATAAAATTCTCACTGGGCTTTTGTTTGTTTCTTTGTCTGTCTGATTTCGTATTTTGACTTTTTGAGACAGGGTCTCAACTAGCCAAATTCTTGAGTCTTGATTAATCCTGTTGTTTTGATCATCGTGGTCCCTAAGCAAATGAAGTTCATTGCTCATGCTGTGTGTAGGAGACCATGCTGAATGACTGGCCTAGAGACAAAATTAAAGATGGTTAAGAGCTATGAAGATGGAGAGGGGACCCCTGAATTGCCCATTTTAAAATTTATTCTGTTTTTTTTTTTTTAGGCATTGCATAGACTAATTGTTAAGTTTAAGTTTACACATCCTTTTATCAAAATAATGACATATTGGATTAGAAAAAGTTAAAATATCATTAAAGTCTGAATGACAACATCCTCCCAGAGTTCATATTTTGAGATCCCACCTCTCAAATTGGTGATATCAATAAGAAGGGCCTTCTTGGAGCCCTCGTGAAAAGAATTAAAATATTTATAAAAGAACCTTGAGAGAATCATCTTGCTTTCTCTATACAGTGGGCAAGAGTACCTATAAAGTGAGAAATAACCTCATGTAATCTGCCAACACCTTAATATTGGACTCCCAAGCCATTAAAACAATGAGAAAAATAAGCCTATTGTTTGTAAGAGATGACAATATCTTTTAAAAAGTAGATCATGCTAATCTAAATAATCATATAAAAGGCTTTTTACTGGAATTTGCATAGCTAATGAGAAAAAATTTATTTTAATTTGGCCTGTACAAATAAATGAAAATTAATGTCCCTAATTGAATTAATAAATTGAGAAGATCAGTATTGTACAACTTATGAAATTTTGGTATTAGTTAAGACCTTTGATTCATGATTTTTTGACTTACAAATTGTGCTCTGTGCCTATTTTATTTTTATAGAGTATATTTAAATCAATACATTTACCTCTAAGAATTGATTCAGTTATTCCATATGAATTTTGGTAGATTGTATTTTTAGAATAATTTACTTATTTCTATCCTAATATTTCACATTAGTTTTCACTTTACCACTTGAATTAATATTTTTTAAAGTTTCAATTTTATAAATAGTTTTGAATTAAATACTGTGTGATCCGTGAATTTGTTCTGTATGACTTGGGTCTGAAATATATTGAGTATTGTCTTACGGCCCTGAATGGTGTTAATATTAAGCAGTGTTCTAGTACATTTGAGAGTGACACTTTTTCAGAGTCTCAGGGACAAAATATCAAGGTAGATGTCAATAAAACTGCTGATTGTGGCTTTGTACAACGTTCTGATACCATTCACCCAATGATTTACACAGAAAAACTTCCAGTCTAGTAGGCTCATTCATGGTAACTGGCTTAAACATATGAAGTCCCTTTTTCTCCTCTTTTTAACTATATCCTTTAACTATAATTTTTTCCTTATTTTGAGAATTTCATGCATGTATTCAATGAAATATCATATCTACAACCCATTTTCCTCCTCTACCTCCTTCCAATCCCCCCGACATGCCCCACACCCAACTTCATTTCTTTTTTTGTTTTCTTTTTGATAACTAAGTCTAATTAGTCAGTTAGTGCTATTTAATATTTCATAGGTTTGAAGTCATCCACTGGAGCATGGGAAGCCTAACAGTGGTCACACTCTCAAAAGTGAATGATTATATCTCCCTGAGCAACTAGCAACAGGCAATAGCTTATCCTTAAGGGGTGGAGCCTGGAGAGCATCTCCCACATCTATGCTAGAATTTTGTTTGGCTTGATCTTATACAGGTCTTATGCAAGTGATCATAGCTGTGGTTAGTTCATGAGTGTAATAGCCCTGTCATGTCCATCCTCAAACTCATATTATACCACATTTTTACTGTACTTCTTCCATGTTCAGATACACAAATACAGTTGTATTACAACTTCCTTCAGTATTAAGTACAGTAACATGCTGTACGTGTCTTAGCTTAGCTAGGCTATGCCATGTAGCCTAGGTATGTAAGAGGCTAGAGCACCCTCATTGGTGTAGGCACACTTTAAAATATTCACATAATAATGAAATCAAACGATGTATTTCTTTTTTATTTCAAAATTTTATTAGCATTGCTTTTTAAAAAACTAAAAAGATTATATTGACTTTGTATAGGTTGAAGAATTAGGGAAAGGAATGAGTTCCAGACTCACATCACTATCTATTTTTAGTCTGAGAATTATAGAAGTTTAGCTATTAAGGTCATTTTTAATAATTTTAACCTCCTAGATTGTGGTTTGCATCTCTAAAAGTACAATTAGATGTTTACTTGACCATATTTCTTATATTGTTTCCCCATTGTCAAACTACACAAAACTGAATCTTAATTTACAAAACAGCTTCTATACCCAATGCTCAGTATCTATCTCAATATATGAGACTATTCTCAATAGCCTCTCATATATTTTCATTTTGACAATGCTACCTTCTCCAACTCAATAGGACTAAAGCCTATTCCATCTTCTTCATCAGAGCATTTCTCTTATGGAGTCACCATTTTCCATTCATGTCCCATTCATAAAAATGTGGCCTCTTTTTTTCTTGCATCTATTGTGATTCTCCTCACAATATAACTTTCATATCTAGACAGTAATAATTCTAAAAGCCCAAGTCTGATCTAGATCATTCCCTGATTTATTTCAACATCATAGTCCAATAAAAAAAATGGGTGACCAAACTTAGATTTTGAAATCATCTTTAAACTTAATGATAAGTAAACACTTGAAAATTTTCAAGTACTTTAAGCAGATATATGCATGCAGTATCAAATGCTAGAAGGTATAAAGGTTTATTCTGAGAAAAGTTGTTATTTATACATGAATATTATAGAAATGTTTCATGGGCCAATAGCCACCCAAATGTCTTCAAAAAACAAATTGAAAAAATTATTACAACTAACTAATAGGTAAAGTGATACATTAAAATGATAAAAATAGAAATTCTTTATATTAAAATACATCTGAGAAAACAAATAAAGGATGAAATTGTTTATAAATAACAATAATAGCATTGTTTTCATAAATAATATTATGAAAATTGGTATGTATATAAAATATATAAATATATGTTTGGCACTTTGGAGACAAGGTCTCCCTATAGCCCAGTTGGTCTGGAACTGGCTATATGGAGCATACTGTCCTCAATCTCACAGAGATCTGCTTACCTCTACATCCTGAGTTCTGGGATTAAAGACATGTGCCACTGTGCCCAGTTTTATAAAATGTTTTTAATAAACCACATTATGCTTGTTTTCTAAACTGATGTGGTACAAAATGAGCTGTACCTATTGTACCCTTTAGAAAGGACTGTTTTAGGAGCTGCCAACAGACAACCGCCAGCAGTCAGGTACCTGAGGCTCTACAATGGCTGTAGACAAAAGCATTCTGAGTGGGCCTCTGCTTAAGAGCGTTCAGTACTGCCATCAACACACAGACGGAAGAGATGGTGGCAGGCAGTCATTTGAATTTCCTAGTACTTAAGTAATAGCTAGCAATTATTAATATGTATCAGTCAATATTACTCATATTGATAAAATATAAGCAAAAGTTTTATTAAAATACACAAACTTTTTATTCCCATATTTACTGTTTATATAAACTTTTTATTACTGTATTTACTGTTTACTATCTAATGAATAGATCAAAAAGTTAAAAAGAAATGTGGCTTGGAAAAGGAGAACAGCACCATCATTTACAGGTGATATAATTCTTCTTATTATATTTTTGAGACTGGGTCTCCCTGTAACAGTAGCTGGCCTGAAATTCACTATGTAGACCAGGCTGGCCTTGATGTCACAGATATTTTCCCTGCCTCTGCCTCCTGAGTACTGGTATTAAAGTTGTGTACCACCAGCCTGGTCTAGGTGATATAAGTCTTATCCTGGCAAATCAAAATAAATCAACTGAACAATTATGAGAATTAATAAGAAAGTTCAGTAAAATGCCAGATAATAATAAAGAAAAAAAGACAAAAATTTCTCAATAAAAGCAATACAATAAAGAAATATAATGAAATTTTCATTTTATCAGTGAAAAATATGTTTTTCATAGTGAAAAGAGAATCGGGGACAGCATATGATTTTTAGGCTAAGACATACTTAGGGATTGATATTGGAATTAGAATTTGTGTCACTTCTTTGCAGAATGTCTTGAAACTATTCTTTGAAAACTTAATGAAAAAGAATGTATTTTTATCCAACAGTTCTCCTTTTAATAATCAAAGATATGTAATCACCCAACTGTATGGATTAGGAAGAATGAGCGGTTGATGGGCTTTGATTTGAGAAAGAAGGAAAATTCTGTGCATTTCATTGTGTGTATGTAATATACTGTTTTAAAGTTAAGTGCAATTCAATATTAGCTTTAATTAAGAAAATGAACATTGATGAAAATAGAAATTTGTAAGTACAGGGAACCAACAAGATGGTTCAGTTGATGCCTCTCTAACCTGCCCACCTGAGTTTGGTCCCCCAGAGCTCATTTAAAAAGCCCACTACAGGGGCTGGAGATATTCCTCAGTGTTTAAGAGCACTTGCTGCTTTTGCAGACGTTCCCAGCACTCACACAGTGGTTCACAACTGTCTGAAACTCCAGTACCAGAGGTAACAACACCCTTATCTGGCCTACTGAAGCACCAGGGACACGTGAGATATATATATATAAAGACAGTGTGAGCCAGCCGTGGTTGTGCATGCCTTTAATCCCAGCACTTGGGAGGCAGAGGCAGGTAGATCTCTGTGAGTTCAAGGCCAGCCTGGTCTACATAGTGAGTTCCAGGACAGCTGGGGCTAAAAGGAGACCCTGTCTTAAAACGCCCCACCCCCCCCAAAAAAAACACAGTGTGGCAGTGTGCGCCTGTAATTCCGGCACTCTTGCAATCTTACAGCTGATAAGGGGTGGAGACAGGAGAATGTCACAGAAGCCAATGAGCTAGGGAGCCTGGAGTACACAGTTGACAGATACAGCAAGAGAAGCACTACCTTAACACACACAGCAGCCTTGTTCATACACACACACACTCACAAATGATAATTACTGGTCAAGTGTGGTGGTCTGCACCTTTACTCCCAACAATGGAGATGCAGAGGCAGGTGGATCTCTGTGAGATCCATTCTGGCCTGCTCTACATAGTGAGTACCAGTCCACCTGGGGCTACAGGGAAACCCTGCTTCGAAAAGCCAAAAAAAATATATACACCTAGAATTTAAAAAAATGTATCCAAACCACTCTCAGTGTTTATTTTGAAGTTATTAAAATATCTTTTCAGAATGTATGTGAAAGAACTTTAAATGTATATTACTGATCAAAAGAAGTCAAACTGGAAAGGCCAATTATAGGATTCCAGCTTTATGACATTTTGGATATAATAAAGCTAAGGACTGTAACAATTTCAGTGGTTGACAGCGAAGGGCAGAGATGAATATATGCATGCAGAGGATATTTTAAATGACAAAACTACTCTGTATTACACCACAATGGTAAGCACATGTTAGTATACATCTGGCCAAACTGACATGTCATACCAGAGTGAATCCTAATGTAAACTACAGACTCAAGGTGACACTGATGTGTTCATGCAGATTCATCAGTTATAACAAATGTCCCATCTGATAAGCAAAGTGGGTAGGGAGAGGGGCATGCATCAACTCTAGATGACTTCTGCTCAATTTTCCTGTCAACCTAGAACTTCTGTTTACAATAAAATTCACTGAAACAGATGAAATATGTATTATGACTATTTTTCATACAACCCTCATAGCTTATCAGTATACAAAACTTAACCACAGAGCTGAGTGTAGTGACACAAACCTTTAATCTCAGCACTCAGGTGGCAGAGGCAGGTGCATCTCTGTGAGATTGAGGACAGTCTGGTCTACACAGTGAATTTCAAGACGGTTGGGGCTACAAGTGAGACCCTGTCTCAAAACAAACAAACAAACAAACAAAGAAACAAACAAACAAAGTTACCATAAACCTCCTTATTCTGGCTTAAGGAATTTTATTTAAATAATTTTGTAGCTCATCTCTAACCTCACTTTTTTTTTTTTTGTATTTTTGAGAAAGGGTGTCCCTGTAGTCCCTGTAGCCCTATCTGGCCTAGAACTTGTTATGTAGACTAGGCTAGCCTGCCTCTGCCTTCAGAGTCCGTGCAGGGCCAACCTCACATGGTTTT
Organism: Nannospalax galili; assembly: GCF_000622305.1. Taxonomy (NCBI): domain Eukaryota; kingdom Metazoa; phylum Chordata; class Mammalia; order Rodentia; family Spalacidae; genus Nannospalax; species Nannospalax galili. The sequence continues at coordinate 129,924 of NW_008340781.1, forward strand.
ACTGCATCCTTCCCCATCTGCTCCTGCCACACTCACCTTCAGAAACTACAAACATCATTCTTTGTATTTGATCTTCCTTATTCCTGAGATATTCTTCCTTCGCCGAGATTTGTGGTGTTTTTTGGTTTTTTGTTTTTTTTTTTTTTTTGGTTTTTTTTTTTGGAATGTGTCATTTCCTCATTTCTTACAACTGTCTTCCATTAAGGCCTGTATGTAAATCCTATTTAAAAACACAACCTGCTCTAGTTTGGGAAGACTAAAACTGACTTCTTTCAGGAAGATCAAGGATGCCACAGAAGAGAGAAAATGTGAAACTTATTAACTATTAATTCTTGATGATAGGAATTAAAAGCAAATGGGAGTATTTAAAAATTGTCCTTTGTGGGAATATAGTATCCCAATAATTAGATAAAACAAGGTTCTCACAAAAAAGTTAAATTGATAATGATACTAATTCATCTCAGAAATGAAGACCAAATCCATGAATGACTTATGCGTAAGATTTGTTGCAGCTCCTTTATCTCTCTGTGGTTTGTAATGTTTGTAATGGTGATGTGTCATTGGGTGTTCCTAGGAAACTATGACCCATACATGCTTCTGGACTGCTTTCTAGAGCCCATGCTCTGAGTTTTGCCAAAGCAACTGGGTCCCACTAGCACTTTCTTTGTATCATTGCTGCAGCTTGGCTCATCAGAAATGTGTGAGTCTGAAATACTAGACTGTCAGTAATTTCTGTCACTATAGTTCTGTGATTTGTAAAGATATTCTTAATCTGTTGAAGGGATGCACAGTGAACTCAAGAAATGATTGTCTGAGTCAGTCAATATCTTCATTAAATACACTATAACCTCTTTTTTAAAATATCTAAACCATTCAAAAGGAAATGTCTTCCAGTTTCCATGAATGTGAAAATATAATCTCCAATAATAGAGGTTATAATTAAATCTCTGTAAGGTGTAACACCTGATAGAGTAAAATGGTAATACTTAGTTGAATTATTAGATAGTTAAGTAAATGTTTTTAACATAAATTCTCATAATTGGAGACAATATTTGAATGTTAAAATGGTTATAGAAATATCATGACATTCATAATTTTATAATTTTTGTTGAGTTTTTGAAATTTTCCATAATTTAATATTTAGAGCCTATCCCCACCTCACCTATTGCCTCATACCCAAATGAAATGTATTCTATTCTATATATATAATAAGTCCTATAGAGTTTAATAGAGTCTAATTTGTGTCTCCAAATGTCCTTCCTTGTGGGTTCATCTACTGGAGCCTGGAAACCTACCAATAATCCCATAGTTGAAAGAGACTGACTCTGCCCCTCCCAGCAGCCATCTGTTGTCACAATTTCCTTAGGTGGATTGGAGCTTCTTAACCATTTCCTCATGTCTATGCTGGGATATTTTTTTCCGGTTTGAACTTGCATGGGAGTTGCGCATGCTGTCAAGATTGTTGAGTTCATATCAGTAACTGACCAGTAGTCTGGAAAATTCTGTTTCCTTGTGGTCGTATACCACCTCTGACTCTTACAATCTTTCTGCACCCTCTTCTGTCACAATCCTAAAGCTCTAGGAGGCACACATTTGATACAAGTGTTCTATTCAGGGATAAGTATTCTGCAGCCTATTGTTCTCTGCATGTTGGCCAGTTGTGCGTGCATGTGCTAATCACCATCTGTTACATAAGGAAACTTCTCTGGTGAGAATTCAAAGATACATTAATTCTGCCAAGATGAGGTGCATGCCGATCAGGGATGGTATAAAATTCCTTTGACCCAAGGGAGTCTCCATTTTATAATTTTGGATTTAGTGACATGAGATATAAAATATAATAAAGATAACATATTTTTGCAATAGTTAATAAACTAAGTCTACTACCATTTTAAGTACACAGTTCACCAAACTATTCTTTTCCAAAACAGAATATAATTTTTATTTGGTAATATTAAGGCATGCAATTATTTGCACACACCTTGGTTGCGTTAATATTGAAACACCAAACAACTGATGAAATATTGAGGCTGATTGCAATGGAGTCACAGAAAATGAATCCATTTATGTGAAATAGGCTAGGATAAGTTTTTATGTGCATTTCAGAACGCAACACATTTTAAAGATAAATGAAAGAAGAATTGGTTCTAGAATTAACACAATTTTAACCACTCTTCAAGTTGAAAACATAAAGAAGGGTATTAAATATAATCTTTGCATTTGAAAATGACCTGACATACATAAGAAAGAACATGTGTTCTATTTATGTTTATTGATTACAAGTGAAGTCCAGTTGATTTTCTGCTGCTCTCTTTATTGGAGCCTTTTAATATTGGAGCCAGAGTGAGCTGTGAATTCAGAAACACTCTTGTCTCTGGGTTACACTACCCCTGTCATCCTATAGCTTGCGTGTTACTTGAAATACTTTAAGAAAATCACCTTGTATTTGTTTTTTCAAAAATACTCCTGAGAAACCAGGCTTGGTGGTACATGCTTGTGATTCCATTACTCTGGAGGCACAGGTTGGCATATCTCTGTGATATTGAGGCCAGCTTGGTCGATAACAGGGAGACCTTGTCTCAAAAAAACAAAAACAAAACCAAAAAATACTTCTGGGGTGCATATCCTTAAAAATAAATAAGAAAATTTCCATTAGCAGCAAAAATGACCCACTTAACTTAGAATTTTAACTAATGTCTTTTCTTTCCTCTTAAAGTATCCGTACCATAGTCCCAAATGTACAGTATACTCTTTCTAAGGCATTGTATTAGAAGCTCAAAATAATTTTTCTTCTTCCCCTGAAATGCTTCACACAGGAATTTATGCATAGTTATACTTTGAAAAATATTTCTCAACTAGATGAATTTGTTATAGTCTGATTTGGACCTCTCCAAAATCAAAACACTAAAGTCCCAGCGTTGATGTAATAGAGTTGGGGAAATAATTTAGTTTAGATAAAAGATAGAATGGGCCCTCATGGCATAATTATTCTCTTTCTGGGTAAAGAAAGACACACCAGACCTTCATTCCACTGGGTAAGAATTCTGCCATTTGATGGCAGCCTATGAATCAAAAAGAGATCCCCCCCACCAGAAAGCAAATCTGTCAGCACTAACCTTGGTCTTGGTCTTCTAAGACTCTAGGACAGTGAGAAATAAATGTCTGTTATTTGGCAACAAAACTGTTCTGGCAGCTAAAGCTAAAGCAATAATATACAAGTACAAATACTTTTTCTTATTATGCTAAGCAGAAAAAAATGAGCATTGTACAATAGGTTTTGCCACTGCGTGGGGTTATTATTTTTATTATGCTAAGCAGAAAAAAAATGAGCATTGTACAATAGGTTTTGCCACTGTGTGGGGTTATTATTTTATGGGACATAGAGAAGGACTAATCTTAACATGAAAAAAGGCCTATAGGATATGTGAAACAGAAACCTTTCATTTCTAGGGAAATATCATATATTGAAAGAAAAACACAGAGAACAGCCTCAAGGCATGACTGAGAAGCAGTTGGGTCAGAACTTGGGTACCAATCACCGCAATTTTCACGAAAAAACATTTCTATTTTGTAGTAGAATAAAAGTACAATTTTAGAGATTGTTCTGGGGCTACTGAAGAATGTGATCAAAAGTTTATTATCATCTAGACCAAGATATCAGTGATTAGAACACTCAAATATATTTGAAGAACTAAGAACAAATCATACTTAGTTCAGATCAAGTTAAGATACTATGATACCTACAAGATTGGCCCCTTGGCTGCTTCCCCAACCTAGTTTCTGTCACTGTCCTTGTAAACACCTACTCCTGAATCAAATGTATTCAGAATGCCCATGACCTACGAAGGTGAGTCTTTTAGATGTATTTGTGGATATTGATGATTGTAAGCCAATCAAATTTTTTTGTATATAGCAAGAATATTTCCAAAAGTTTATGCTTTCTCAAATAAAAAAATTTGCTGATAATAACATCAATGAAATATATCTAAATATACCAACATCTTTCTAGAGCCTTTCTCTGCTTCATCACATTCATTTATATCTATAATTTGATCATTATTTATGTGTTCAAATGCAGACCCATCACTGCTCAAGTTGCTGAGAACAAAGGATGATTGAATATCCAGTCCTAAACAACGTATTTATTCCAAATCCTCTAAAACTCAGGAAATAGTCGCAGAAGAGGGAGCTGAAAGAATGTAGGAACCAGATGATTGAGAGAAAGTTTGAAGAAATGTTGTTTGCTGGATATGATGCAGCCATTTCAAACACAAACTCAACAGCTGTGGCTGCCTACGCTGGGCATGTATGAACTGGGTCTATAAAAGTTAAGGCATGATAGTAGGGAGGATTCATGCTGAGCTATTGCTGAAGTCCTTGATGAACTACCAGCTATGATATATTCTAGTGGATGGAGAGGCATCGCCTTCAGGTGTATATGCACTGTGAGTCCACCAGGCAATACTGGATAGTTCCAAATCTGTGGTCACACAGATGACTCTGGTCAAACCCAGCAGTTCACAAAACAGAAATACATGAACAATGAAGTTGGGAAGAAGACTTGTTGGAAGAGGAAAGGATGGTTAAGGTGGAGGGTAGGGAGATAGGAGGGTGATGGGAATGGGTGGGACGAGTACAACCCCTACACCTAAGGCTCAGTGGACATCGAGGAAAAGGCTGATGAAAGGCTATAAAAGCCAGAAGAGCAGGATGCCTGCAGCTAGATAGTGTCTTCTGGACGTGCCAGAGAAGCTGCAATCATGAAATCTCAACATTATGGCTCCCTAAACAATGCCTGCAGAGTGAGTGACAACAACAGCAGCTATGCCAAAGTGAATGGGGAAAATTTACAGGGTTCCACCTATAGATGAAGAGCTACAGACATCAGTAGCTGCTACGAGAGGAAGATCAGTTTCTCCAGGGATGAGATCGCTGATAAGTTGTCCAATCCTAAATGAACAGCCTTGAACACAAGTACCACAAAATGGACTTAGTAGATTTTATTTCATATACATATGCATTTGCTTGTAGATATGAAAGTAATAATCAAAGAAGAGTTCAAAAAAATAAGCGGGGGAGGACATGGTGGCTATTAGGGGAGAGAACTGTAGAAATTATGTAAATACAGAGCTCATTATGAAATTCTCAAAAAAAGTAGACCTTTGAAAATTTAAGAAGGACTATCATGCAATAAATTACAGATTCCCTAAATACTTGAATGTATTATCATATGGGTGTTATTGTTGAATATTGTCAGCTCATATATATATAAATACTAT
>NW_008340781.1:135446-195665 GCF_000622305.1 Nannospalax galili
ATAACCATGAATGCATTTGAAGTAAAGATTGTAAACAATTGTACTTTTATTTTTTAAGTTGTATAAAATGTTCATGTATTAAGGAATTGCTAGTTACCCGACCTTAATTTCTCAAAAAAAAAATCTTATTTTGAAATAGATACAGAGGGACTTTTCCAGCTTGAACTGAAATTGCTTTTATACTAGAGGTGCTGGTTATGCTACACAGCGCTAAAAAAATTCCTCAAGAATCTTAGAAGTACTAATTGAATTCTAAATTCATTTACTACTTGTGTTCCATACCTTATTCATTATGCTAGTTTCCACTGATTAGATAATTGCATTTTAATGATAAAATGTAAGGAAAAATTACTACGTGTACGTGTTGTATTTTCCTTTGCATTTCTGATTCCATCATATTAAAATGTAAATGAAACTTGTATTAAAAAGGGGTATATGATTATGAGATTGTGCCACTGAATTAGTGATCTAATAGTATAAATGTCCTCTTAACACTGATCATGCTCCTGCATTCCAAATTAATTCAAATTTTACTAAAAACTTGATATATAAAAATCGATCAAGATAATTTATATATTACTCTTGCCCTCAAAAAGTTTATAATCTAATTGGAGATAATACACTGCTATTTGAAGAGATGTTGAGTAGTGATTTGCTCTAAATTGAAATATTCCTTCCTGGAGGGAGGAAGGAGGCTGGTAAGGTTCATAAGGACCCTTGCCATTGTTATAAGATCAATAATGATCTTTGGGAAGAGGAGATTGTCAGACTGGTCAAACGCTGCAATCTGTGCAGAGAGCACATGCAATGCAGTTTTCATAAGTCATCACTTGATACTGGGGGGAGTTTTCTGATGGTGCAGCTGTCTTTGCTTTATCTATGCTCCAGTCAGTAACCCACACTCAAGTTCTGTAAGCTCAACAAACTCCTAAGTTGTTTCACTTTGTGGAACTGTTACAGTGGTCTGTCATTACTGCCCTATCTAGAAGGAATAAACTTGTTCACCTCTCAGGAAAAGTCAACATATTGGTGTCTGAACATAAGGCAGGATGAAACCCCAGATGACTTTGGGATGAGCAATTACATCATTCTTGCTGTGGGTAGTTTCAAGGCATGCAACTGAGGCTGAGCAAGCTAAGGGTGGAGCATCCACGAGGGTAATCCTGGCCTGCAGTCCTTCCCCATGTGGTCTGTGATGTGTGCCTTCTTGTTACGGCAGTGGCTGTAGAGGCCTTGATATGGGTAGTAAGACATGTGGCGGCTGAGTATCTGTAGATGGAATCCCATGGTGGTGGTTTCATGCATGGCATGGCATAGTGTGCCTCCCTTGATGAATGGGGTCTGCCATGTGAGAACAAGGTCAAGTGAAAACAGGTGAGAGACTAGAGAACACATTGTGATCCCGAGAGCAGCACCGTTAGACCAGATGACCAACAAGCTGTGGGAGCTGTCTGGCTGCTATTTTTCATAAGATGTTCAGCTAAGACTGATATGGCTGCCCAAATGAGACTCACTTATATAAGAGAGGAACTTCAACAGGAAAGGAACATGCTGCTGGCATCTTCTATGTTACCTTTTGATTTAGTTTGTCAACTGGATAAAAAGAGGTGGTGAAATGAAGGTACTGGGCTGCTATTTCAGATAGGTGGAGGACTGAAATGGGAAGAGGGTACAAATTAGACCTGTTTAAAGGGTTCGGCCTGGGATCCAAAAGAGTGGAACCCATGGAAGAGTCAAATAGTGAGGAGGAAGGGAATAAGGTAAAGATGACAGATCTTCAATACAGATGCAGGGAATAATGCGTGACTCGACATGCAGATGGAGGCCTTCATAATGGTCTGATGAAAGAGATGATGGTCTAGGAATATTCTGTCTCTGAACTACTTGAGCTGGAAAAGATTTTTATCTAAATTGTGTACTACAGTCTCATAACATGTAAGCTCCTGAGAACAAGTGACTGTTTCCATAGCATAGTGGTCCAGTGCTCAGTCTTCGACATAGGAAAGTAATCAGACATCTATATCACTTTCTCTAAGATTAGTCAGAGACCATAGGAAAAGAGTAGGCAGAAAGACTGTAAAAGTTAGAGGAATGGATGGAGTTTTGTGTACTGATTTCCTCAAAATTTAATATTCCCTCCTGATTAGAGAAGGAAGCTCATAAAACTCAGAAGGTGATAGGCTATAAAAGCAATGTAGGTGTCATTAAATGGTATCATTGTTGAATGTACGTGGGCTTCTTATTTTCTATTGCACATGTAAAATGCCATTAATATTTACATGTTACTATTATATCTTATCACTTTGTTTAATCACTTGTTAATTGCATTTACTTTCTATAGATTTTCTGAAAATTTTTGGTAGACATTCATATCAATTTGATGATTAGTTATGCATTGTGATATGCACCTGTAGTCCCAGTGCTCAGAAGCAGAAGCAGGAATATATCAAGTTCCAGGTCAGCCTGGGCTGTGCTATGAGACCTGCCTTAAGAAAAATGATGATAACATAGATTCATTATTTCCTCTCTTATATGAATTGACTTCATTTATATTTCTCAAAATTTATTCTGTTGAACTTTCCAAACTTCTTCTTAAGTGCACCACATTCTTTAAAAATTAGCACCAGAAACTGGGGACCCAGAATTACAACATGAGCTGATGGGGGGTCATTCATTTCTGTTTCAAACCATAACTGTGGATAATGAGATTTAACTTGATTGGTGCTCAATTATTGTATCAGATGTGGATTTCCAAGATAAACCCATTTGTCGTTTTGTATTCTTCTTTTTAGATATAGTATCGAACTCAATTTACTAATAGTTTGTTGAATATATACATGTATCACTTGCACACACACACATACACAGACACACAGACATACACACACACATATGGGTGTTGAGATTTTGCTAGATAGTCTCTGCAGGCCTCAAATTTGCTATATGGTTTAAGATGGCATCAAACTCACAATCCTGAGTGTTGGTTTAATTTCTGTTATCAAAGGAATGCCAATTCATAAAATGAATAGGAAACAGTTGTATTTTCTGCAAGGTTTTTGTGAGGTGATGTCTTCTGTGTTTGTGGGAACCATCAGTGAAGCCTTATTTGCCTGAAATTGCCTTTATTGCAAGGTTTTCCCTACTAATTTAAAAAATACAAACTTGGTAACTCAGACTGTTTTTGTACAGTAAGTTTTGGATCATGTTTCTAAGGATTTTAAACATTTCTTGAAGTTCTTTGTGGTTTTAAAGTTGCTAATATTTTAATATTTACTGATTTATTATCAGTTATTTACTATGAGATCTCCATTCTGCTTATATTCTCTGTCTCTGCCTCCTTCAACTTCTTGTTAGTTGCTTAGTCAAGTTTGTTGAAATTTAACAATGTTATTGATGTCTTGAAAAAGACAGATCTTTATTTGATTAATGTTCTCTGTTGGTTTTCTGGTTTCAAGTTAATTAAGAGTCAATCATTCCTTGATTACGTTCTTCTGTTTCCCTTTTTAAAAAAAATTATCATTTGCTATTTTCTTAAGCCAGAGCATTAGATAAATAATTCAACATTTCCCCGCTATTAAAATTATTTTTGAATTTATTTACATGAATTATATAACTATTTTATATATAAATAATTTACTATATGGTCTGTTTTATATTATAAAACACTATATAATTACATGTACAAATTTTCAAACTATATTCTTATCCAATTCAGTTTTTGTATCCAGATGATCCTCAGTGCAAGTTCGAGTAGAGTCTAATCAGTCTATCTAGAGTCACTAGCTTAAAGAAGATCTACTCTCCCTAACCCCACAGTAATCATTTAATAATAGTTCCTTGGCTAGGGTTGAGGCCTGCTGCCCATCTTCCTGTTCTATGCTAGGTTTTTGTCTGATTGAGTAGGCCTGGACTGGGTCTTATATATGCTGTCACCATGTTGCAAGTTCATGAGCAAGTTCTCAGAGGCCTAAAAGCCTATTTCATTATCCCTCAACTCTCAGCAGTTAAGTTTCCTCATACAACAAAGTGTGATGCACACAGAAGGCCACAACTGGCGAAGCTGTAGAGAATAAGAGACTAGAGTCTATGTCCCTGGATAGGACTCCTATACTAAACTTTCCCCATCCAAGGCTCAAGGATCATTGAGGAAGAGGGGACAGAAAGATTATAAGAGCTAGGGTTGGTACAAATTATGGATGAAAGGTATACTTTGGTTTATATTTCCAGGGGTGTAGAGTCCTGCATCCCAGGAAAGACCTGGCAACAGGAGCAAAGAGCTTGCTAATTACAACACATCTGCTCACAGGAAACAGCAAGAGAACAGCAAGTGAGGCCAGGCCATAACACCCAAGAGCCAGTCTCCAGTCATGCTTCCTCCTACAAGGCTCCATCCTCTAAGGGACCTATAACCTTCCCTAAGAGTACCACCACGTGGGGACCAAGTATCCTAAACACACAAGCGTATGGAGAACACCTTGTATTCAAACCTCTGCATTTTCATGTACCATAAACTAAGTAGCTAAAGAATAATTGAAATTATTTTTCAGTTCTTTGGATAAAGTCCGTTTGAAAGATATTTGCTATATCTTGTATATGATACAAGCATGCTGTGATGATTTCATATCTATGATTATAGAAACATGTATCATTCTGTGTATAGTCTACCTACATATTTAAAGAAGGAAATAAAGAAATTTACTCATTCTTACAAAATGTACTCTTAACAAACTGAAATTTTTGACTTTTTAAGTACATATAGTAAAAGTTAAAAAAAACTTCAATACACATACAAATATATATTATATAATATATAATATATATCACATTAAAAATTTTAAAACGGGGTGGAGAGATGGCTCATCATTAAGAGTACTGGTTGCTCTTGCAGAGGACCTGGGTTCAATTCCTAGCATCCACATGGCAGCTAATAACCATCTGCAACTCCACTTCCAGGAGATCTGATACCCTCTTCTGACTTCTGCTAGCATTGCACGACATGGGTGCACTTAGACACATGCAGGAAATACATGTATACACATAAAATAAAAATAATAAATAAAATATTAAAAATTATAACAGTACGATTTTCTTTGGTTCATAAAACTGCTCCAATTACATTATGCTGTGGCCACTTATTTTCCATAAAATATATTTTGCAGATCAAACTAAGCTACAAGTTGAGTGTCCAAGTGAAAAAATGCTTCTTCTCTACTGCCTGAAGAAGCCTCACCTTTCTGCCAGGCTTTCTATAGTCACATAGATCCAGCCTTCCAAACAACCTTGTCATTACATTGCCTGTGATGTTATGTATGGTATTTGGCCAATAAGAATTACCTGAATGTCACACATGAGTTGAGTTGGATTTTTATGTTTGCCTAAGCACCAAGAGATCTTTTTTCTCCTACTTCTTGTCAGAGCAGTGGACAAAGTTACCTTTTGCCTTAACAGGAATCTCAGGGGTGCTAAAACCGAGAAACCAGCAACAGCCCCTGAAAGAGACAGAATTTTTAAAGAGTATGCATAGTTTGTTGTGCATTTTGTTTTATCATGGGTCTTGTATCTGTAACATGTTTCTAGCATCTCTCTAAGCACTATTCATTTTATTGGAAAGACAAGTTAGGAGTAGCATAAAACTTGTGTAATTTTCTGCTTTGTAAGATAAGGCCTCAGGCAAACCATTCTTGTCTTTTGTCTGGTCCCATGCTTTTAAGACAAGCTCAAGGTGAAATTGCTCTACAGAAAAAGGGCACTCTGCACTCTGACCTCTCAAAATAATGACTATCAAGAATGCTTTCTTTTTCCTATACCACACATTTGATCCTTAACCACTTTACTGTTTTACAAATGAATGATCATATAAATATTAATATACATGATTTGATTAATAAAAGACACATATTCTTAAACATTAAGGAAGATATAACAGAATGGTTAGTTAACATAAAAAGTGAAAGTGTTAATTATCTTGTGGGAGAATGGCACTTACCTTGGTACTGATGTGGAGGCAGACACCATATTTATCTTTAACTACCCCAGAGCAAAGAATCTACGGAGACAGTTACCTTTGGAACCATATTTATCATGTAAATAGCTCAGAAAAGGATACTGCCAGTTACATCTTTAAAATACAAAAATGCATGCATTTCACTATTTTGTAAATGCCAGAGAGATGCAGCATCCGTTAGAGTTAACGGTGCGGCACTTTTGTGTTCAGTAGCATGAATCATTAATCATGAGACAGGCCATATTCTTGTACTGCTTCTGCTTTCATTACTTGGCCTAATTAAACAGTTCTCTGAACTGGAATCTCAGATTCCTCTGTTACAGATTATCATTAATTATGGTGAAAGTGCTCAGAGATGTTGGACTCAATTATATTCTACTCAACTCTGGCACCGTGTGATTCATTGCGCAGCCCGCACTGCAGATGTACTCTTTCCTTATCTCGCACTCCCACTTTTGTAAATTGGACTCTGGCAGCCAACAAACTAAGAGTTATGTGCTGCGTTTTCATTAAAAACATGTTGGAGAGGCACAGACCAATTAAGGGTTCTGTATTTTATAAGGAGTGAAGAGATGAACAGTGGATTCTGGGAGAATTAGCTCAGTGGAGAAGCAAGCTCAATCTCATTGTATTGCTAAATTTGATACCTATTTTTGTTTGTTTAGGGTTCAGTTTGTTGAGTCTGATCTGAAACCCTTCTTTTTTTTATTTAAAGTAGATTAATTTATTGTCAGCCATTAGGGGAAAAAATTGTTTGATGCTTGTGTGAGCTACTGGAAAACATTTCCAGTGACATGTGCCAAGTACATTATACCCAAAGACACTAATTCATCAGTCTTGATAGTCATTTTCCATGCTATGCAATGAAATGTGTTCTGCAGAACAGGTTTAATATAGACTGGGCTAATATCGAGTCTAGACGAAATCAGAATATCAGGCTTTTCAGGTTCCTGATGGTGTTTGAGGGTAGTGTTTGGGGGAAGGGAAGTGTATGGGTTGACATATGGTACATGCAAATCAAATTATCCCAAAGCGTTTCTATTGCATTTAAAATCTATTTATTTAAGGATTTCTGTTTTTCTTTTTTCTTCTCTCTTTCATTCCTTCTCTATAGAATTTCTCACTTTTTATTTCCCATCCTTCTTTCTTCCCTCCTTTTTTTCCCTCCTAGTCAAAAATATTTCCTTCTGTTTTGAATATTATAAAAGTTGTGGTAATGTTAAGGAAATGTTATAATGATTAAGTAGGGCAAAATTTATAATAAAATGTTTTTCTAGTTTCCCAGTTGGCTACAAACCCACATTAAAAAACAAAACAAAACAGATATTGATGGTTTTTTAGCATTTTATGAAAGGAAAATTTTATCAAATTCAAATATGAATAAGTATAGTAAAGAATGAAATGAACTTCTTTTTAAAGACTCTTCATTAAGAGCTTAGATGGACTTTGATACCTCATGCGTCATAATTCACAGGCTAAAGAGTGATAAATATGCAAGTACTTTTGAGAAAGGGGGGATCTAGTTGCAGCTTCCTTTTGTCTCATGAGTTTTAAAATATATTGGAAACTACTTGTAGAACAGTTGTTCTTAATGTGAAATTCATTTCATTCAATTTACTTCTGTAGATTTTTACTATGAAAGTCATCAATGTTTATATATGAAACCATTAGCATTGAGACTAGTTTGTACAAAGATTAAATTTGTATTATTTTAGTAAAGTACTTATACCATTCAATAAGAATTTTTAGAAACAAATATCTTAGCAGGACATGGTTTTATAATTTTATTTATGGGAACAGAAGATGGAAATGAATTCTAGCGTTACAATCCAATGACTTATGTAAATAGCCAGTGCTTCTTATCTGACAAGTAGTGATTCTGACTAATGTAGAAAAAAAGTACACATTTGATTTGTTCAAGTTAAATATGAGGTGAAAGTTTCTTTTTCCCTCCATTTAATTTTAAAAGTATGGTATGAAATCAAATAGACAAAATTATTGTATGTGCGTCTCTTTGTTTCTTATCTGAGAGGTTAACAAAGACAGGGCATAAGTAACTCATCTCAAAGTTGATCTTGGGTCAGTATGGGTGGCATTATTGTAGTGAGTCAACTCAGCTAAGCACACATCTTTTCCTTGCTGGTTCTCTGTTTTACAAACATCACCTTGCTTCTTTGTTATGAAAGCTGTCCTCTTTGCCTCTTCAATGCACTTCTCATATTTCAACTCTGATGTGTTCACTCTAGAAGCAGGTACAGAAGTCAAGGAAGACAGCACCTTTTCTCATCCAGTCTCTCCAGCTTCTAAAAGTTTCTATTTGTGTTTTTCTAAATATCTTTAATTTTACTGAACTGTAAACTACTTTTTGTATTTCCACTTTTCCTAAGTACAGGTCAAAAAGAGAATAGATTTAAGACATGGTGGGAGAATAAAAGTTCTAGATGTAAGCCTTTTGGCTTAACAGTTTGTAGGTTTTCATTTCCTGCAGTAGTTTCAGGTTTTAATATATATGAAAATCAGTGGTCTTGTATCTATGCATATGTGTCGTCTATAATATAATTTTGACAGATGGTGAGCTGGATAAATCTAGTCTCTGACTACAGAAAAACCTTGGCTTGACTTGCACTCTACCAAAACTTGTTTAAAAAGGCATTCACGTGTATTTATTTCTTAAATAAAGATTCGTGTTTTTTTGCCTGCCCTTCTTTCTCATTGAGATACTGGCCTCTTATCTTTGACTGTCCCACATGCACATTTTACCTGAGCTGTTGTGTTTTTTTTACAGGATTATTCCATGCATAATGCTGATGACTATACCATTCTACATCTTCTCCTTATTAAAAATAAATGTTACCTTGCCCCTGTTTGCACCATCTAAAATTCTGACAACAATATCTTACTTTAAAAATACAAACGTGGAAACCAAGAAGCCATTTCTCCCACAAGCAGCTCCAGACAGACTGCTCATTGAAAATGTAATACACTGCGTCGTGTCACAGGTCAGCTGGCAAATGGCAATCTGAATTTTAAAAGGAATATGAATAAAATTCTGTTTTATTTTGAAAATGAACTTTCTGCCCTCCATCATGAATCCAATATATGTCTTAATCTTCTGTGCTCTGGAAGCCTGCGGCTCCTGGCTGAGTCCTTTGACTCCTGATCCTAATAAGGAAATAGGTTGTTTTCTCATCCTCGCCTCATTTTTAGAAGGGCTGAAACAAACAGTCCCCTATTTCAAATGTAATTGACAAAGCATAAAAACATGTATGTTATATAATTTTAGGTTTACAGCCAGGCTCAGCACTGGGATGTTTTATTTTTAAATTTGATTAAGGTGTTCTACCTTTGGACATGTGCTGTCAAGATTTGAAATCTAAATTTCCAAGTGTACCAAGCATGTTTACCTTAGAACAGCACATGTGACGCCGATAAAGGATAGACTGGGTAATGGTACACTTCAATTGGGAACATTTTCATTTAACCTGGACATTTTTATGACCATATAGAGAGATGCATAGAAACAGTTTTAAGAATACATTTATGGCTGTTGTTGCTGCTAAAACTCAGCTGAGTATGCGTCATGTCTGTGTCTTTGCTTGCTATTTTACCTAACTAGAAGTTGTTCCATTATGCTCATATTTTTTTCAAAATTATTGTTTCTACATTGATTTAAATTCATGACTTCTAATTAGAAAATATAATGCCTGTCTTCCAATTTTGATTTTTAAGTATGTTTGTCCTTTTTCCTTTAAATCTCCTAGGACTGGTACCTGCCACAGTGCCATTTCTGTAATCAATTTTTATGAAATTATTAAAGGGAATACTTTTATAGGAAAGAAATACTGGAATATAAAATATTTAAAATAGGAGCAATTAGGCATTCCATGCCACTAGTGTGTCTGAAACTCAAAGGATGTGTATTTTATCATCACAGCCTAGCTGATCATCATGCTAAGGAAATAAAGGTTGATATTTCAGTGTTTATGCATGTTGTGTTTGTGAGATAGGGCTTTATCTGCACACTTAAGCAATGAGTTATTTTAATAAATGCATGTTGTTTTCACCTGAAAGCATTCCAACATTGTTTTTCATACTCAGTATATATTTTAGTTATTATTTGGTCATCCTAAACTTAAAGTTGTTACCATGTTTATAGTGGTTCATTGATTATTTAATTTGAGAAACATGGAAAACATTTTAAACTAAGCACTATCAAGTCCATCTTCCCTATATTCCCATAAGACATAAATTCAAAGAAAACATGAATTAAAATTCACCTGATAGTTACAATTTAATAAATGATTGCTCAATTTCCAAATGTTGAATTAATCATTAAGTTAAAAAAAAAAGATAAGGCATAGTCTATTGACAATAAGATAAATGTTTTAGTTGGGGTAACCAGACAAATAATATGACAATTGTTAGCAATTCAGTTAAGTGGGCTGACTAGGGCAGGTAAAAGGTAATTCAGACACACGGAGGAGGACAGACCACCTAACATACAGAATGAGGATCCTAGGAAAACTTTTCAGGAAAAGTGAAAATGAATCTTTTAAAATAAATATTTTATTTATTGACAACCCGCAGGCACCTCTCTCCTGGTAGGTCAATCGTGCCCTCGGCATGTTGACTCCCCAGCCACATTCACCCTCCCATCTCCCCTGCCGGTCTCTCCTCCTAGCCTGGGTCCTGTCCTATTCCTTGTCTTGGAACCCCAGATACCTGGGGAACTACCACTGCTTCCTGATCTTTTTCATCCAGACCAACTCAGTTCCTTCTCGGGTCCCCAGGGATGCTCTGGGCCTGGCCCACCATCACCACCTCTACTTCCCCAGATCTATAAAATCTGCCAGGCTCTCTACTGGACACAAAAAGAAGCAAACCTAAACTTGAAGGCCTGAGTCTCACACAAGAATCAGAAACTACAAAAGAAATTCACGTGTCAAAATCACAGAGAAAAAATAGTAACACGAAAAACCAAAATAACATATCCCCACCAAATAACCAATAGTCTTCTAGAGAAGTACAATGAGAACCCCCCTAGAGATAACACAGGACATGGAACAGACCTAAACATGATGAAAGAATCCAGTGAATTTAAAGAATGCACAAACAAGAAATCAAAGAACCAAAAGAAGATAAGGATAAACTTCTGAATGAATTCAGAAAAGAGTTAGAAATATTGAAGAATACTCAAGTGGACGAACTAGACCACTCAAGCAAAGATTATGAAAAATTTAAGAAAGCACAAGAATGGAATATGCAGGAATTGTGTGACACCATAAAAAGACCAAACTTATGAATCATAGGCATACAGGAAGGAGAAGAATCCCAAGATGATGGCATGGACCAGATCTTCAACAGAACTGTGGAAGAAAATTTCCCAAATTAAAGAACGACATCGCCCAAAAAATACAAGCATATAGAACACCAAACAGACGGGACCAGAAAAGAAACTCTCCATGGCACATCATAGTAAAAACACTAAATGTACAGAACAAAGAGACTATACTGAAGGCTGCAAAAAGAAACAACAAGTCACCTATAAAGGAAAACCCATTAGGATTACAGCTGACTTTACAGTGCAAACTATGAAACCCAGAAGAGCCCAGGCCAAAGCATTCCCAGTTTTAAATGACCACAGTTGTCAACACAAATCACTAACCCACCCAAAATGTCTATTATAGTCAAAGGGAAAAGAAAAATCTTCCATGACATAAATAGGCTGAAGGAATTCATGTCCACAAAACCAGCCCTTCAGAGAGTTCTGGAAGCAATACAAAGAGCTGAAGAAAGGAATGACTATACCCAAGGGGTTTCAGAGAGAAATTCAATGAAGGTATAACTGTGGAAAAGTACAGCCGGATCACGAATGTAAACAGAAATAAAAATGACGGGATTCAATACCCATCTTTCATTAATAAGTTTAAATATTAAGGAACTGGACACCCAGTAAAAAGACAAAGACTAGGTGAATGGATTAAGAAACAAAACCTGTCTTTATGTTGTCTGCAAGAAATTCATCTCACTTTCAAGGACAGACTCTATCTTAAAATGAAAGGATGGAAAAAATATACCAAGCAAATGGCACTAAGAAAAAAACAGGTGTAGCAATTCTAATACCTGACAAAATAGACTTTAAACTAAAACTAATCAGAAGAGATAAAGAGGGCCACTTCATTCTGATCAAAGGAACAGTAACTCAAAAAGATAGTACAATCATGAACATATATTCACCAAACTCTGGTGCACCCAACTTCATAAAAAAAAATACTGCAGGACTTTAAGACCCAGATTAATCCCAACTCATTAATAGTAGGTGACTTCAGTACACCACTGTCTCCATTAGATAGGTCAACAGGGCAGAGAGTTAACAGAGAGACATCTGAATTAAACAATACCATATATCAAATAGACTTAACTGACATCTACCACATATTCCACCCAAGCACCAAAGGACATACTTCAAAATCGGCACAAAATAAACCTCAACAGACCTGTAACACAAAAAGAAATTGAAACAGTAACACAAAACCTCCCAAATAAAAAAAGCCCAGGACAAGAGGGATTTACAGCAGAATTCTACCAGACATTTAAAGATGATCTACATCCAATACTACTTAATTTATTCAAAAAAATAGAAATGGAGGGAAAACTTCCAAATTCCTTCAGTATCACTCTCATACCAAAGCCAGGTAAAGATACAACCAAAAAAGAAAACTATAGACCCATATCCTTAATGAACATAGATGCAAAAATTCTCAACAAGATACTTGCAAACCTCATACAGACACACATCAAAAAGATCATCCACCAAGATCATGTCAGCTTTACCCCAGAGATGCAAGGATGGTTAGATACACATAAGTCAATAAAGACAAGACATGTGGTTCAAAGACAAGAACCACATGGTCATCTCAGTAGATACAGAGAAGGCCTTTGACAAAATTCAACTTGCATTTATGTTCAAAGTCCTAGGGAGATCTGTGCTGGAGGGAACATACCTCAACACAACTAAAGCCATATATGACAAACCCACAGCCAACATCATTCTAAATGGAGAAAAACTGGAAGCATTCCCATTAAAATCAGGAACCATACAAGGCTGTCCACTATCTCCACTTCTCTTTAATATAGTGCTTGAAACTCTTGCAAGAGTAATAAGACAAGAGAAGGAAATTAAAGGAGTAATAATTAGAAGAGATCAAATTATCCCTTTTTGCAGATAATATAATACTATATCTAAGAGATGCCAAAAATTCCACCAGAAAACTCATAGAAATTACTAACATGTTCAGTAAAGTGGCAGGTTACAAAATTAACCTACAAAATTCTGTAGCCTTTCTATATACCAATAACAAGCAATCAGAGAAAGAGCACATGGAAACATTCTCCTTCACAACAGCTGCAAAAAATAAATAAAATAAAATAAAATAAAATAAAATAAAATATTTCGGAATAAACCTGACCAAATACAGTAAAGAGCTCTACAATGAAAATTTTAAATCTTTAAAGAAGGAGATTGAGGAAGACATCAGAAGATGGAAGGACCTCCCATGCTCATGGATTGGAAGATTTAATATTTTGAAAATAACCATGCTACCAAAAGTCATTTATAGATTCAATGCAAGGGCAATTAAAAATCCCCATGACATTTTTTACTGAATTGGAAAAACCGTCCTAAGATTCATATGGAAGCCTAAAAGACCTCAGATAGGCAAAGCAACTCTGAGATCTAAGAGCAATGCCAGAGGGATTACTATACCAGATTTTAAGCTGTATTACAGAGGTATAGTCATAAAAACAACATGGTATTGGCAAAGAAATAGACCCATAGACCAATCGAACAAAATTGAAGACACAAATATGAGTAAATGAAATTTCGGCCACCTGATATTTGACAAAGGGGCCAAGAATATTCACTGGATGAAAGACAGCATGTTCAGCAAATGGTGCTGGAAAAACTGGACCTCCACCTGTAGAAGAATGAAACTAAACCCCTATCTTTCACCCTGCACAAAAGTCAATTCCAAATGGATCAAAGACCTCAGTGTAAAGCCTGAAACTCTGAAATTGTTAGAAGAAAACATTGGGAAAACCCTATAAGATATAGGTGTAGGAAAGAATTTTCTAAACTAGACATCAATTTCTCAGCAAACAGGAGCAAGATTTAGCAAATGGGACCTCATTAAACTAAATTGCTTCTGTATATCAAAGGAGGTAAACAAGAAAAGCCCCAGAATGGGAGAAAATCTTCACCAGTGACACATCGACAGAGGTTTAATATCCAGAATATATAATGAACTCAAAAAACACAGAATCAAGACAAGAAGTAACCCAATTAAAAGATGGGCTAAGGAGCTGAACAGAGAGTTCTCAAAAGAAGAAGTAAAGACGGCTATGAAACATCTTAAAAGATGTTTATCATCACTAATAATTAGGGAAATGCAAATTCAAACCACTTTAAGATTTCCTCTTACCCCATTCAGACTGGCTAAGATCAAGAGAACAAATAGTACCAAATGTGGGAGAGGTTGTGGGGAAAGGGATACACTCATCCACTGCTGGTGGGGCTGAAAATTTGTTCAATCCCTACAGAAAGCAGTTTGGAGAACTCTTCAAAAACTACAAATAAACTTACCATTTGACCCAGTTATACCACTCCTTTGCATATACCCGGAGAACTCGTCGTATTGCAGAGATACTTGCACATCCATGTTTGTTGCTGCTCTTTCACAATAGCTAAGAAATGGAAGCAACCTGTGTCCCTCAATTGATTAGTGGATAATGAAAATTTGGTTCATTTATATGATGGAGTTTTACTCAGCAGTAAAGAAAGATGCAGGTATCATGAAATTTGCAGGTAAATGGATGGAACTAGACTGTTATACTAACTGAAGTAACACAGACTCAGAAAAAAAAATGACATATGTTCTCCCAATATGTGGATCCTAGAATCAAACCCTGATAAATGAGTATGTATCCAGACATAACTACAGGAACCAGGATAACGGAAAGGAAACAGGGAGATAAAGGAAAAGAAAGAACCTTAAAGAGAAGAACAGTAGGAAACAGGCCTTAATAAGTGAATTATGGATAAAAATTGGGTTAGTTTAAGAGAGGGGGGAGGGAAGGATATACAAGGAGCCTAGGGGATAAAGGGAAAGAAGAGCTCAAGGGAGGTTGGACCATAGGAGAAGGGTCAATTGCATTAAAAATGAATTTTTCTGTATGAAACTGTATTTTAATAATGAAATGGAGATCTTTTTTAAAGGTTAAAATGTCATTTAATTTTATGTCTTATAGGGTTATACTGAGTACAATATTGTATGACTGGAATAATTCAACTGTAAATCTAAAAATTTACAGCCAATTTTGAAAGAGATGTATCTTAACTCAGGAAATTGTTATTGAATATGTCAATGCTGTTGTAATGAAATGCCTTTTCTAAGTATGTGATTATTAAATAAATAATTTTTAAAAATGTTTTACTTATTATTTTTATTTTATGTGTATGAGTATATTGCCTACATTTATATAAGCACATCCCTTTTGTGCAATGCCTGCTGAGGTCAGAAGAGGGCATTTGATACCCTGGAACTGGAGTTACAGGTGGTTATTAGCCTCCATGTGGGTGCTGGGAACCAAATACTGGCCCTCTGAAAAAGCAGACAGTGCTCTCAACTGCTGAGCCATTACTTAACCCTGAGACTAAGTCTTAAAAATTAGGTGAGCTGTTTTGGATCACAGAATAAATAGATAATATTCCTGCAAGTAGAATTTATTTTTTGTTAAATCTTTAAGCTAGAGAAAGGATGTATATGTAATATACTCAAAATGTGGATCTTAAAGTTCATATCTCAGTGGCCAGAACAATATTAAAGGTTTGATTCTAGCTGCAAAGGAAGCAGGAAATTTATTGTAAGCTGGCGTATACTACTGAAAATTACACTGGAGCTTTATTAGTAAACAAGCAGAATGCATAGTTCTTAATATATAAGTCCTGATCTCAAGTGTTATACTTCCAAATTCTTTAAAATTTTTTTTAAATATTTCATTTATTATTTTTTGTGTATATGTATATTGTCTGCATGTATGTCAGTGCACCCATGTCATCAAATGCCCACAGAGGACAGAAGTAGCCATCAGATTCCCTAGAACTAGAGTTATGGACAGTTGCTAGCTGCCATGTGTGTACTAGGATTCAAACCCATGTCTTCTGCAAGAACAACCGGTGTTCTTAACTGCTGAGCCATCTCTCCAGCCCTTCTTTTTTTTTTTTTTTTTTTTGAGTCAGGGTTTTCCTGTAGCCCCAGCTGATCTAGAACTCATCATGTAGACCAGATTGAGGCCCGCCTCATTCTGATAGAGACCCATCTGCTTCTGCCTCCTCCGTGTTGGAATTAAAGACATGCACCAACATGTCTGGCTCCAAATTCTTATATTTTAAATTCTATATTAATATATTATCAACAGGGTATTTCAATGGAGAGAATAAGCTTTATACAATCAATGTTATTGGCAAGAAAGAGAAATTACATTAAAGACAGGGTCTAGGTTCAAAACACAATAAACTCCAACAGAGTAGAAAAGATATAAACAAAAATAAATAGACTAGCAATTTTGAAAACCTAGAAGGTACATCATCTGTGGACTCATACCATGTTGTACTATGTGAGAGTGATCAGCAACCACAAAGCCAAGGCTAGGGTAAAAAATATGAGTTTTCTCAGACAGCATGGCTGATCTTCTGTGAAGAAGGGGAAACACAGTGTCCAATGGCCTCAGTTGGTAATTCCTCTGGAGTTCCAGTGCACACTGTATTAGCAAGTCTTGGCATTCACTGATGGTGAAAAACTGCATCAGCTCTGTGGGAAGCAGAAGACATCCAGCCTTCCTCTGCTACAGATCACATTAACACATCCAGTCTGTGTAGCCAATAAGCATGGATTATTTTTTTTATGAGATAGAAAACCAGCACTTATCACTAAGTATCTCACGTTGAATAAAACATTAATTTTACATAAAATTAATAACCTATAAAACATAAGTTCTACAGCAATCTGGAGATTATGTTTAATATGCAAATAGCATGAACAGGCATTAAATGCAAGAAATCATGCAATATAATATAAAGAAAAAAGGATCTATTAAAACAAAAATTTTCATTTCATATAAGACCAGGAAAGAAAAATTCACATAAATAATAACATAAACAGTCTTCCTGAGCAATTTAAAGTCTTATAAAGAGATATAAATTATAACTTGAAATATAGAGAAGAGATTGACACTTTCAGCACACATTCAAGAGTAGATCCAAAATAAGAAAGCTGAATGAATAAAAGAAAGGAATATGAACATTCCCTGAGATGTTCTCCAAAATTTGCCAAAATATTTGTTTTTGAATGGTTTACTAAGTAGCAGTTAATACAGTTTTTCAGAACACAGTATTTCCTTTGTTTGGATGCAAGAAAACTACAAGTTCTCAAGTTTCTCAGCAAAACAGAGAGTTAGTTTAAAAGTATTGTACTTTTTACATGTACAAGCTTAGATCAAATGTCAGCACCAGGATTTCTGAGTGCTAGGACTCAGAAAGTTAACCTTTTATACACATTACTGAATAAAGAAAAATAAAACCAGACCTTGGTGTGCAGCTCTGTAATCCCAGCTACTAGGGAGACTTGCTCTGAAGTTCAAAGTGCAAAGTGAGTTCAAGGTCAACCTGGGCAATTTAGTGAGATCATTTCTCAAATATACATTTGTTATTTATTTATTTATTTATTTATTTATATTATGTGTATGCATGTGAAAGAGCTTGGAGTCACAGTGTATTCATAAGGGAGATAGGACAATTTGCAGTCCTCCACTCTCTTCTTCCACCACTGGTGTTGGAGCTTGAACTCAGGCAACCAGGCTTTGTAGTCAGTGACTTTAGCCATTAAGCAATCTTGCCAGTCCTCAAGTCTGAAAAATTATGAAAATGGTTATTAAACAGCTCAGTAGTAGAGCACTGACTTATCATACCTGAGACCCCTAAATTCAAGCCTAATACCATAATAAAGTGATTTTTAAGAAACACTATGAGCACATTTATAGTTAAAAATGTCAAATATTCTTGACCTCTGCACACACTCTAAAGTATATTCAATTATTCAATCTACTTATTGGCAATAGTAAATAATTAACTTAATAATGATTCATAGCAACATTTCATATTGTAACAACATGTGTATTTATCATAGGATTTGAGGGTAAAAGCAAGTAAAATAGCAGTTCACTAAGAACTTCAGCATCGTTAGAGTACGTGCAGAGGCAAACAATATTTTCATAAGAAAAGGAAATATAATAAACCATCATTATCACAATTATCAATAGCCATTCTTTAAAAATGTTATAAAAATTAAAAATAGGTTAATAAATACTATTTACAATGGAAGCATCAAAATCTCTGAAATTTTAAACCTCCCTTAAAATTCAACATCCCTTCTAGAGAAAATAAATTTTAGCAGACAGAGTGCCAAGTATCAGCAAAAATCTGAAACAGATACACTTCTGTTTGGAATTCAAGTTGCAGTTAATAAGTATTCCAATACCCAAGCCTCAATGTTTCACTGGTAGAATTATAATAAATATTTAAAGGATAAATAAAAGCAATTACCCTGAAACAGAAGTCAAATACAGTACAATTAAATAAAATAGTGTTTCTCAGTTTGTTGTTAGACACAAAAACCATCAACAGAGCAGCAGCAAATAGAACCCATCATCCAGTAAAGCAGTACATGATGGCCTGATGGGACCATGCCTAGAATGAGATATTCAGTATTCAAAAGTTATCAGTTTAAGGGGCTGGAGAGATAGCTTAGCAGTCAAGAACACAGGCTACTTTTTCAGAGGACCCATGTTTGATTCCTAGAACCCACGTGGCAGTTAACAAACATCTGTAACTACAGCTCCAGGGAATCCAACACCTTCTTTTGACTTTTGTGGACATTGCACAACATGGGTACATTTACACACATGTAATCAATGCACTCATACACAGAAAATAAAAATAATAATTAAAATATTTTTAAAAGAAAGTTATTAGTTTAATACATTATGATTCACATGACATATCCTTTAATAAAGAATAGGCATTTGTCAAATCCAGTTTCAATTTATGATAAAGTTCTTAGATTAAAAAAACAAATGAGGTATGGACCAGTTATTATTAATACATTAATACTGGTTTCCTATTATAAAAAATATGCCTTACTATCACAGGAAAATAGTAAAAGAAACTGGATGTTGGAAAATGAGAATGCTATGTGAGATCTTCAATTTTTTTCTATTATTCAGAAACTGTTAAAAACTTCATTAAGTACTTCTTAAATGTATGGACATTTAAAAAAAATATGGAAATTTTATAATGAAATATAAAGGTGAAAAAAGGTATTAGGAGACAAACCCAGAAACAAATTACAGGTGTATAAAACAACTTGAATGAAACTGAAACAATCTGAGTAAAAAACCAGTCTCAAAACACTCCCTCTGTTCTCAAGAAGGCCATACTGATAAAAAGCAAATTAGAAGTTTCCATTGCAGACATCTGTAGAAAATTTGAGTCATAGTGTGGGAAATTTTATAGAATGAGAGAGCTGTATTTATTTGTGATGGTTATATAAATCTATTACTTGATTTGATAATCAAATATCCAATCTCAGAAACATTATTTTTATGGAGTAAAAATGAAACGAAGAAGCAAAATTTACAGATATCTGTATAGTAAGCACCTCTGGGAGAAAGCAACAACACAGAGTTCTCTTGAATTCTAAAGGCATAGCAATACTCTGGAAGAGGAGGGAATCTAATAGCCCTACTCATATGTCCTGCACAGCAGAAAAAGACCTCATTGATTAAATTTCACCATTTTTGAATTCACTAAAAAGCCCTAAAGATATTGAACATTTTAAAAAGCATTCTTCAGTAATTTTTATTTCATTTTAGAGAAATACCTTTTCAGAATTTCCTTGTCCCATTTTTTCTATGTTTAGCTTTTTGAATTCTTTGCCTACTCTAGATACTAACCCTCTGTCAAGGAATAGGTGCTGAAGATTTCTTCCCATTCTGTGAGTTTCCTCTTAACTCAAATACCGGTGTCCTTTCTTGTACAAAAGATTTTCAGTTTTATGAGAATTTACCTGTCATTTGTTATACTTAATGCTTGGGCTATTGAAGTCCTTTTCAGAAAGCCCTTTCTTTTGACTGTACTTTCTAGTGTATCCTTACTTTCTCTTCTAATTCAAGGTATTAGGTCTTATGTTGAAAACCTTGGTCAATCTGGAACTCAGTTTGGTGCATGGTGAGAGATAGGGATCTAATTTCATTCTTCTACACATCACTATCCAGTTTGACCAGCATCATTTATTGAGAATGCTGACTTTTCTCCAGTGTGTATTTATGACTCCTTTGTCAATTATCAGGTAGCTGCAAACTCATGTATATCTGAGTCCTCAATTCTATTCCACTGATGAATGAATCTGTTTTTATGCCAGTGTCATATTTTTTTTATTGCTGTAGCTCTATAGCGTAATTTGAGATCAGGGATGGTAATTCCTCTATCAGTTCTTTTATTGTTCAGGATTATTTTGATTATCCTGTTTTTGTTTATTTGTTTCCATGTGAAATTTGAAGTTTTTTTTCAATTTCTGTGAGATATGGTACATACACACAATGGAATATTATTCAGCTTTTAAAAAGAGTGAAATCATGAAATGCACTGATAAATGTATGGAACTGGAAACAATCACCGTGAGTAAGGTAATCCAGACCCAGAAAGACTAGTGTCTAATGTCCTCTCTCCTAGTTAGATACGAACTTTGAAATCTTAGCAATGCATGTTATTTGAAAATCCAAAAAAGTCAGGAAACTGAGAAATGGGCAATGGGGAGAGGGTACTTCTTCAGAGGGGTGACAGAATGACGTGGTACAAGAGGATAAAGGAAAACAACACAGTAAGAAGGGTTTACTAGGGCGGGTAATTGAGGGCAGGACAGAGGAGGGAGGAATGGGAGGAATAGCTAATACTAAAGTCTTTTAGAGAAAGCCATAGGGAAACCTACTACTACAGAATTTTCTTAAAGTACATAAACATAGATTATTAAAAGAAATAAAAGAAGTTGCCCTATAACGGGGGAACACCTCCCCTGAGACACCACAGGCTAACAAAAAAAGGCCAGTAATGAACTCTCTTTTTTGACGCTCTTGACCAGGAGTCCCATAGACCATCAAACAGTTCTGGCATTCCGACATTGTCACTGCTCTTGGTTACCCACCAGAATGTTGGAAAGACCCTACTGCTGAAGACACTACGCACATGAGCTATAGAACAAACAAGGAGAAATCAAGAAGTACTACCTTCAAACCTCAACTCTACTGGCTAGTTTTCTTAGTGCTAGAAGGTGCTATGCATGCTGTGTGAAGAGAATATTAATCATTAACCTTAAACAGTTAAGAATCCTGTTAGGTAAAACAATGACTTCCCTGACAAGATATGCCCATCAGTGCTATAGCGGCACAAACATTATGGAAATAACTAACAACTTTCTAACTGGATATAAGGTTCACTTCATAGGATGGAACCCATACAGGACATTGCTATTAAGCCTAGGAATCTGAGGCTAGACAAGTCACAGGCCAGAGGAAAGAGACTAATGCTCTTATTCTTCTAAACATATACAGTATTAAACTGACTCCTCAACACTTGTTACACACATAAATTAATGAATGTCTCAGCTCTCAGTAAAGAAATTTATTCATCAGATGGTGTTTAACACAAAGAACCACAACTGGCTAATGTGTAGAGAATAAGAGACTCCAAACTGCCTATTCCTGAATAGAAGTCAGAGGAGGTGGATGACCACAACACAACAGTTTTCCAGATAGCTGGTCAGTTACTCATATGAGTTCACAGCAAAAGTGGCAGCAGGCACAAGCCCTATGTATGCTCAAACCATACATGTCCCAGCATAGACACAGGGAAAAGGGTAAGAAATCCCAACACTATTTGACTATTGGCAGCCGACGGTTGCTGGGAAGGAGAGAGTCAGTCTTTTTCATAGCTGTGGCTTGTCAGGTTAAGCAGGCTCCAGTGGATGGACCCACAATGAAACATTGGGGACACACACGTAAAAATTTTGACAAAAATGGTTATTATAATTTTATTAATAAAGAGAAAATTATAGAAACAAGCAAAATACAAATGTAAAAATGATCAGATATAAAGTTGTGACATAATCAAATAGTTAACTATGTCTTCCCTTAAAAAGTTTATTGATGAATATCAAAAGCCAGTTTGGGTAACAAAATTTAATCCCAGCTCTCAGAAGGCTGGGACAGCTGACTTGTGAGGGAGCAGCCAGTTAGGAAAACATAGCAGGTCACTGTCCCAGAAAAATATTTAGTAAGCAGATAAAGCCAGCTAAAAAATTACATGCAATGGGGTTTTGTATATTCTAAATTCTAGAAAAGACAAGTCAGTAGTGAGAGAACACAGTCTGAGGCCACATGGAATGGGCACAGTGCAGTGTAAACAAGAGCATGGCAAGGCTTGTGGAAATTAAGAGCATGGTGAAAATGTCCCTTATCTTAATCCGGTCGGGGAATATTCAACTCACTATGTTAGCGAAGTGCACATTATGTCTCAAAACGACAAAAAAAAATGTTATATATAGGTTCTTCTTCAATGGTGAATTTTTTTTTAAAGTAAACTTTAGCAATGTAATCTTTTCAAAAATGGAGCAATTGGAGAAGAACAGGAAAGAGGATTAGAGAAAAAGATTTCATTTTATTTTCTTTTAATTTCACTTACCTCAAAAATGAATTTCTTTCAGTGTTTGCATTCATCGCTAATCAGTGTAATCAGAAGAGTAAATAATAGAAATTAGTCCATAATTATTCATTTAAAGCTTGGCTGTAATTGTTGTCTCTCTGTCTCTATTCCTCCACCACTCGCCCTTTAGCAAGGCAAAAGTTCATAACATTGATCAAACAGGACAAAGACCAAGTATCTTGACCACGTAGGATGAGGATTAGTATTCATCTGATAAAGAATAAAAGAAGAGTGGCCAAGTACTGGGGCGTGGAGGTGTGAATGCTAAAGACTCTCATTTCCCAAGACCATGTTTTATATTTTTTTTTTAGAATTGTATGAGATCCATTCCTTCTCCTTCTTAATTCTTTTAATTTTGCTAAAACGATTGGTGTGAGATTATATATAACTTGATTAATTCCATCAAGTCAAATGGTTTCTTTATGTGATCTGTGCAGTTGACTGTCAATTTACGTGACTCTCCATTTCAAGCCTTGTCTAACTACTTTGAGAGCTTTCTTCTTTCATATTTTGTGTATCAGTGTTCATGTGTTCATCCTTTGAAAGTTGCAGATTGTGTGTCTTATGTTTAATTTTTTATGATTTTTTATGTTTGCTTTTGTAGAAATAGTTTAAACAGTAGGTGATTAGTTCATCTAAAATTTATTTTTGAGAATATTTTAAGGTAAGAATAGCTTTCTTGAGGTAGAGGGTAAACAAATTTTTTCTGGCAGAGTTATGGGATGATTAATCTTCTTAATTTATTAAGTCTCCATTTGCATATTTCAAGCTACTATATGTGTGCGTCTCTACCATTGGTTTATTTGTACATTGTTATTCAAATGCCGAGTTACCAGAATTTTACTTGCATTATTTTTTCTAAAATGTAAACAATTTCCCAGTCATATTCCCCTTCTTCAAATTCCCTCTGCCCAGGCTTGGTCCTTATTTGATCCATATCTTGTACTACTGTCTTGACTAGATCTGGAAAATAGTTTTTTGTGATATTTTTTGAAATTGCAATTAACTACAGAAGTTGTATGGTATGACATTGTATCTCATTTATAAATGTATAGTATATATTATATTTCATTTTTATTATCATTAAAATTATCAACAAAATCCTTGTATGGTGGTGAACACCTTCCTTTAATCCTAGCACTCAAGGGGCAGAGGCAGATGGATCTCTGGGTGATTGAGGCCAGCCTAATCTACATAGTGATTTCCAGGCCAGCTCAGGTTACAGGGAGATTCTTTCTCAGAAAGAGTGAAAAAACTATTAACACAAGTTTATGGAAAAAAAAAAAACTAAGAGGAGTCACTGTGGCATTTTGAGACACATATACAGCATCCTACCGTCCTACCTGCTCCCCCAGGCTGATCTGCCGGCTCTTCGTTCATTTCTTGAGTCCCTAATAATCCCAATCCCCTTCCTATTTTTACTCTTTACTTCTCTTGGTTCTTCTGCAGGATTTTTTGTGCTATTTGGGCTACTTTTATCTTTGCAGCAGATTTTCACATAGGAAGGATAGTGGCTCCACTTTGGCTTTGTTTTTGTGCAGTAGCTTTAACTATCCACGCTTGTCTGTGGTTTGGAGTGAGTTTTAGAATCATGTTTTCTATTCTCAGCAAATGTTGGAATTTTGATTAAAGCACTGAATATTCACATCCCTTTGAGCAGTATGGATATTTTAACATCCTTAGTTCTTCCAGAGCATGGATTAATAGGTGTCTTTTATTTGTTTCATCTTCTAGTTATTCCATCAACATTGTGTGATTTTTTAGCACCCAGATTTTTCATTTCTTTATTTACATTTACTCACAAATATCCTTGATGCTATTATAAATGAGACTAGTTTCTTAATTCCCCTTTGACATAGTTATTTTTAAATACATTAATTCAAATGGTCTTTGGATATTAGTATTCATAGCCTCTGTTTTTACTGAATTCATTTATCGTCCTCATTGATTTTTTGGTGGAGTTTAGGGTTCTGTGCTTCCAAGACCAAGTTATCTACAAAGGGAGACAGTATAACTAAACCCTCTCTGGTGTTAATGACTTCTTTATTTCTGTTAAATAAACTACATACAGAATTGAAAACTAAAAAATGTTTTCTGTTAGGTTTTAGTAGATAATTTTCTCTATTGAGTTCTTAGTTTTATTTCTTGCTTTTTTGAAATATTATCTACAATATTCATGCAATGCTATTGAATATTTCTGATTGCATTGAACACTGCCATCTCACTTTTGAGAATTCTTGGGTTAGCAACCATGTCTTTGAATAGTATTACTTCCCATTTCTGTTTTGAATGTGTCAGAGTTATGGAGGCTGTTTATTTTGACTAATCTTCTGAAATCTATCTTGTTTATTGCTCTATCTCTTTTATTTACCATACTAAATTCAAAACAGCTTTTAAACATATTCATTTTACTTATTCTCTGTTCAACTACATCTAGTTAGCTAAATTTTACACTGTCTGGACTTATTCTCATAAATTTCTACCTTTTCTCATTCAGTGAACTAGTTTATAATGTCAAGTTCTATTGATCTACTTTTCATCCTGTTTTTATGAGCATAATGATTCCAATCATGAAAGTTTTATTTCTAATTCTAAACTTGTTAATTTGTCTATCACTCTATAATTTAGCCACTGAATTACTGAGTATCTTACATGGGATACACATGTTTTTAACATAGTGTTAGTGAAGAACTGTTTTGTTTTTCCTTTTAAGTAATGTCATAGATTCATACTTACCTAGCTAAATTAAAGTGCATTGCTAGAGAAAATAAAATTAACAGATATAAAAGAAAAGTTAGGGACAATTAGATGTTTGATTAGACTACGTTAATTGGACTATAAATTGCTACAACCATTTTGCAAACCTTTATTTCTTCACTAATCTGAAGAGTAACAAGCAGTTCCTGAGGCAGCTGTACTCCACAACTCACACTTTCAGTAATTCTCCC
Organism: Nannospalax galili; assembly: GCF_000622305.1. Lineage (NCBI taxonomy): Eukaryota > Metazoa > Chordata > Mammalia > Rodentia > Spalacidae > Nannospalax > Nannospalax galili. The sequence continues at coordinate 161,269 of NW_008340781.1, forward strand.
CTACAGTAATTTGCTTTTGCTTTTGTCTGTATAGAAAAACATGTCATTATTATGAGTGATACTTTTATCATTAGTTTCTTGCTGAAATTACCATTTCAAATAGATGTTAGGGTAAATCATACTTGAAGTGCATGCCAGTGTTTCTTGAATTATTGTAACTTAAGAACAGACTGGGTAGAGAAAGACAAACTTATCTTAGTCTTTTGTAGTGTATGCTATTATTGATGGTCCCAGTGACACCAGGGTCCCTCATGTCCAATATTCCAAAATTCCAAAATACCTATTGACAAAGGCATCATTCCTTATTGACCTGATGCCTTCCTGTTCATACAACTATCAAATAAGATAAAAAAAGGTTTTCTTTAATTTAAACTCCTCATATCTGTATTTAAAAAATGTTAGCCAGTTCTAATTCTTTGCCAAATAAGTTTTTACTATTACCCAATCTGAAATATTCCTAAAACCTGACAGCTTTCTAGGAATATCTATACCTGACTTGAATTTAAAGATTTCTCTTGATTCATTTGTAATTTTCTCTACAATTCCTAAATTTTCATTAGGTTTTTTTTTTTTTTTTTCATCCATAACTTTGATGATTGTTGCTAGGTGAAGAAAAGCTGATCTTCCTAAAACAAGGGACTCTAGATAGACCGACTAGACCTCAGTGGATGGACTTGCACTGGAGAACATCTGGGGACACTGACTTGACACAGTGGGCCTTAATAGGGATGCCAGAGTATATGGGCTCCACTGGGGAAAGGGATTATGGGATGGTGCTGATGGGGATAGTGGTATAAAAATGATTAGGAATATTTGAGATGTTCTGTATGAAATACACAAAAATTCAATGAAAACAAACTTAAAAAGAACTTTGATGATTTCCTATTTTCAATCAGTCAATTCACAAATCATATTTTTCCATATAAAGTTTGAAAATTGTCAGATGTGAATAATAAGAAACAGATAATAACACATAAAAATCTGCTCTATCCACAAATCACTCATCAAAATGAGTCATGTTGCCAGCCCAGAAGTCAATGAAAAGAAGGAGAAAGGTAAAGATTTTTTTAAAATAATGGGGGCCGACCAACCGTAAAATTTATACCCCAAATTAATAATTGCAATAGACAAGTAAAGTTCCCCAATAACCTATTGATAAATTATTTTGACATAACTTAGAAATGCTGTTAAAATTAAATCAATATCCAACTTAACAATTTAACACTAAAGATATTATCTTTTAAGTGGAGGAAATGGAAGACTTTCTGGTATTATTGAATACTCTTACGCAGTTCCTAATTGATACTCACAGAGAAGGAGATAAATGGTACATAAGTTGAAAAGTAAATGAAAACTGGTATTTTTGGACTTGGACTTACTGAAAAAGAAAAGGAAGGAATACACTAAAATCAACAAACATTGAAAGAATTTAGTAAAATAGATGTGTAGACACTTCGTATAGATATATCTCAGTTACAAACAATGGTAGGTTAAAATGTATATTGAAAGAAAAATTCTATTGCCAAGTATATTCATATTTGTGATGATCCTAAAAAGGAGTACTCTCGATCAAGAAAGGACTAGATATTTAAGTAAACACAATAAATTTGTGTTCTGTTATGGGACAAACATGTAATTGAAAGGTCATAATAGTCTTTAATGAAGACTAAGAAAGATTGTATTTTTTATAAGGAGCTGTATTATTATAATTTCCTGTAAATTAATTCATAAGTTCTATTCAATACCAATTAAATTTCCATAAATAATTTTACTTTGAAGGGTGGACACTTAACAAAATGACACTACATTTTCTCTAGGAAAATTTTTCATATGTGATGATATCCAAGAAATTACAGAAAAGATCAGTAAGGAATATTGGTCTTACCTGATTTTAAAATACTCACTAATGGACTGTTCATATGGATTACAGCTCTTTTATGTAGTAACTAACAAAAGATATTAATTATATGTGTTAAATATAGAGTTCTAACATTATTTAAAATAGGTAAATAGTAACAGAATATACGTTTTAAACATCTATATCAGATGTTACAGAAAGAATATAAGTAACTATCAAGCAATCACACAGTCAAAGCACTCATGGTTTTCTAGCAGGGGAAACTTGTTTCTTCAATGTTTGATGCCTTTTTACTGTGTGTAGGTAGAATTCGACTTTTTATTCTTAGTTTATGTCTCAAAAAGCTTCCTCATACATGGAATTATGTACATAATGAACTGTATATTCACATTTTTATTAAAATTATTTTAAATAGTGTAGAAATCATTTTAAATTTTTATTTATTGATTTAATATTATGCTATCAATTTAAGGTACATATTTGCTCTTGAAGGCATATATTAATAGTTATTTCTCTCCTTATAATTGTAATAATATAATATTTGACAAAAACTGAAGTATTTGAGTACTCATTTCAATGAGTGTCTACTTTTAGTTCCTTTCAAGAATGTACGGCTGTTTATAAAAGTTCGTCAGTGCTATCTAGAGTGTACTGACAGTCAAGGGCTCAATGTTAGTATCTATACCACCATAAGATTACAATACATTGGATGGCAAGTCTTATAACAGTATAGAAAACAAAACTATTTGCTCAAGTAGGTAAATAATTGTAGCTCCTCATAAAACAATCTAGCCTTATTTTTTGCTTCTGTCTCAAGCTCCAAACTCAAATCATCTAAGCTATTGTTAACTTTCTACTATGAATATTGTAGTATAAGAAATGTCTGTATGACTAAAATAGCTTTAGCTAGAGGGATGTAAGAAGTAGGTGGAGTCAAACCACAGAAGAAACCTACCATCTTACCCTAGCTGCAGCAGGATCTCTAACACAACTTTGCTCAAGAATCTGGCCTCAAGGAAACATATGTGATGTTGAAACAAGGTCTCTTTGCTAGTTATTTTGTTGCATGTCCATCTGCTTTGCTGAGACTGTGCCAGCTCACAAACTGGTCTGCTATTTTCAGTGAGGCATGTGCCAAAGTAGCACATGGTTTAGACTGGCAGATTACATAAGGCTGCGAGTATCCACTATAATAAAAGTTTAGTCTTTTGCCCAGTGTGTTTGATCTACAAATTGCTCACTGCACGTTCATTAAGTTCAAAAATTCCCCCTAAAAGAAGCAAAATATATTCATCAGTTGACTTTATAGTTAGAAAATCTTGACAGGAGATGAGTGACTTCATCAGAGCTACAAGTGAAACCTCAGTGGGATGTCGGAGTTTGTATACCTGGAACTATATTTTCTTTTCTGAGCTTTAATACCTCTATCAGAGAACAGGGAATGCTGTAATTCAAATGGTGCAGAGTGCTGAGCCTGGTGGTCTACATTATGCACTTTCCAAAAGACAAGCCAACAGTAGAATGGAACACATAAAATGTCAAAAAATACAAGTTCTGTAGCAAATGCTTACATAGTACAAGTCAAAGATTCTTGATTTTAAACCAGCAATTAAACTAATATATTTTTTTCTTTCTGCAAGGCTAAGTAAAGTGATTTCTTCAGCCTTATGAGATGGAGCATATTTAAAATAATGACTATTTAAAGAGATTTTAGGAATATTTTCTATTTCTAGGTAATTGTATTTAAAAAGGCCTTGAACATACATTCTTTGAAGAGAGAAATCAAGTAATGTTCAAATTTTTTCATCTTCCACATTCTTTTTGAAGATTAATGTGAAATGAAAAAATAATGACTAAGATGCATAATTATACTATTATCATAGCCTTGTAAGCAAAGAACAAAGTTTCAACTATAGTCATAATAAAAATAAGACCCTTGATATTTCCTAGTTTGGGGGGGTATTTTTGTTTGTTTGTTTGTTTGTTTTTGAGAAGGGGGTCTCCCTGTAACCCCAGATATCCTACTGGAACTCCCTATATAGACCAGGCTGGCCTCAGTCTCACAGAGATCCACCTGCTTCTGCCTCTCAACAGGTAGGATTAACCACATGCAGCACCAGGCCTGTTGGCTTATTTTCTAGTATTTTAAATGAGTATAATCTCATTTTCTTGCTTGAATTACTAGGTTATGAAGTAATCCAATTAAAAATTTTGCTAGACTTTTATTAGGATTTTAATGAACCATCAGACTTTATGTTAGTTCTATGGCATAAAGTTGAAAGTACTATAGAAAATGGTCACCTATTATTATAATCTGAGAAAAATTGATAGGCAAAGGAAAAGCAGATGAATTTATAAGATTAAAATGTGATAATGGTTACCAATAATATCTTGCTCTTAATTCGGAAAATTCCAGAATTATAAAGCGAAAATAAAGACATTTGTCAGCTTTCCCTAAAAATGTCTGAGATAAACCCATCTACAAGGAAAACACAATCTCCTTCAAAGACACCCCTCCATTGCCCTAACACCTCTCTCCAGGCCTTGCCTTTTAAAGGTTCTTCGACATCCCAATAGCACCAGGGGATGAAGGCTGTGCCTTTGACACACTGGCTTTTCCTTGGGAGCCATGTCCTGAAACCATGGCAGAAGGCACATGTAGGAAACTCTGAGCAACCTGGACTGCAAACATCACAAGAGTTCAAGTTTAGCTTCATAGTCCTTAGGTTAGGCCAGACTATCAGATTTCATTGTGGGCACCATATTTGGGAGGAATTTTAAAAAACAGGATTTTAGAACACGAAGCAATGCCATGAGAGGTCCTAAAGATATTATATAATGCTTTATAAGTTGAACACTTGGGATAGTTAACTTAAATAGCTCAGGTAAGATAAAATAAAAATTTTAAGACTGAAGGTCTACATGTGAACATTTATTTAGCCAGTGCTTATATAATTCAAGAAGCAACAAGAAAATCCAACATTTGAACATCACTAATGAGAATTCAGTTCTATTTAAGGGCAAGCTTTCATGACTAGAACTACTCAAAACCAGAATGGAATTTCTAAGAGAAAGATCATGTTTGAAGACTCTATACTTAATGCATGAAATAGAAGACAATTTGTAAATAGAATACAAAAAGGATAAAATCCTCTATTAGGGAAGGAGAGGAAGATGAAGAGATCAGAACCATATTACCTTAGTGGCTTTTTAGAATTCACACATAACTTTAAATAAAAAATTCTCTAGAAGTTAAGGCAAATGGTTGACTGTACATATTACACTTCATTTATGTTTGGATGCAAGCAGGCTTGAGAAGTTGGAGATTTTCAATGTTGTAAAGAGTTAATAAATTCTTAATAAATATTTATAAGCTCTTTATAAGGGATAATTTTAGAAACTCTTCTGTTGAATCCCAATTTGATCTCACTTAACTTCCTGATTAATTGTTATTATGACTTTCATCTGTTTGCATGGTTTTAAATTGATCAGAGATAACACTGACAGCTTGGGCAGTATGAACAACGACAGAAAAACTAGGCAGGAATGGGTTGGTTCCTTGAAGATGATGAGGGGAAGGCCATATTTGCTCTAGGAGGGGAGAGGCCGCTAGTAAACGGATTCAGAAGGCAATGGTTGGGTCGGAACAAGGAACAGAAATGTTAAGCTCTCAAAAGCTTTCCAAAATAAAAGGGACATGGAGAATGCAAGATTTCATATGTCCTAACCCTGATATCTAACTGAGAGGCACACAAAAGAAACGGGCCAGATAACACTGGCATTTATCAGGAACGGAGCCGATACACCCTTAACCTGATGCCTTCGTGGGCAGACTACAAGGGAAAAGGCTTACTTGTTCTGGGAGGCGAGTTCAACATCGACACTGGGGGATAAGAACCGAACAAAGAAAGGCAAAGGTAAGTCTAAGGACATGAGGTGGAAGCCTAATAGGGTTGGACAGTAATACCTGGTTCCAAGGGAAAAGATGACTTTTACATTAAGCCCCAGCCAGCGAGTGCTTTCTCCACCCCTTTACCCTGCAGTCAGAGAGGATTCTGCTCCACTTAGAACACGCTGCCTTTCCAGGTTACTGTTAGAAGCTACAGCGAATCTTTTTTCTGTGGGAGCAGATACTTTTAAACAATTGAAAAATGATTCTGCTTTGTAGACTTTCTGCAGATCAACCAAGGATATGTTTTTGAAAATCTTTTAATTATATTACTGCTATTTAGACCATAGAAGGCTTACCACTTGAAATAGTTCTGCATTCTGAATATGACTATTATTGAGATTTGCTTCTTAGCAAGATCACTAATTTCTACTTTCAAATCAGAAGTAAAGTTTATCAAAGTTTGTATTCAGAAAATGAAGTGTAGAGTTACTAATATTATTATTAATTTTATTGAACAGTTATTTACTAGGTTAACCACATAGATTATGTTACAGTGATATGTTAGATGCCAAGCATTAGTTGTTGAGTATTTCTAAGGGTGAAGGGCGTATGCAGGAATCAAAGAACAACAAAACTTACCCCAGAAGGAAGACTGTTATTAAAAAGTCATTCTTTTGGCCACTCTACTCATCACCACTCAGCGTGTGGTCCCTGCTATCCACAGATGCTCAGAAAATGGGAGAATGGAAACAGGTCATGGCATTTAGTTACCTGCAAAACAGAATAAACAGAAGAAACTCAGTTGAAATTACAAAAAGAGGGTAGTCTACCATTGTAATGTATGGAGATTAGTGTGGACATTGTTCAGCCTTTAAAGTTACTTTGTATAAAAAATAAGAAGCCAGGTTAAAGAGAAACTTGTAGGTGGACACTGGCTCCCATGGGAAAATGGTTCGTTACAGGAAAAAAAAAAAAAAAAAAAAAAAAGATTACCTTAAAAAAGATCCCACTACAAGTTAATGATGCTCAACCATTTTAATTCTTCCACTCTAATTTCTCCATGTGTCTATGGACCAACTTACCCCTCTAACTATATCATAATGCAAGTATGTGGCAGGTTCCTGGGTCTCAGTGGGATTATACGAATGCTAATGCCTTAATGGAAGAAAAGGGGGAATTAAAAATCATTCATCTAGGCCCCAGAAATTTCTAAATATCTGCCTGTAGGGCGCTGGAGAGATGGCTCAGCAGAGGACCCAGGTTCGATTCCCAACACCCACATGGCGGCTACGAACCGTCCTTAACTCCAGTTCCAGGGGAATCTGAAGCCCTCCTCTGACCTCCGCAGCATTGCACGACACGAGTGTACTCACATACATGCAGGCAATACACTCATACACATAAAATAAAAGTAATAAACAAAATATTTTTATAAATATATCTGCCTGTAGAACAATGAAGCACATTTTTGGTATCTTTTATGTGAATAATATGAAAGAAAAACATTATTTTTTATCTACAAGCTTGGTAGTTCTCTTTGAAATTTTTAAATGATTAGATTTACATTTTAAAATATTATGAAAAATGATTATTAATGACTGATAAGATATCCAAAAAAGTAGAAGAAACAAATTTTAACTCTACCATTTTCTAAATTTAATTACACTGTGTTGCTATATAGTGTTTATAATCTTTGATTTTCAAAATATTCCTCATAGTTTAATTACAAGTCAAAGCAAATTCTCAGACATAATTAAACATAATTTGACAACTATGTGGTCAAATTCTCAACATAAATAATCTTTTTAATGTGTTGGCACAAAAATTAGAATAAAGCATCATCTACAAAATGTTTCAAACATTCTTTGACATTCATTTCTATTCATTTCAACAGTGCAAAGTTTTATTGAAATGGGCAGAAAAGAATGAGCAAGCTTGACTTAACTGCTTAAACTTAAGTCATTCAAGGAACATTTACTATAGTAGAAGGAGTTGAAATTACATGAGAAAAAGATATGAAAATTGGCAGATTATGACTCAAGTACCTATAAATTTTTATGACACTACCTTGTTTCAAAATGATGTTAAAAGCAGGGACTCCACACAATACTCAGTTTAGGATAAATTAATAAAATTCTGCATATTAGTATCTACCTTGGTGATATTTTGTGCTGTGTTCAGTTAAATTCAAACTGCTATAAGTCAGTTTAGTAGTAGTTAGTGGAATCAAAAGAAAGAAGATAAAAACTTTAATAAATGTACCAATAAAAATTATAATCTTAGCATATTTATAGTTCAACAGGATGTTGAAATAAAAATTCAGTAGGGAAATGAGTGTTCCAAATATTTAAAGGAACTGATTATTCCTTCAACAATCAGGCTAGTGATTTACTTAAAGATCTAGTTGAGGTAGGCATTATTTTCTGCAGGAACCATCAGTAGTTTATTGCCCTTTAAGTTAAAAAGCTTTATCTTTCTAAAGAGATGAAAACCATAGCTTTTCTCAGGATTGGGCATGGGTTTGGGCTGTTTTGCTGTATGAAACAAGGCAAAGCTACTTTTCTAGAGTCTGCTATTTATCCCTTGGAGAGAAAAAAACACACTAAAGTTTGACTGACACTAATTTCCTGAACAAGATACCCTAGAAACTCGAGTTTATCTCATAAAATCATAACAGACAGGGTTTGTGATGTCCCCTCTGCAAGATTCTTTATTCTGTCAGTTTATAGCATTTGAAATGACGGAAAGAGATGCGTTCCTTTCATATGCCATCCAGGAGAACAGAACCTGTCACCAACAGTGTAACGTGCTGTGTATTATCACTGTGAGTGATCCAGAGACCCACAGACTGTCATCTTTTTAGACTGTACAAGTCAACACAAATAAAACTGAGGAAGTAAATGATAATGTCTGAGATAGAGCCAGGCTCATTCTGGCCATTACTTTTTATTCAAACCTTACAGATGACATGATGTGAAAAATGAGCCTGTGTCTAGTTCAGTGCCCATTAGTGTGTGAGCACATTATCTTCCACTTTTCACATTGAGCCTCTGCTCACTGCCTGCACCAGCTCAGCAGCCTGTCAGCTGCAGGGCTTTTTACTCCTCCTTAAAATTTTTGGTCTTATTCTTGATAAACAAAAAATTATCTCTCTGTTAATAAATTTAAAACAATTTGAGCTACTAACTCAAAAACTTACACAGTCATTTCTAAAATTGCTTAGTTATTACTCAACTGCAGCTAGAGGGGCCTCCACTCTGTTACTTTGAACAAAATATATACTTGTTGGGAATGATTTTAAAAGAACAAATAGAGATTTTTCTTCAAATAAATAAGCTTAGAATTTTAATCTCTATTTATTTAATGAAGCTTTTGAGTCAAGCAAGTCTGCCACATCATTTCTTATTCATGAAACATTCAATAGTTTCCTACCTTTAAATACCTTGGACATTCCCTATTAATAACTGAAATAAATAGAATAATTTTTGATGTGTAGAAAAGATCCAATAATAATTGTTTTCTATAGAAACTTTTACTAAAGAGACGTGCAGTGAATCCTTTTATAATCCCCTTAGTTTCCAGCAGCCTAGAAAATCTTGAACAGTCAAAAGAAACATTTTGTCTGGTGCTTGCTGATGTGGAGAAGTCAATTAATTTACCACATCACTCTTTAAGTGTCACATTATTTTGGCCAGAGGTAGCAAATTGAACTATGGAAATGTACTTTTCAACAACTCTATTGGCTAAAACATCTGACATCTCTTAAAGTGAGAATTTGCCATAAAAATGGTAGAACACACACACACACACACACACACACACACACACACACACATGCACGCACACTTCTGGGTGAGGGGCAAGGAAGGATCATGAGGAAGAAATATGGGAACATAATTTAAGATTAAAACTATATGCTCAGCTTAGCTTATAAAAGTTGATTGTGTGAGGAGTCCAAAGCCTCCTGAGATTTCTTTACATTTTTTTTCTTAAAAGCTAGTTAAATTTAAACAAGCTGATTCACTTTGAACATAAATTCAATTCCTGAATATTTTTTAACATGCTCACTGGCAGTCCCAGTTACCAATAGTGGCTACAATTCCTTGTTTTCTTTTTAGGACCTCTAAGTTTATCTACAGTACCCTCTAAATATTCCTCAGTTACCTGCTAATGACAACTAGGTATACTTTTAAGGATTTCCTAAGGATGTAACTATTAAATGAAAGATTACTACTGTTCTAGTATTGGTATTATAAATATACTTTATTAAAAGAGTTTAAATTAGTTAGGACTAAACATGATGCATATACCTGGCTGTTAACTTTTTAAAACAATTACCTATTTAATTTTACCATTCCACTATGGATACCTAGCTAGTAACTTCATGGTAGATTAAAATCCATTCAAAATAATTTATTATTTTTATTTCATATGTATGAGTATATGTGAGTGCACATGTGTCGTGCAATGCCACGGAGGTCAGAAGAGGACTTCGGATACCCCTGGAACTGGAGTGAAGGACGGTTCGTAGCCACCCTGTGGGTGCTAGGAATCGAACCCGGGTCCTCTGCAAGAACTGTTAGTGCTCTTAACCACTGAGCCATCTCTCCAGCCCCTAAACTCCATTTAATGCAGCCTAAACAAATGAAGTTTTTAGAAGAAGCTGAACTTCCTGTTAACTGACTTCTGCCTGTTTCCTACAACAGGAGGATGGTAGCATGCTTTATGATGAGCTTTATTTTCTGTTGACGTCACCAGCATTTCCCCGTTAGACTGAAGCAGTGTTTGCACACCATAATTTTTTATAACAGAAAATGGTTTGCAGTGTTCCCAGTTCCACTCTGAAATGTCAATGACTGGCATTACTGTCTGTGAATAAATTAAATGGTACCACACTAGAAGAATAGTAGTCGAGGAGTATTTATTTCAACTTTGTGTTCCATTTTGCTCTGCATGGATTATTATTCTGTGTTATTTATGGTGAGGAGGATGGTCTGACTATGTTAAATTGTGTGTGCTGCCTGAGAGAGATATTAGAACTACCATTATGTCTTTTTCTATAGTGAATATTTTGCCCACACATCGCAGTATTATTGACAATAGCTGACGATTATTTTAAGATTCCAATTCAAAGGCTAAAAAGCTCAGTATTCCCATCAATGGCCACTTTAAGGGGAAACCAAGAGGTTATATACTATGAAAAGTTCTGAAATACTCATATAGTATATAATTGTATTTTAACACTTTTCTTAATATAATATTTCAAATTGTTTAATATTGTGTCACCAGTTCAATTTATATTGTTGATAACACAAATGTTATAATGAAATATCTTTATTAGGCTTTGAACTGGCTTTTCATATCACCTTTGTTTTTCTTTTCTTTTTGTAGAAATCACAAAAATAGAAATAGAGAAATTTCTTCAGCTAATTAAATGGAAGGTCTATTTTATTTTAATTATTAGTAAATTAGTTATTTTTGAGGACAAATATGTAGTCCAGGCTGGCCTTAAACTAATCGTCATCCGTGAGATTCCCCTCTGCTTCCCAAGAAGAGGCAATCCCCACCACACCTGACTCAGAACTGTAGTTCCAAAAAAGAAGTACTGTTCTAAATTGAAGAATTCATATAAGCCCTATAAATAAACTAATAAAAAATTAAGCTATTCTTTTTCATTCTGGTGTTTGTTTTCTTATTATCTTCTGTCTTGGCACATACATTCTCGAGAGTAGCTACTAAAATTAAATTAAAATAATATGTTGGTATTCAGTGAAAGGATGACATGGATACTTGTTTAATTCATTGGCAAGAAAAATTAGTTGTGAAAGATAGCCAGTGAACAAACTCACGTAATTTGAATTTTACTTAAAAATCAGTTGATCATTCAGAATGAGCTTGTGCACTATATTTATTTCTTTCAAATATTTTATTTATTATTTTTATTTTATGTGTATGAGTGTTATGTCTGCATGTAAGTATACGTGTATCATGCAATGCCCATGGAGGACAGAAGAGGCTGTCAGATCCCCTGGAACTGGAGTTAAGGACAGTTGTTTAGCTACCGTGTGTGTGCTGAGATTCAAACCCTGGTCTACTGCAAGAATAGTCAGTATTCTTAACCACTGAGCCATCGCTCCAGCCCCAGTGTGCACTATATTTATATATGAATTTTATTTTTATATAAAATTCATAAAATAAAGAATATATTCTTATACTTCCTACTCCTTTGTACAGGACTTATCTGACTCTAAAAGTATACTGGGCTTATTTTTTGTTGTTATTTTGACTGTGTGTTACACTTCTACTCTTTGACTCATGTTCCTTTAGATAAAACAAGTCAAACATCTTGGTTAATGAAGGTGTTGTATTTATATTTTCCAGAAAATATCTAGCTGATGCTCTTTCAGCAACTGAATTACCCAGTTATCTAAGCCTGCCATCATACTGATCATTTTTCTTTCTCTTACCTAAAGAGGGGAAAAGTTTTCTCTGGGTTTGTAAATTATATATTATTGGTTTTTGAGAGAGGACCTGCTGTAGTCACACTTGGCCTGGAATTCAATATGTAGACCAGGCTGGGTTTGATATCAGAAATCCAGTTGCCTATGCCTCCCAAGTGCTGTATATTAGGGTATGTGCCACCACACCTGGCTGTATATTATCTTGGTTCCTTATGTGCTTATCTAAGTTTGAAGACATTGTAATGAAAGACAATACATATTGTTTTATTATTTTTATTTATTGATATACTTTAAACTAAATAATTTATTGAGAATTTCATTCATGCATATAAGATGTTTTGATCAAATCCATGCCCACTCCCTTCCCTTGAACTCATCCCATATCTCCCCATCACTTTTTTCTAACAACTTCATGTACTCTTTCCTCTTCTTTGATTTATTTTTTAATAAGGCTTTTGGCTTCTCTAATATTCCCCCCTTTTGAAGAGGTAACCTAAAATCTTTTAACAATTACATAAAACTTCCCAAATGTTTTCAACATTTTTGGCCTTTGGAACAGAGCATGTTGCTAAGAGGCCAAAGGATTTTGAGTTTTAGCCATGAAACTGGCTATTTTCTTTGGGGTCTTTTTACCCTAACTGCCTAGCCAATTCCTACCTCCTATTCTTATCACACCATCCTCTGAAGAGATTACTCAAATTGCCTATAGGGAAACCGGAGGCAGACCGCTCTGACTTCCTCCATGCTGAACAGGGACACAGGGTGAGGCAATTGGAATACCCCTTCAGTGGGTCTATCTAAAAGACCCCCAAATTGCATAGCTCTTATCTCTAGGGGGAAAAGAAAGTCCTTGAACTGTGAATAGGAGATGTGAAGGAGAAGTAAAGGCAAGAGCAATTAGCATTACAAGTTCTAGACAGGGAACTACAAAGAAGTCAGAACAGAAATTTTCAAATGTTCATAAGACAGTCCACTGGAATTTCTTGACAAGGGCTTCCAAAAGCATCCCTCTATTGGGTTCTTCCTCATTTTTTGTTTGTCTTCCAAGGTTGGACTCTAGAGTGATGGACTCAGGATTTGCTTTCAGGTACGTTGATGCTGTTGGAGTGGTTAGAATCAGTATCAGTTCCCTCTCAAAGGCTTCTAGATAGGGGGAGAAAACAAATTTATCCATCATTTTAGAACAATAGTGATTGTCTCCCTTAGCAACAGGTGGCCACTACAGTATTGGAGACCAAGATTTAAAGTCTTACACTGGAGCAGTACTTTCTGATTAGAAACAAAAATCATCAATGAGAAATAATTGTCTAAAAAGCTTTTTAAATGGACTTAAGCCTAATGTCTGGGAAGTGTAATCCCTTGAACTCTTAAAGAAATATACTGACGATTTTACTCTTTGTTTATACTTTCTGATTGGGTGTTTAAGACCATGCAATTGGCCCAAATAAATCAATTTATTTTTACACTTAAGGTCATTTGAGGAACTGCTCCTCAGGAGTCACATGGGCTTGGGAGGCGCCCCTGGCTCTTTCTTTTACCAGTTCCACCTATGTGATGATAAGCCAAAGGTCCTGCTTAACCATGTCTACCAACTTGGAAGCATGGATGGGATGTTTCCTCTGAGTTGACCCTCCTCTTTGTAGACTGGACACTGGTTCAAGTCCATCTCGTGCAGTCTCCATGTCCTTCCTGAACAAGAGGACAGGTGACTCACCACAGTTACAGGACATTTTCAGAGATGTCCCCTACTCCCCTGGAACTTAGTCGACCTTGGAGGGCAAGGGGCAAAAACTGTCCTTTAAGTCCCTCTGACCAGATTATATAGGCCTCAGCCTATGGCTGTTAAACATCCAACAAGGTTAGTTCCACCATTCTGGTACTTTTAATTATCATGTGCTATGTAGATAAGGCTTGGGTGAAAAACCAAATGTTCTCAGATAAACCTTGGCTAGATATATATTTTGTTCCTTAAACTAGTGGACTAAATTGTGACCATAGAAAATTTAAGATTATGTGCATGTTTTTTCTGTCTCATCCTTTATATAGCATAAGAAACCTACACAGATCTTCTTCACTTGCTTAGGCTTTCTCATTTTTCTATCTATTTTGGAAAATATCTCCTTCCCATATCCTTTAACATCTTTTACATTCTCATTTCTTTTTAAAAAAAAATAATTATGTGAAATAATAGCATTCACAAATAAATTTTCTATCTGTTGTGAGATTTCTTTTCTTGGGGATGCTGAGCAATGCTTATTCCCTTTTAAAGTTCTAGTGTCAAGTCAATGTTTGATTAAAATTTTGCTGCAGAACCAATTAATTTATTTAGCTTACTTACCAAGATAACAAAGGGGTTGCTGAGGTGTATGTATGACCTGAGGGTATGCACACTGGAAAGCCTTTACCCAGCATGGATCATGCCTTCTCTTTCTAATCTTTCCCATATTGTATACTTTAGCCTTCCCCAAATGCAGGAGGCCATGTGTGATTCGGCCAAATTGCATACAGTTGTCCAGGAAAAGTAGCTGGATAATCCAAGCAATGACCCTGCTTGGCCCTCCTTTAATGAATGAGCCCAACCTTCAACAAGCCCAATTGTGACATGATGATGTTTAGCAATCAGGCTCAGCTGAAGTCGTGATGATGGCAGTTATTTCATGCAGAAGGGACTGCTGTATAACATCATCTTATCTGTCTTTTATCTCGTTTGTCCAATTTACAAAATCTTTTCCTCCAACTATGTCATGTAAGTTAGTGCCAATATCTTCTTCTAATAATGTCAGGGTTTCCAGTTTCACATTGAGGTCTTTGATCCATTTGGAGTTGACTTTTTTACAAGGTGAAAGATAAGGATCTAGTTTCATTCTTCTACAGGTGGTGATCCAGTTTTGCCAGCACTATTTATTAAAGATGCTGTCTTTCCTCCATCGTGTGTTCTTGTCTCCTTTGTCAAATACCAGGTGGCTGAAATTGCGTGCACTCAGGCTTGGATCTTCAATGATATTCCATCGATCTGCTAGTTTGTTTTTGTGCCAGTACCATGCTCTTTTTATGACTATAGCTCTGTAGTATAGTTTGAGATCTGGTATAGTAATCCCCCAGCATCGTTCTTTGTTCTCAGGGTTGCTTTGGCTATCTGAGGTGTCTTGTGCTTCCATATGAATTTAAGGATTTTTTTTTCCTAATACTGTGAAATATGTCATGGGGATTTTTACTGAGATTGCATTGAATTTATGTATATTGCTTTTTGTAGGATAGTCATTTTCACAAAATTAATTCTTCCAATCCATGAGCATGGGAGATCCTTCCATCTCCTGATATCTTCCTCAATCCTTTTCTTTAACTGTTTGTAATTTTCATTGTAGAGATCATTGGTGTCTTTGGTCAGATTTGTTCCAAGATTTTGGGTTTTTTTTCAGCAATTGTGAATGGGAGCATTTCACTGAATTCTTTCTCCAATTGCATGTTAGTGGTATATAGAAAGGCTACAGAGATTTGTGTATTGATTTTATAACCTGCCACTATACTGAAAGTGTTGATCAGTTTTAGAACTTTTCTGGTGGAATTTGAGATCTCTTAGGTATCATTTCATATCATCTGCAAAAAGTGATTGTTTAACTTTTTCTTTTCCAATCGGTACTCCTTTAATTTCCTTCTCCTGTCTTATTGCTCTAGCAAGAGTTTCAAGCACTATGTTGAAAAGGAGTAGAGATAGTGGACATCTTTGTCTGGTTCCTGATTTTATTGGGAATGCTTCCAGCTTTTCTCCATTTAGAATGATGTTGGCTGTGGGTTTGTTGTATATAGCTTTAATTATGTTGAGGTATGTTCCCTTCAGTCCAATTCCCTCTAGGACTTTGAACATAAATCCATGCTGAATTTTATCAAAAGCCCTTTCTGCATCTATTGAGATGACAAGGTGGTTTTTCTCTTTGAGTCCATTTATATGATTACCAATGTTTATTGACTTGCATATATTGAACCATCCCTGCATCTCTGGGATAAAGCCTACTGATCATGGTGAAAGAGCCTTTGGTGTGTGTCTGTATGTGGTTTGCAAGTATTTTGTTGAGAATTTTTGCATCTATATTCGTTAAGGATAAGGGTCTATAGTTTTCTTTTTTGGTTATGTCTTTTTACAGTTTGGGTATTAGAGTGATGCTGGCCTCATAGAAGGAATTTGGGTGTTCTCCCTCTGTTTCTATCATTTCAATTAATTTAAGTCGTACTGGTTGGAGTTCTTTAAATGTCTGGTAGAATTCTGCTGTAAATCCATCTGCACCTGGACTTTCTTCAGTTGGGAGGTTTTGTATTACTGTTTCAATTTCCTTGTGTGTTATGGGACTGTTTAAACTGTTGACCTCTTCTAGATTTAAGTTTGATGGTTCCCATATTTTTTGATACCCATCTATTTCTTTTAGAGTTTCAAATTTAGTAGCATATAGGTTTTTAAAATATTCCCTTATAATGGTCTGGATCTTTTGGGTGTCTGTTGTGATGTTTCCCCTTTCATCTCTGATTTTGTTGATTTGAATTTGCTCTTTCTTTCTTTTCATAAACTGATATAAAGGCCTATCTTATTTAGCTTTTCAAAGAACCAGCTCTTAGATTCATTGATTCTTCATATTGTTTTCTTTGTTTCTATTTCACTAATTTCTGCTCTGATTTTTGTTATTTTTCTCTCTTCCAATGGGTTTGGGTTTCATTTGTTCTTGCCTTTCCAGCCTCTTGAGTTGCAGTGTTAGGTCATTTATTTGGGCTCTTTCTATTTTTTTAATGTAAGCACTTAGAACTAGAAACTTCCCTCTTACGATTGCTTTTAAAGTGTCCCAGAGGTTGCATTGAGTTGCATTGTCTTTTTTGTTGAATTCCTGGAATTCTTTTATTTCTTTCTTAATTTCTCCTTTGACCTACTCATTGTTTAGGGGTGTGTTATTCAATCTGCATGAGTTCATGTAGTGACTAGGGCTTTGTCCACTGTTGATTTTGAGCTTTATTGCACTGCGGTCCAATAGAATGCATGGAATTATTTCAATTTTTTAATATTTGTTGAGGTTTGTTTTGTAGCCCAATATGTGGTCAATTTTTGAAAAAGTTCCATGGGGTGCTGAGTAGAAAGTGTGTTCTTTGGTGTTTGGGTAGAATATTCGAAAGATACCTCTGTTTATTCTTTGTCCAGCTGACCTGTCTAACGAAGTCCCCTACTGTTACTGGGTTTTGGTTAATCTGTTTCTTAAATTCCTGTAGCAATATTTTTATGAATTTGGGTGCACCAGTGTTTGGTGGATTTTTAGGATTGTTATATCTTCTGATAAGAATGAAGTGACCCTCCTTATCTCTTCTGATTAGTTTTACTTTGAAGTCTATTTTGTCAGATATTAGAATTGCAACCCCTGCTTGTTTCTTAATGCCATATGCTTGGAATATTCTATTTCATCCTTTTACCTTAAGGTAGTGCCTGTCCTTGAAGGTGGGATGGGTTTCTTACAGCAAAGGCATGGAATTTGTTTCTTAATCCATTCACATAGCCTTTTGACTGGGGAGTTCAGTCCATTGATATTTAAGGTTATTATTGAAAGATATGTATTGGTTGTCATTTTGATTGCTGTCTGTGTTCTCTGTCTAATTTTATGTTTCCTCAATTATACCTTTATTTATTTTCTTTCATTGCCCCTGGGTTATAGTTGTTTCTCTCTCTGTTCTTTGTATTTCTTCAAGTATTCTTTGAAGGGCTGGTTTGAGGGACATATATCCTTTCAGGCTATTCATGTCATGGAAGGTTTTTCTTTCCCCCTCAAGTATAATAGAGATTTTTCCTGGGTAAAGTATTCTGGGCTGGCATCTATTGTTATGTAGAGCTGGAAATACCTTGGTCCAGCCTCTTCTGGCTTTCTTAGTTTGCATTGATAAGTCAGGTGTAATTCCGAATGGCTTTCCTTTGTATGTGACTTGTTTTTCTTCTGTTGCTTTCAGTATTCTCTCCTTGTTCTGTATATTTAGTGTTTTCACTATGACATATCCTGGGGAGTTTCTTCTATGATCCTGCCTATTTGGTGTTCTATGTGCTTCCTGTATTTCTGGGGATATCTTTCCTTAATTTCAGGAAATCCTCTTCTACAATTGTGTGTAAGATCTGGTCAATACCATTAACCTGAAATTCTTCTCCTTCCTCTATTCCTAAGATCCACAGATTTGGTCTTTCATGGTGTGTGACATCTCTTGCACATTCCATTCCTATAGGTTATTTTTTTTTTTTTAATTTTCCATAATCTTTGCTTGAGTGGTCCAGTTCTTCAACTTTATCCTCCAGTGTTGATATTCTGTTTTCCATTTCATTCATTCTAGTGATGAGGTTTTCCCCTGTTGTTTCAAGTTGGCTTATTGAGTTTTTTATTTCCTTCTTCATTTCTGCCTGAGTTTCTTCAATGTTTCTATCTTTTTTGTGAATTCTTGTCTTCAAGTTTTTTGATTTGTTTGTTCGTGTGTTCTTTCAATTCATTGAATTCCTTGATCATGTTTATGATTGTTCTTTAAATTCAGCGTCTTGGGTTATCTCTAGGGGTTCTCCTTGTAGAACTCTTCTACAAGATTGGTGTAGTTTGGTGGGAACATAATGTATTGGCTTTCCATTTTATCATTTTTTAGAAAATCCTTTCCTACATCTATATCTTGTAGGTTATTGCCAATGTTTTCTTCTAATGGTTTCAGAGTTTTAGGCTTCACAATGAGGTCTTTGATCCATTTGGAGTTGACTTCTGTACAAGGTAAAAGATAAGGGTTTAGTTTCATTCTTCTACAAGTGGAGATACAGTTTTGCCAGCACCATTGGCTGATCATGCTGTATTTCCTCCAGTGAATATTCTTGGCTCCTTTGTCAAATATCAGGTGGCTGAAATTGTATGTACTAATATTTGGGTCTTCAATTTTGTTCCACTGACCTACAGACCTATTTTTGTGCCAGTACCATGTTTTTTGTTTGTTTGTTTGTTTGTTTGTTTTTAATGACTGTAGCTCTGTAATACAGTTTAAAATCTGGTATAGTAATTCCCCCAACATTGCTCTTAGTGCTCAGGGTTGTTTTGCCTATCTGAGGTCTTTTGTGCTTCCATATGAATCTTAGGATGGGTTTTTCCAATTCTGTGAAAAATGTCATGGGGATGTTGATTGGCATTGCACTGAGTCTATAAATGGCTTTTAGTAGGATGGTGATTTTCACAATATTAATTCTTCCAATCCATGAATACGGGAGGTCCTTCCTTCTTCTTGTGTCTTCCTCAATCTCTTACTTTAAATATTTAAATTTTTCATTGTAGTGGTCTTTAATGTCTTTAGTTAGATTTATTTTGAGATTTTTTTTCTGAGGCAGTTTTGAAAGGGGATGTTTCCATGTACTCTTTCTCTGATTGCTTGTTATTTGTATATAGAAAGGCTTATAGACTTTTGTAGATTAATTTTGTAACCTGCCACCTGTTAATCATTTCTAGGAGTTTTCTTGTGGAATTTTTGGTGTCTCTTAGATATAATATCATACCAGAAAGACAATACATTTTTAAAAATGAATATTCTATTGAAGTGAATGTTGTTGAAATAGAGTACACGTGTTCATATTTGTATATGTTTGGAAACACCTAAAGTAAGGATGTAATGTTCAAGACAGCAGAGTCAGAGGAAAGTTGCAGTATAAGAGGAAATGATCCATTTTAAATCTTACTTTCTTATGAAAATCTTAATACTGGATGTCAAAGAAACCATCCCTTGGGGATATGACTTTGTAAAATGTTTATTTTATCCTAAAGATATTTTCTTCATTAATAAATAATCCATAATGCTCTAATTTAAAATAAATACTGGAATAATTTTGTGTTGTTAAAGTAAATTATCATCCCAAAGTATATTAGAAGAGGAAGGCCAGGATTCAGAGCAGATAAAGAAGCCTAAGATTTTACAAACATTTAAAATATACAGTGGGCTTATGCTTGGAAAGGTAATCTCCTATTTTCTCTAATTATACACAGTATAAGGATATTGACTAGAAAATTCCCACTTTTTAAAAGATAAACTATAGAAATTTTAAAATTAAATAATTAATTGACCTAAACTTTCAACAAAAAAGAAGTTTCAACTTACTTTATTGCTGTTTGTCATAATAATATTGAAATATCTGTAATATGAACATATGAAGAACCAATCAAATCCTTGGTAAAAATGTGTATTATAACACTTTGGAATTATGTGTGGGAAAGGCCATATTAATTGAAGTCACATAAGTTTTCTAGTAAAATAGAATTTTAGAAGTAAGAGAAAAATAAAGAGATTCATTATGTATGTCTATAAATCAAAAAATATGAGTAGATAAAGTTTGTTACCATGAAATTTTCTTCAGAAGTCTGAGTAATAAAATAAATATGAAATTTAAGAACACTAGAACTGTTTAGTCATGTGTGAGACTACTTTGTTGTGACAAATAAATGGAACTGGGAATTTAAGTAGAGAAAATATTTATTTTGGATCATAAACTCAGGATCAGTCATGGTCTTGCCCATCACTGCAGGTTTATGGTTGGATGGAGTAAGAAGAGGAGAAATCTATTCACTTCATGGATGGGAGAAAGAACAGAGAGAGAGGGAAAGGGGAGGATACAAGGAGGGGCCAGGGACAAAGTTTCTCTCAAAGCACACCCCAGTGACCTACATCCTCCACTTCTTCCAGCTACTTCTTCCTTCCTAATGTTTCTGGAATTGCTCAACCTAACACCACTAGCTGAGCAACAAATATTGTACACATGATCCCATAGAGGACACTGCATATTCAACTCAAAGCAGACAAAAGGTAGCTCCAATAGCAGAAGACTCCACTCAGAACCAAACAAAAGCAATATGTTTGGAGAATACTCCACACACTCTTTCTTGTGAAGGAATACATCTAAAGGACCTACTAAGTGGCAGTGAAGCTACCAGTGTGTTTCAGGCACCCAACTGACTGACTAGAGCAAGACTCTAATACACTTACTCTATCACATAAAGTTCCATATAATATCTTCAACTTTGCATACTGTAAAAACGTATATCTACAATCTTTCTATTTTTCACTTTGGTATGTAGTATTTTAGAAATTCCATGATGTATTCAAATTTTCTTTATAATGATGTTTTAGATTAGATTATTTTGCCAACTTTAGGCTAATGTATGTGTTCTTAGAATATCTAAGATAGGATATAAGCTATGATGTCTAGTAGATTATGCACATTAGACACACCATTTCAATCTTCCTCTTCATAGGTTGAGGAGAATCTGTACTACAGTAAAATAAAGACAGAGTGGCCAACTTTCCTGATTTTTCACAGTTTCTGGAAGTAGGACTTTCAGTACCAAAACTGTTCCAGACAAACCAGAATCCTCAATTTCATTATATGAGGACATGAGAAATATTTGAGAAGCTCTTTATCAAAAGACAAACATGACTATAGAGGAAGAGGAGGACATCTCTTTTAGGGAATATTGATTTCTGGTTTTATCTTCATTAACTCATTGCATTTTTGCTCATGTTTCTATTTTGTCCTTCCTCTGGTATTGGTGGCCAGCATGTTCAAAGTAAATGATCATAGGAAGCGTATGGGGAAACAGGCCTGTAATCCTACCTCTTGAGAGGCTGCCACAGAAGGATTGCCACAAGTTCAAAGCCAGCCTGGATTACACAGTGAGTAAGTATAAGAGTGCAAGTTTAAGACACAGTGTCTAAAAGTCAAAAAGCAAAAAAAAAAAAAAAAAAAAAAAAAAAAAAATACATTTTTATGGATAAGAATTATACTTGGAATGTTTATCAATGGTATAATTTTTATTATTTATATTCTGAAAATCTCTCATAAAATTATTAGTACTTGGTCTTAATGTTTATTTATTATTTCATTTATTTATTTACAGTATTAGGAATCCAACCTAGGGCCTTGTATATCCTAGTCAAATTCTTATCTATTTTTTGTTTTCCTTTCTACTTTTTAATTTATTTTTATGTGTATGAGTGTTTGGCCTGCATGTATGTAAGTCCACCTGTGTTGTACAATGCTCATAAAGGTCACAAGAAAGCACTGGGGCCTTGTAAATGGAGTTATAAATGGTTGTTAGCCACCATGTTGGTACCGAGAACTGAACCTGACTCCTCTGCAAGAGCAGCTGTTGCTTTTAGCCAATGAGCTATCGCTCTAACTTCTTTTTTGTTTTTTAAGTTAGTTCTTTCACAATTTCATACACATTTATACCACATTCTACTTACTGCCTCACACCTCCTATTTCCCTTTCACCCCATCAACTCTTCCTCCACCTTGCCTCTCACTTTTCCAGATCTATAACTTTTAGTTTTATATAATTCATTTAGTTTAACCAAGGTCGTCTGGGAAACCATTGTGTTAGAACTTCTTATTGGAGCTTTGTTGTGTCATTGTTGAGCACACAGCTGAGAGGATTCCTCCTTTCCTTGAGTTTATCTATAGGATATAGTTCAACAGTGTCAAGGGGGAGTCCCTGAGGCCCTTTTCCATCATTGCCTAGCTCTAGATGGGACCATTTTGGGCATATCCAGAAGTTACCAGTAGTTGTTAAGAGTTCATTATTACAATGTCTGTGTCTTGCCTAGAAGATGGCATTTTGCAGCCCTTGTCCTTTTCTTCCAGTTCTTATGATCTTTCTGCCTGCTCTTGTACATAATTTTCTGAACATTGAAGGGGGTGATATAAATGTCTTATTCACAGCTAAATAAGTGATCAATCATCACTTATTCCCAGGACTTTGTGGAGCTAGAGTTTCTGCTTCTGTCAAAGTACACTGGAATATGAAGCTTCTATGATTTAATGCTGAGAGTAATATTTTTTATGAGATAAACACAAAAGATGGTTCCATACTGTGTCAATTTAGCTAAACAACAGAGGTAAACTCCCCCTAGGTTTTATAGCCTCCCCTGTCTTGAGTGAATTTAGAATACCAGATACAGATTCCTTCCTATGGAGTGAACCACAAACCCAACAGAGAGTGATTGGTTACTCCAGTAACAATCATGTCTCTATTGCACAAGTGGACATATCTTACCTGGCAGGTTGGTATCAGAATTTGAAGGGTTCACAGCTGGGTTGATGCCTTTTCTCCAGTAGCAGCCTTTTTAGCACCTTCCAGCACTATGAATGCTAGCCAGCAGAGAGGAGGCTTCCAGTTCATTTCAGCTCAATTTCTCTATATTTTAAAGCAAAGCGATATGGTGTCTTCAGAATAATGCTTAGGTGGTGTGAAAACCAGAGGGAAATGTATTCTCCCAAAAGCATACTAAGGAGCTGTATTGATGGTTCAATGGTTAAGAGCACTGGCTGAGGACCCAGGTTCAAGTCCCAGCACCCACATGACAGCTAATAACCATGTGTAGTACAGTTCCAGGGGATCCAACACCCTCTTCTGACCTCTGTGGGCATTGCATGATGTGGGTGTACTTACATACGAGCAAGAATTACACTCATACACATGAAATAAAAGTAGTACATAAGTATTTTTTTTGAAAAGTCTACTGCAAAATAACACACACACATATATATATCTGAAGGGTCTAACAAAAAAAGACAGTGTCAGACAAGGGAAACCTCCCTTCAAATTTTTGGTCAGGGTGGTTCAAGAGACTCCCAAAATAACACAGGCTATGGCCACAGCCCTTGATAGCCTCCCAGAAGGTGAAGGTAAGACTATATTGCTGAATACAGGGCATACTTCAGACACAGCAGTTGGAGAAATCAAGGTGGAACTGACCTGTAAACTTCTTCCCTGAAGACTAGTTCCCATACTATCAGGAGATATTATGCAAACTGACAAGAGAGAATATGAATCAACTATTCCATGGAATTGTAAAATCTAGGAACCACAAAAATGACCATCCAAGCAGATAACCTCTTCTGGTTCAGTAGTGACACTTTTATCTTTGGGGCAATCAACAGATGGTAATTGAACTTAAGGACAGCTCAGCGGGAGAGAACTCGTGAGTGGTACTGAAACATACACAAATACACATTCCTAGACCAACATAATTTCTTATTATATTTTGAATACTTATCCTTATATTTGTAAACAAATGTACCTCTCAACACTCATCAAAGAAGCTTTTCCTTGCAACAGACAGGGATTATCACAAAGTTCCGTGTCTGGTCAAACACAGGGAATAAGGGTCTGTGAGTTGCTGAGCCCTAAGTGACACATCTCCAATGCAGCCTGTACACCTATGACTAAGGGAACATAGTATAATGGGGTGGGTGGATGAAGGGACATATTAATCTATCTCTCAACTCTCACAAGCGAAACTACCTTGTGCAACACAGAATGATTAACTCCGAAAGCCACTACTGGACACCGTGCAGAGAATAAGAAATTGCAGAGTGTTTATCCTTGACTAGGACACCTTTATCAAACCTGTGCCACCCGAGGCTCAGGGGCCATTGAGGAAAAGGGGGTGGAAAGATTTTAAGAGCTAGAAGTGGTGGATGACTATAAAGAAATAATTTTCCAAACAGCTGCGAAGTTCCTCATTTGAATTCACAACAATGGTAACAGCATGCACAAGACCCACACAAACTCAAGCCAGACAAAATCCCAGCATAGAAGTGAGAAGTGGAAAAGAAACACCAACCTTAGCTGAGGAAATGTTGGCACCTGATAACTGCTGGAAAGGGGCAGTCAGTTTTCTTTAAGTGTGTGATGCTACATAGGTTAACCAGGCTCCAGTGGGTGAACACACACTGAAGGACATTTGTAGTCACAAACTTGACTCAATAGGTTTTAATATATATGAAGGTACATGAAATCTGGTGGGAGGGGTATAAGAGGGATTCAGATAGCGGATCAAGTGATCAAAATAATATTGTATGAAATTTGCAAAATTTAAATAAAAATTAATGAGGAAAAAACAGAAAAGCATAGAATCTTATCATTTAGCTCTGATGAACAACCAAGAGGAATAGCAAGAGCCTGTATTATTTTGGAGACCTCTAGGGTCTCTCTGACCAACACTTATAAGGAGTGTGATGGTTAATCCTGGGTGTCAACTTAACTGGATCTAAGATTAACTGAAATGGCAATATCCTGGAGGGCTGAGGCAGGGTCCTTCAGAAGGCAGTATATGCTTTGAATCAGGATCCAATATATGGTACTGTTTCTCCTATAGTCAGAATACATGGGTCCAGAAATCCAGGGGTAAAAGTGGGAGTGTCTCCATTTACTGTCACCCTTAGTGACCCACTAGAAAATGTTTGCTCCCTGCTCCCTGTACTTTGCACTTTCTTGGCCAAGAAGTATTGGTTCCAGAGGGAGGAGTCCCTCTGTCAGGAAACACAATAAACATTCCATTTAGCTGGAATCTAAGGCTTTCCCATAACCACTTTGGGCTTCAAAGCCCTTAAGGCTAAGAAAGGAATAACAGTATTAGGAGGGATGATTGATCCAGACTACCAGGGGGAATTTGGACTATTTCTCCATAATGGATGTAAGGAGGATTATGTCTGGAAGACTGGAGATTCATTAGCATGACTTTTGGTGCTACCATGCCCTGTGATTATGCAACAACCTAATCCAGACAGGACAACAAATGGCCCAGACCCCTCAGGGATGAAAGTATGGGCCACTCCTTCAGGGAAAGAGCCAAGACCTGCAGAGGTGCTTGCTGATGGTGGAAGAAATACATAATGGGTAGTAGAGGGAGGTACTTACAAATATCAACTGAGGCCCTGTCACCAGTTGCAGAGATGTGGATTGTAATTGGCATGAGCATTTTTGTCCTATTTGGTTAAGAATGTGCTTGTGCATATATACACATATATTAAGCAGGTATTTGTGTTGTTTCCTTTTGAATATGTAATTGACAAAAGTGTTAAATGGTTAAGTGTTACAAATCTATATTATCATATTTAGGTTATGAGATACGAAAGAACTAAGCATTCCTCAAAGACACCACCTACTCTAAAATATATAATGTGCTTGTGATTGTACGTGGGATGGTTATATCATGTTAGGAGGAATTCTGACCATACTATTGTTTTCATTTGAAAATTAAATGTTACATAAGGAGATGCTATTGGGTGTCAATTTGACAAGGGTTGGACTTGTGATGGCTAATCCTGGGTGTCAACTTGACTGGACCTGGAATTAACTGAAATGAGAGAGACCTTCTTAAATTGATCATTTGAAACCGGAAGACCCACCCTAAATGTGGGCAATACCTTCTGATGGAAGCCCTTATAAAAGGTCATGGCAGAAAGGAGCTCTTTCATTTTGTACCCCTTGCCTTCTCTCTGACTGGTGAGCTTGCCTTGCTTCTAAAACCAACTCTCCAGAATCCAACGTAGACTGAAGATTAACATATCTTCCAGAACGCATCAGACCTTCAGTTTCAGATTGGGACTGCTGAGATATCTAGCCTCATAGACTGAGTATCTACTAGATTCTCAGCCTCTCCAGTGTGGTGCAGCCATTGTTGGAATACTATCTAATATATAAATAGATATATAATCAGTTCTGTTTCTTTAAGGATCCTTAATACAAGGAGCTATTCCATTCTTGACGTTGATGCTTGTAATAAGTCATAGCTTTAAAAAAGAACTTTTTCCAGGCATACAAGGTCTCTCTCACACAACTTTTCTTTTGATTACAAGATTATAGGTTTCCATATGGCTTTTCCATACTTCCTTTGTTTTGCTTGATCCTTTCCCCCAACCCCTTGGGCTCTCCTATCCCTCACCCCTCCCTACTTAATCATTTCCATCCCCAATATTTCCCTTCTCTGCTCTTATATCATCTATGATCTAATATTCACCCACCCAGCATCCCCCTTCCAACAGCATCCAAAACCCTATTTAATAACTAGTTTTGTGATCATCTTATAGGAGGAACTTATTTAGAATTTGTCACTTTCCTGTTTATTTACAGTAATACCAAAGAAAATTACTATAATTTTTGCCTTTAACAAGATAAAATACCACTTATGGTCAAATATATCTTCAATGATTACATATTTTCTAACACCTTATAAAAAAGACATATTTCCTATTATCTAGCTGTACTATCATTTAGTTCATTTGATGAATATGATTTTTACAGATATTTTACAGTCATATCAACCAACTCAGACTGGTACAGATGAAAACTATAATTTCTGGAATGTTTTGTATTTCCTCTAATTTACACTATATTACAGTGGTGTCCACATTGTGTACATACTGACATTGGTGTTACATCTTCTCTTTTAATTACAGCCTTTGTTAGTAACACATACTTCTCACATGAATTCTACCTTAAATGCTGATAAAAGCACATTATATTTTTGTGTTTCTGTTTGCATTTACTTAGTATATAGTGACTGATGTTTGTAAATCATTTTTCTTTGGTTTTGTTTATAATAAATAACCTAGAATAGATTTTGAGAACATATTTTAACAATTTTCTTTAATTGATGAGTTAAATTTATTTTTATTTATTATTGTGATGGGTATGATTTGTCTTAGTTCATATGTCACATATAGACATGCACAAATATATATATGTGAATTTGTTATTTATTTTTCACTCTTTTCATTTTTCACTTATGTTAATTTGGCATATCTTCTAGTAAATATCTTCATTCTTACTTATTACATAGCACATTGTTGCAATTTTTTTAGCCAATACTTATTACTTGATAAAATTGGTTTCGAGCTTATTTCCTTCAGTAATCTACTTTTCCAAAGTTAATTTCTTCCTCTAGGTTTCTTTTGTATTTTTTGACATGTTTTACATATAATAATCTTTCCATATTTATGCTTTAATGAATATATAAATTTACTCTAGCTTCTAAAGTATCCTCACTGCAGTCAACCAATAGACTATAAAAATTCAAGGCTAAGCCTCTTCTTGTTTTTTCTCTCAGCCACCAAATATGATTTAAAACAAAATGCATAAGAGAATTTGAGGATAGAGTCTCACTTTTACTGCCTTTGTTCCAGAAACAGCAGAGTCCTGCAGGTCAAGGTCCCATTTCTGCCTACCTGATCCTAGGAGTGAGTCCCCACTTCTGCTGCCCTACCTGGGGGAGAGCAGTGTCCACCTCTGCCCATCCACTCAGGCTGAGCTCTGAATCCAGGCCTGGTTCCTAGTCAGAAGGAAAGTTCTCTATCCACAGGAAAAGTACCAGCCCATAAGTCAGTGCCAATCGTTACTATGGCTGAATTTTATGCAGGTGAAGCTCTATAAACTTCATTTTGAATTATTGCTAATACCAAAGTGAGCAAAAAAAATGTAAACATGAACAGAGTTATCACCCAATCATTTCCTATTTTTTATTTTTTTATTTTTTTGGTCTTTTTGAGACAGGGTCTCCCTGTAAGCCCCAGCTGTTCTGGAACTCACTATGTAGACCAGGTTACCCTTGAACTCACAGAGATCCACCTGCCTCTGCCTCCCTAGTACTGGGATTAAAGGTACCGCCACATCCGGCTCATTTTCTATTTTTATCTGTCTTTTTTCTACATTTTTTTTTGTTTCTTTGTTTTTTTTGTTTGTTGTTGGTTAGTTGGTTGGATAGTTGGTTTGTATGTAAGTTTGTGTGTTTCCATTATATATAAACATATATATAATATTTCTATCATCCTTTATGTTCCTTTTTCTTGCTTCTTTGTTTCTTCTGACTTATGGTATCTGTTGTCATTTAGTGTACCATTTTAGATTTTTTAAATATTTTTTTGAGCTTTTACACATTTCATACAACAGTTCTGAATCAAATTTAGACCCCCTCACACATCAATTCCCCACACACTCCACCCTCTAAGGGACCTCAGGTATTCCGCCACACATGTCATGTCCCATCCAGTCAAGCATTTATACCCAGATGTCCTTTTGTGTCACTTCATCCACTGGAGCCTATTCTGCCTATCTAGAGATTTTAGGAAGGTCTACTCTCCATCACCCAGTCATAATCAGTTTCCAGCAGTACCTGTTTCCCTTGCTCCACTCTGGGCCCTTGTCTGATTGAGTTGGCATGGGTCCTGTGCTTGATGCCACCATTCCCAAAAGCTCACACGAGCTAGATTCCAATGGCCTCAAAGCCTCTGTTTCCCTATGTTCATGGACCAACCCTGGCTCTTACAAATTTCTTCCCCCTCTTCTGCAATGGTCCCTGAGCTGTGTTTCACTATGCTCTTGAGGTTTAATTGTAGGAGTTTCACTGTAGGTATTCCACCTAGGGTTGGGCATCTCTCATCTGTATGTGACCAGTTGTGGAACTCTGCAGTAGCCTTCATCAGTTGGAAAAAGAAGCTTATTTTATTTATTTATTTTTTTAGTCTTTTTGAGGCAGAGTCTCCCTGTAGCCCCAGCTGTCCTGGAACTCACTATGTAGACCAGGTTGGCATTGAACTCACAGAGATCTGCCTACCTCTGCCTCCTGAGTGCTGGGATTAAAGGCGTGTACCACCACGCCAGGCAAAGAAGCTTATTTTATGAGTGGTGTAAAGTATACTTGTCTGTAAATATAAAAACCCATCTTTAATATCTGGTAAGAAAGTTCATTTGTCTAGTGATATGACAGAGATAGAGTTTTCTGGTTTTTATTGGTTATTTTTCTAAATTTGTTTATAATTCTGTAATTTATTAATGCACTCCTTTTTAACCCCCACAATCACCAAAGTTGAACTCCCTGCAATTCTTCACCTACAAATACTTATTCTTCCACAAATGTGCATCTAAAATAGTCTCACTATCACCTCTCATACTCCCAGCTCATACAGCTTTAATGTCATGGTGTCACTCATTTTTCATCCTTTCCTGTTCCTTCTTAATTTCATAGCTTAAATACTGACATCGTT
This sequence comes from Nannospalax galili, assembly GCF_000622305.1. Classification (NCBI taxonomy): domain Eukaryota; kingdom Metazoa; phylum Chordata; class Mammalia; order Rodentia; family Spalacidae; genus Nannospalax; species Nannospalax galili. The sequence goes on from NW_008340781.1 coordinate 191,331, forward strand.
TCCTCCAAAGAATTTATGAAACTCATTCTCTCTGTTTAGCACTCCAGTGCCATACTCTCTGTGCCTTAATCAGGACGCCACTGGTGTAATACTAAACAGTTTGATGAATTAGTGTAGGCACCAGAGCATGTTCCCGCTAACAGCTGCAGAAGACATATTTCCTTGTGAATGCATCCCTTTCAGAAGAACTCACACAAGAAAAAGAAACAATCAAGTAGAGTTGAAAGGGAGGAAATTAAAACTGAAGACAGAGGTGGATGAAGGAGGAAGTTGAAACTGAAGAAACATCAATTCCCACAGATACTCAAAATGCAATGAAAAACACAAAGGAGAGGAAGAGCTACAACACAGTCCCACCCACCCTAACTCCCCTGTAATCAATGGTAAAGATACACCAGTATAGCTGAAATGTCTCTGAAAAGAAGTTAGTATCCTACTTCTAAAAATAATTCATGACCACATTAATCAAACAGACGGATGAACTCTGAAACTCCATACAAGACTTCAACAAGACAGTGTCTAAAGTGAGTGATACAGTGCATACCTGGAGAAGTCACAAACGTAGAGGAAAATTCAGTGAGAAATGGAAACACTGAAAAGGAACTGTTCTGGTTTGTTCTCCATTGCTGTGACAAAACACTCTGACCACTACCAACTTGGGGAGGAAAGGGTTTATTTAGCTTACATCTCCCAGGTCGCAGTTCATCAGGGAGCTCGAGGTAAGAACTCAGGGCAGGAACCTGGAGGCAGGAGCTAGAGCACAGGCCATGGAGGAACGCTGCTTACTGGCTTGTTCCCCTGGCCCCTGGTCAGCCTGCTTTCTTATACAACACAGGCCCAGCCCACCTGCATAGGGGTGGCGCCACCCACAGTGGGCTAGGCCCTCCCACATCACTCATCAAGAAGATGCCCCTCAGACATGGCCAAAGGCCAGTCTAATAGAGGCAATTCCCCAATTGAGGCTCCCTCAACCCAGGTGTGCCAAGTTGACACTAAAGCTATCCAGCACAGGAAACATATAGAAATTATTGAAATAGAAGAAAAACTCAGTCAAGTGAAAATCTTATCAGAAAGTGTCAGTAACAGACAAGAGCATGCAAAAAGAATAAATTTCAGAGATGGAAGACAAAGCTGAGACACACAAACATTCTCAACAAAATACTCACCTCTCACCAGTAAAGCTTCCCCATGCAACATTGGGTGAGGTACACAAAGGGCCAAAACTGGCCAAAGTGTAACAAATAAGAGATGGAAGATTGTGTATTCCTGGAAAGGACTCATATTAAACCACACCTATCCAGGGCTCAGGGACCATTGCAGAATAGGAGGTGGAAAGATTGTAAGAGCCAGAGGGTAGTGCATAACCATAAGGAAACAGAGTCTTCCAGACTTCTGGGAACTTGATCATATGAACTTACAAAGCAGTGGTGACAGCATACAGAGTCAATCAAATAAAAGCCATCATAAAGCTAGAGAAATGGGCTGGAGGCCCCAACCTAAGCTAAGGAACTAAGGAGACTTGATCTTCTTTAAGGGAGTGATGCTAGGTAGGCTGACCAAAATCCAGGGGATGAATTCTCACAGAGGGACAACTTGGTACACAAACTTGACTTGATAGGCCTTAACATATATGACAGAATGCATGAAATCCTGTGGGCAGGCTGTGTGTTACAGATAGGAGAGCAGAAATATATGTTGAAAAACACTTGCTCTCAGAATTCCTGATTGCATGGATCTTAGCTCCAAACCCTTAGATGTGAGTAACTGCAGAAGCTAGTAAAATGGAAAAGAACCCTGGGAGGTAAAAGAGAAGAAGGAGCTAGAGATAGGAGGATAGTAGGAAATAGGCATCATCAAGGGGGAAACAGAGAAAACAAAGATATTTTACCAGGGAGGGTTATACAAAGGGAGAAACGGGAGAGATAAGTAACACGTAGACTGTGAAAAAATCATAGGGAAATATATTATTTCAATAGCCTAACAAAAAATATACATTATTAGACACACTCTCTCATATATATGAGAGAGTGTGTCTTTATATAACAGAAGTCTACAAAAACAAGCAAACAAACACAGAATCTAATAGGGGAAAACTCTCTTTAAGTTGGTGCTCAAGGAATTCCCCAAATCACTTTCAAATCTAATTAGATGTAAGATTCACTCAATGGCATGGAAATGTTGCTTAGGACTGTCCTCTGACAGACAGACCATGGACTTTCCCAAGCTTGATTGTACTCACTTGCCTGGGATCATCACAGCTAGAAAGGAGGCACAGGGAAAGTCAGTTACACATCCCAACCAGCCAGTCAGCCCAGATTGCATAAGGCAGAGGGACTAAGGGTATATAAACTGAGAAAGCTAAAGGGAGGCTCTCTCACCATTATGTGCGGGTTTGAGGAAGTCAGTATCCACTCTTGGATGAAGATTTTTCATATGGCCTTAGGAGGGGAGCACCTACACTCCTGTAAGTAAACCCTCACTCATTGCTCTGTAAGTATGCCCAATAGACTCACTTGTTTCCCAGACTGCAGTTAGAGGAATTGTACCTCAGTTTATCATAGGAACCGAGGGAGGAGGGGGCGAACATTGTCTATGCCTTCCAGGGGAATTTTAGCAACAGAATTCATGTGCGATATTGTAAACATAGCCAAATACACATGGCTAGAAAGGGCATAGATCCTAGAGAAGAACCTAAATTGTCACACACCTAGAGTAAGGTATTTTCTTAATGTATTCTAAATATGTATCCTTAGATTTACAGACAGTTGTACACTCACCGCTCATCAAAGAAGCTTCTCTTTGCAACAGATGGAGACTATTACAAAGTTTCACCACTGGTCAAAGAGAGTATCTATGGGTGTACAGCCCTAAATAACAGATTTACAAAGCAACCCCTACATCTAAGGCTCAGGGAACTTACCAGAACAAGGATGTAAAGGTGGGAAATATTAATAAATCTCTCAACTCTCACCAGGGAAGCTTCCTCATGCAACAAATGGTGATTTACCTAGAAAGCCACAACTGGTCCAAGTGAATAGGAAACTGCCTCATGCCTCAATATGACACCTATATCAAATCCTTAACATCCAAGGCTCAGAAACCATTGCAAAAGGGGGGACAGAAAGATTGTAAGAGCCAGAGGTATTTGATGACCAAAAGGAAACAGTTTTCCAGGCAGCTGGGACATTACTCTTTTGATCTTATAGCAATGGTATTAACAAACACACAAGACTCACACAAGTTGAAGACAGACAAAATCCCAGCATAGAAGTGGGCAACCATAGCTAAGAGATAACTGGCAACTAATAACCATTGGAAGAAGGTGAACTGGTTCTCTTTAACTGTGTGAGGCTACATACAACAGTGCTCCAGTGGATACCATTTAACCAGGTACACAGGAAGATATTCAATGACAAAAACTTCACTCCATAGTCCTTAACATATATGACAAAGTACATGAAAACTCGTGTGTATGACAGGGGTACAGATAGGGGAGGGTTCTAAATATGATAAAAATGTATGTTTTGAAACTTTCAAAAATTCAATTAAAATTTTATTTTAAAAGAAAATGATATCATACATCGTGATCAAGTAGGTTTCAACCCAGAGATGTAAGGTTGTTCAATATAAATCAAGAAACAAAATTCACCATGTAAATTATCTTAGTGACAGATATCAGGTGATCATTGCTATTGATAAAGAAAAGGCATTTGACAGAGTTCAACATCCAATCATGCTAAAACTTCCGAAGAAACTAAGTATAAAGAAAAATACCTGAAAACAATACAAAGTACAAATGACAAATGTGCAACCATAGTAAGCTTAATGGAGAAAAACTGAAAACGTTTCCTCTCAAAACTGGACTGAGACAAAGATGCCCTTTCTATCCACTCTTATGCGATACTGTGCTCAGTGTCTTAGCCTGATCAACAAGATGAGAAAGATATAAAAGAGATAAAAATAGGAAAGTAAAAAGTGAAATAATTCCTATCCACAGACAGTGTGACTCTCCAATTAAGGGACTGTACATACTCAGAAGACTTAGATTAAAAATAAACTTTCAGCATAGTTGTAGGATACAAAATAAATGAGGAAATACAGTGGTTTCATATAAACCAATAACAAATTTCCAAGATGAGAAAGATATAAAAGAGATAAAAATAGGAAAGTAAAAAGTGAAATAATTCCTATCCACAGACAGTGTGACTCTCCAATTAAGGGACTGTACATACTCAGAAGACTTAGATTAAAAATAAACTTTCAGCATAGTTGTAGGATACAAAATAAATGAGGAAATACAGTGGTTTCATATAAACCAATAACAAATTTCCAATT